>NC_136273.1:56226445-56283945 GCF_964187855.1 Myxine glutinosa | reverse complement strand
TTGTTTCCGTGGTTGTGATGTGTTTTTAATAACGTTGTTAACGACTCCCTCAAACTTTTGTTTCCGTGGTTGTGATGTGTTTTTAATAACATTGTGGTGGTTTTGAATCACGTGGTGGTGAGGTATTTTGAATTATGTGGTGGTGAGGTGTTTTTAAATGACGTGGTGGTGAGGTGTTTTAAAATCACAGTGGTGAGGTGTTTTGAATCATGTGGTGGTGAGGTGTTTTGAATTACGTGGTGGTGAGGTATTTATAATTACGTGGTGGTGAGGTGTTTTAATTATGTGGTGGTGAGGTGTTTTGAATTAGTTGGTGATTAGGTGTTTTGAATTACGTGGTGGTGAGGTGTTTTGAATTACTTGGTGGTGAGGTGTTTTTAAATGACGTGGTGGTGAGGTGTTTTTAATTTCGTGGCTGTGAGGTGTTTTTATTTCGTGTTTTGTGGTGGTGAGGTATTTTTAATTTCGTGGTGGTGAGGTGTTTTTAATTTCGTGGTGGTGAGGTGTTTTTAATTTCGTGGTGGTGAGGTGTTTTTAATTTCGTGGTGGTGAGGTATTTTTAATATCGTGGTGGTGAGGTGTTTTTAATTTCGTGGTGGTGAGGTGTTTTTATTCCGTGTTTTATGGCTGTGAGGTGTTTTGAATTACTTGGTGGTGAGGTGTTTTGAATTACGTGGTGGTGAGGTGTAATCGTCCCAAACTTCCAGGCTGCACCTACCCCTCCCCTATGTACGTGCTGAGGGGTTCTTTCTTGAAAAAAAAAACATTCAACCGAAATCTTCAACCTAAATTGCCTCTAAAAATGTAATATCACAAACACAACAAATACATTTGGCAAAATAATTGTTTGCATTATGATTGGTGTAAATCATGACAACTCATGTACTGTCTTTATCCTCAGCTAAAATAAGCCCGTTCCTCAGTAACGACGTATATTTTTATCTGTGCAGTGTCTGTCCTGTCTTGTCTTGTCTTGTCACTGAACTACTCCCTCAAACTTTTGTGAAACCTTACCAAACGTCTGGTATGCACCTACCTCTCCCATGTGTACGTCCTAAGGGTATGTTTTTTTTGAGAGGGGGAATAAAAAAAAAAAAATTTCAACTTCAATTGTTTATAAAATGTAATAGCACGTATATTACAAATATATTTGTGCAAAACAATTGTTTGTATTATGATTGGTGTAAAGTGTAAACCATGACAAAACAGCAACTCAGGTACAGTCATCTTTCAAAATATCTGCATATCTGAGCAGTGTCTGTGTTGTCACTGAACTACTTACTCCCTCAAACTTTTGTTTCCATGGTTGTGAAGTTTTTAATAACGTGGTGGTGGCGTGTTTTGAATCACGTGGTGGTGAGGTGTTTCAAATTACGTGGTGGTGAGTGATGTGCTTTGAATTACGTGGTGGTGAGGTGTTTTGAATTACGTGGTGGTGAGGTGTTTTTTTGAATAACGTGGTGGTGAGGTGTTTTGAATTATGTGGTGGTGAGGTGTTTTGAATTATGTGGTGGGGAGGTGTTTTGAATTACGTGGTCGTGAGGTGTTTTGAATCACGTGGTGGTGAGGTGTTTTGAATTACGTGGTCGTGAGGTGTTTTGAATTACGTGGTCATGAGGTGTTTTGAATTATGTGGTGGTGAGGTGTTTTGAATTACGTGGTGGGGAGGTGTTTTGAATTACGTGGTCGTGAGGTGTTTTGAATTACATGGTCGTGAGGTGTTTTGAATTATGTGGTGGTGAGGTGTTTTGAATTACGTGGTCGTGAGGTGTTTTGAATTACGTGGTCGTGAGGTGTTTTGAATTATGTGGTGGGGAGGTGTTTTGAATCACGTGGTCGTGAGGTGTTTTGAATTACGTGGTGGTGAGGTGTTTTGAATTATGTGGTGGTGTGGCATTTTGAATTTTGTGGTGGTGATGTGTTTTTCATTACGTGGCGGTGAAGTGTAATCGTTCCAAACTTCCAGTCTGCACCTACCCCTCCCCCTGTATGTATGTGTTGAGGGTTTTTTTAAATTGTTTTTTTTTTCACCCTAAATCTTCAACCTAAATTGTTTGTAAAAATGTAATATCACAAACACTACAAAGAAATTTGTGCAAAATAATTGTTTGTATTATGTTTAGTGTAAATCATGACAACACAGCAACTCAGGTACAGTCATTATCCTCGGCTAAAACAAGCCCGTTCCTCAGTAACGATGCGTGGTGAGGCGTGCACAGCGAGCCGAGCCAAGCTTGTAGATCCAGTCACGTGAAAAAGTAAGTACACCCCATGTAAAGTTTTTACTTTTTCAACATATTTCAACATACAGCTATTTGATATTCATTTCAACAATATTGATAAATAAAGGTGATATTGAAGAGCCGGGCTCTTGCTTGAGACGGACGAAGTGACGGGCAAGACACAAACTCGTCCGAGAAGATGTTTATTGTAAAAACCAACTCGGGAACTCTGAAAAGCCCATTTATCGGGCTGCATATATATCCAAAACCAGAAAGCATAACCGAAACCGAAAGCCACGCCTCTCAGGCGAGGCGTGTTTCGGTGGTCACGTGACCGACAGGTGCAAAGGATTATAACCGCACGCGCGGCACGCTTTGGTGGTCACGTGACCAGCCACCCCGGCGCCGAGGTTGTCCGCCGGTGACGTCACCGGCTGGAGCAAGGAGATTCTGCTGCTGGTCTCGCTTGGGGGACCCATGGGTCGCTACACACGCCCCCCCAGAATGGACTTGATCCAGGAAGGTCAACCTGAGGGGGGTCCGGATGACCCGACCGAAACGACCCCTGGCCAGTCGCGGGGGATGGGGGGGGGGGTCCGGTGTGGTGGCGGGTGGTCGGACGGGGGGTGCAGTGGATGGGGGGCGACCGTGCCGCGGTGGGAGAGCCAGCCGTGGCGGCTGGCCGACGTCCATGAGGGCCGGTTTGAAGCGGTCCAGTGAAATCCGGTCCGCCCGACCGCCGATGCTGACGATGAAGGACTTGTTGTCCCGTCGTAGGACCCGGAAGGGTCCGTCGTATGGTGGTCGGAGCGGCCCCCGGTGCGCGTCATGGCGCACGAAGACGTACTCCGCCGAGCGGAGTGCTGGAGGGTAGGATTGAGGGTCGCCATGGCGGGACGTGGGCACCGGGGCGAAACGTCGGGCGGCCTCCTGGAAGTCCGTGCGCTGGCGCGCAGCGGACCAGGGGCTGGTGGCGTCAGGCATGAACTCGCCCGGTACGCGGAGGGCCTGGCCGTACACCAGCTCGGCGGTGGACGCCTGGAGGTCCTCTTTGGGGGCCGTGCGTAGGCCCAAAAGGACCCACGGGAGCCGGTCGGCCCAGCCGTCGTCCTGGAGGCCGGCCATGAGTGCGGCCTTCATGGAGCGGTGGAACCGCTCGCACAACCTGTTGGCCTGGGGGTGGTAAGCCGTGGTGCGGTGTAGGGTAACGCCCAACGTGCGGGCGATCGCGCCCCATAGTTCGGACGTGAGCTGTGGGCCGCGGTCCGACGAGATGTCTGCCGGTGCGCCGAAACGCGCGACCCAGGTGGCGATGAACGCCTGGGCCACGTCAGCGGTGGTGGTGGAGGTGAGGGGCACGGCCTCCGGCCACCTGGTGGTCCTGTCCACCATGGTAAGCAGGTGGGTGAACCCCTGCGATGGGGGAAGGGGACCCACCAGGTCCACGTGGACGTAGTCGAACCGTCGCTTGGGCACGGTGAAGGGAGCCAGCGGAGCCTGGGTATGCCGGTGGACCTTGGCCCGCTGGCAGGGTGTGCAGGCGTTGGCCCAGTCGCGGACGTCCTGTCGCAGCCCATGACAGACGAAACGCGCCACCACCAGCCGCTGGGACGCCTTCCAGCCCGGGTGAGAGAGGCCGTGGAGCGAAGCAAAAATGCGACGCCTCCAGGTGACCGGCACAACGGGGCGAGGTCAGCCTTGGGAGATGTTGCACAGCAGGACTGTGTCCGCGAAGGGGACGTCAGCCAAGCGGAGGCCCGTGTCCGCCACCCGGAGTGCCTGCACCGTGCCGTCGGTGGCCTGGTGCACTGCCATGAGGGTGAAGTCGACGCCGAGGTGGACGGCGTTGGCGCCGGCTCGAGAAAGGCAGTCGGCCACGGCGTTGTCCTTCCCGGCGACGTGCCGGATGTCCGTGGTGTACTCCGACACGGCGGAGAGGTGGCGCTGCTGGCGAGCCGACCACGGCTCCATGACCTTGGCCATGGCGAAAACCAACGGCTTGTGGTCGACAAAAGCCGTGAACGGGCGGCCCTCCAGGAGGTGGCGAAATTGGCGGATGGCCAGGTACAGCCCGAGGAGCTCGCGGTCGAAGGTGCTGTACTTAAACTCGTTGGGCAGGAGTTGCCGGCTGAAGAATGCGAGCGGCTGCCAGGCCCCGTTTACCCATTGTTCATGGACCGCGCCCACGGCGTAGTCGGAGGCGTCCGTGGTGAGGGCGATGGGAGCCTGGGGTACCGGGTGGGCCAGCAGCGTGGCGTTGGCGAGGGCCCGTTTCGCGCCGGTGAAAGCAGCGTCCATGTCCGTGGACCAGACGACCGCGCTTCGCCGGCTGGCCGCGGAGGGCGGCGTACAAGGGCCGCATGAGTTGCGCAGCTCGGGGCACGAAGCGGTGATAAAAGTTCACCATCCCGAGGAACTCCTGCAGCACCTTGACGGAGCGGGGGCGCGGGAAAGCGGCGATGGCTTCGACTTTGGCCGGCAGCGGCACGGCGCCGGTCCGGGTGATGCGGTGGCCCAAAAAGTCGATCGTCGCCGCACCGAAGTGACATTTGGCCGGGTTGATGATCAATCCGTGCTCGCTGAGGCGGCCGAACAGCGTCCGGAGGTGGAGGAGGTGCTCGGCTCTGGACGTGCTGGCGACAAGAATGTCGTCCAGGTAGGAACAGAGGAACGGCAAGTCATGCAGCATGCCGTCCATCAGGCGCTGGAACGCCTGCGCCGCGTTTTTGAGGCCGAAGGGCATCCAGCGGAATTCAAAGAGGCCGAAAGGTGTAATCACGGCCGTCTTCGGGATGTCGGCCGGGCGGACGGGCACCTGGTGGTACCCCCGAATCAGGTCCACTTTTGAAAAAATGGTCCGCCCCGCCAACCGGGCGGAAAAATCCTGGATGTGCGGGACGGGGTACCTGTCGGGGGTAGTGGCGTCGTTGAGGCGGAGGTAGTTGCCGCATGGCCGCCATCCGCCCCCCGGCTTCGGGACGATGTGCAGCGGTGAGGCCCAGGCGCTGTCGGAGCACCGCACGATGCCGAGGCACTCCAGCGCCGCGAACTTGGCCTTGGCGACGGCGAGTTTGGTGGGGTCGAGACGACGAGCCCGGGCGTACACCGGCGGGCCCGTAGTGGGGATGTGATGCTCGATGCCGTGGAGCACCGCAATGGCCGAAAACGTCGGTCGTGTGAGGGCCGGGAACTCCGCAAGGAGGCGTGCGAAGTCGTCCGCCAATGGGAGGGCGCAGGAAAACTCGGTGGGCGCGGCACGGCTCAAGGCGCATGCCAGGGAGCTGAAAGTTTCGGCGTTGACGAGACGCCGGCGTTTCACGTCGACCAGCAGCCCGTGGGCGCACAGGAAATCGGCCCCGAGCAAAGCCATGGGGACGTCCGCCGTCACGAACTCCCAGTGAAAGAGCTGGCTGCCGAAGCGGAGGGCGACGGTGCGTGGGCCGAAGGTGCGGATGGTGGAGCCGTTGGCCGCGACCAAGGGGGGGCCGTAAACGGCGGCCCGCCTGTCCTCCGCTGAAGCGGGAATGACGCTCAGCTGAGCGCCGGTGTCGCAGAGGAAGCGCCGTCCCGACGCTCGGTCCGTGATGAACAGCAGGTTTCCGGAACGGCCGGCGTTCATTGCTGGTAGGGAACGCCGGCTCGCCCGTTTCCCGACTTTGCCGAACGTGCACGGGGGTCGACATGATCGGGCCTGCCGCCCGAACCTGGCGTGGAAATAACACCAGGCCGGGTCCGGCGGGGGCTCCGGTCGACGCGTCGGGTCCGGGCGACGCGGCGTCGCCGCTGCCAGTCACGCCGGCCCGGCGGCCTCCGGGAAGGAAACTGCGTCGCGGGCGTCGGGCGGGTGGGCGGGAAGGCTCCCGGCCGCCACCCTGACGAGCTGGCTCGCCGCTCCAGCGAGCTGGCTTGCCGAAGCGATCTTGTCGGCCTCCTTGGCGAGGTCGCGGGGGTTCACGATGGTCGTACCTGCCAGGGCGACCCGTACCTGGGCCGGGAGCTGGCGAAGAAAGAGCTCCTGAAACAGGAAATCCGAGGGGTGCTCGCCGAGCAACGCGAGCATGTAATCCATGCGTTCGGACGGGCGCGTATCGCCGAGCTCAGGAAGGTCGAGCAGGCGTCGTGCGCGCTCAGCTGGGGAGAGGGTGAAAGCGCCCAGCAGAAGTGCCTTGATGGCGTCGTACTTGCCGTCAGCGGGCGGGTTCTGGAGGAAGCTCAGGCAGCGGGCGGCGGTCACGGAGCCAAGCGCGGCGACCACATAATGGTATCGAGTGGCATCCTCCGTTATGCCACGCAGGGCGAACTGGGAGTCCGCCTGCGCGAACCAGACGGCGGCATGTGCTTCCCAGAAGGTGGGCAGTTTGAGGGACACTGCGGTGTCCATCGCGCGTCGTAAATTCGGGGTCACCAGTGAAGAGCCGGGCTATTGCTTGAGACGGACGAAGTGACGGGCAAGACACAAACTCGTCCGAGAAGATGTTTATTGTAAAAACCAACTCGGGAACTCTGAAAAGCCCGTTTATCGGGCTGCATATATATCCAAAACCAGAAAGCATAACCGAAACCGAAAGCCACGCCTCTCAGGCGAGGCGTGTTTCGGTGGTCACGTGACCGACAGGTGCAAAGGATTATAACCGCACGCGCGGCACGCTTTGGTGGTCACGTGACCAGCCACCCCGGTGCCGAGGTTGTCCGCCGATGACGTCACCGGCTGGAGCAAGGAGAATCTGCTGCTGGTCTCGCTTGGGGGACCCATGGGTCGCTACAATATAATATAACAAATATCATGAAACATATACACTTTGTAGTCCATTGTATAATTTAAATAAACATAAATGCCAATTTCGCATGTGGAAAAAGTAAGTACACCCTTGGCTCTAATAGGTGGTTTTGCCCCCTTTGGCAGAAACAACCTTAAGTAGGCGTTTCTTATAACTGTCTACCAGTCTTTGACATAGACTGGTAGAAATTTTTGCCCACTCCTCCATGCAGAATTCTTTCAGCTGTGCGATGTTTGAGGGGTTTCTTGCATGCTCATTTCAAATCCCCCACAACATCTCGATGAGATTTAGATCCGGGCTTTGACTTGGCCATTCCAGAACCCTCCATTTCTTTCTTTTCAGCCATTCCTTGGTGGATTTACTGTTATGTTTAGGGTCATTGTCATGTTGCAAGGTCCACCTGCGGTTGAGCTTCAACTTTCCGACAGATGGCCTCACATTATCCTCAAGCACCCTCTTGTACAATGAAGAATTAATAGTGGATTCCATGATGGTGAGCTGCCCAGGCCCTGATGCAGCAAAGCTGCCCCAAACCATAATATTTCCACCACCATGCTTTACAGTTGGTATTAGGTTCTTGCGGTCAAATGCTGTCTTTGGTTTTCGCCAAACAGGTCTGCTGGTACTGTGCCCAAATAGCTCTACCTTTGACTCATCTGTCCAGAGCACATTGTTCCAGAAGTGCTGCTCTTTGCCGAGGGGTGCTCGCCGAGCTTGGGGGGAGGAGGGCGGAAGGGGGGTGTTCATTACAAATATGTGTTGGATGGGAATTTGGGTGAAATTGGAAATCAAGTAACAACATAAAAAACAAAATCTTCGTGTATTCCATATCCCACCCCTCCCCTTTCCTCAATACCTACTGGTTTTTTCACACCCATGCCCACCACCCTCCCATCTAACTTTCCCATTCTCCCTCAATTGGTATTTCGTAAAAAGCTTTGGAAAATGTATCTTGCTTTTTCCCATAACATCGCGCCTCGGATTTTTTGTTCTCAGACACAATGTATTTCGTGTTAGTTGTGTTCTTGAGTTTTTCCTATTTTGTGTTCTCTGCATCAGTTGAATGTGAAGTGCACAATGGACTCTTTGCTGATGCATATGAAAGCAAATACATCAATTCATAACAGTAACAAACATCGTCTGACATCTCACAAAAGTCTTCAATAATATTGTTGCGGATCTCCAATGTCGGCCTTCCCCTTATCAAGTGGGGATTAATCCCCTTGTCCTTTTTACTAGCCGACGCGATCCGGGGCTATCACGTTCCTTCCGGTCGGTGTTAAATAGGGTTGTTGGTCGAATTAGTCCCATTACTGAAGTACTAACACCGGCCGTGAAGCAAGGAAATAACCCCACCCGAACCACGGCGTTAGTGGACACGCCGAGCGAAGCGAGCCGCGATTCGGGCCGTTATCAGGAACTAACCCGATTGGAGCGGTTATGGTCGTGCCACGCTTACCCAATTGAGAAATCACTAAGACGGTCGAATCAGGAAAGACAGGAAGAACAGATTGGTTTATTAACTATTTACACAGGAAGAAGAGGAAGAGAAAAAGCAATGTACAATGAAGAGGAAGAAGCAGATACACAGGGCAGCCTTATACAGTCTTCTACATATCCCTGGACACGGGCCCGTTCACACTCAGACTCACTCTCAGACTCACTCACACGGGGATGAAGATGGTCGGGTTGAAGGTCCAAAGATGGCGTCCACAGCTCGTCCGGTCCCCGACTCGTACCGTGCAGGCGGTGGAAGACGGCAGGCAGCTCTCCGTGTGGCGTAGGCGCGGGGCGGACAATTATATCGGGGAAAGGTCGGTAAGCTGGCGATTATATTGCATATGTAATACTTGTACCGGCGCCTTTATACGCGCTCCTGGTATCGCTATGTACAATGCGCCGCTCCCCCAATGATGTTACCGAAGCGCCTTCCACCAACGTCCTTCTGCCCGAATGCCAAGGCTTGGCTCCCCTCACAAGTCCTTCACAACGCTGCAGTCCTTCGCCAGCCCTTTGTAAAGCGCAATCAATGCTTTACAAATGCTTGCCACAGCGCGTCTCTCCTCAAACTCATTCAGCAGAGGACCCCGGCTCATAACTCTGCAAGCGTCTCTCCCGTAACCCAAATGTTCAACAGAGGACCCCGGCTCATAACTTGTCACTGCGAACTCACGAGCGCCTCTCCCATCATAACTCGAGTCTCAACTCTGTTCAAGCGTCTCTCCCTCCTCATAACTGAGGTGGGGGCCTCGCGCAATGGGTTTTATTGCCACGCCCAGCGAACCCTCTGGAATCTCTAGCCACACCCTGTCAGGCGATGTCGCCTCAGCCCTGATTGGTTGATGAGGTCTTACCGGCTCCGCCCTTGATGGCTGCTTGACGTGGCCACACCCCCACCCTTGCGCTCCGCCCCCTTTTCAGGCCTTACCTCGTGGTCTTTGGACTGGTTTGAGCGAGCAAGAGCAGCAAACGCTGCTGGAAGCCAAAGCGTAACAAACTGCGAGCATCCCAAACTGCGAGCATCCAAAGCGTAACAAACTACGAGGGGCAATGGGGTGCAGACAGGATAGGCGCAATGGGGTCGGGTGGAGGGAGGCTGCAAAATGGACGGGGCCTACTTTTATTTGTTTTACACAACACAGATGCAACTATTGGAAATGGCCTTATCCTAAACACATACTATGAAATAACTAACGTTCTAAGGTGACCTACGTGTTGCATGTGGCCCAGCTATGGGGTGCAACCGTTAACCTTTAATGATGTTACCTGTGTGGGTTCTCAAAACCGCAACAATATTTTGCATGACTCAGTAATCCCAGCAATTCCAGTAATGTAAATCAACAACAATATCACCCTTACAAGGATACCATTCTGCATAGCTAATGAAACAAGGAGGCCTCAATGGAGCAAAATACTATTGTATTATGAAAGACAGAAGTGGACTACAACAACTAGCAACACCACAAGAAATTATTACATTTCCAATGATTTCAGGAAATTTTTCAATGTGGTTATTAAAGAGCGGTTATTTTTTATTTGATATAACGAACAATTTCATATCAGCGAGAACATGTTTTTCTCTGGGGAAAACATTAAATAATACACTAAAATTGTTTTCTGCTTGATAACAGCTTTTGTATTATCATATAAAAGCTGTGACAAATTTGTGAAAAAATTATCCTGTAAAAAGTTATGAAAATTTTGGACAAATTGTGACGAAATGAAAAATTTGAGAATGTCGTAATTCCTTGTTTTTGAAATTTGACATTTGTTTCACTTTAAGAGGACTGCAGAGAGGTCCAAGACCAAATAGATCACAAAGGTGATGATAATAAGTCTTTAATAGCCACACTTATTTCCACCTCAAGGGAGGGTTTTAGGCAAAAGTCTTGCATGAACCTGTAGAAAGACACGAAACCTTTAAAGAGAAACTAAGCAAGTCAAAAAAAAGTGAAGATTTTCCCATGTCGTATTAAGACAAGACAAGTTTAGGTTAACATAGCTTAACATGAGTCTGCAAAATGATTTATAATTAAAGGATATGTGCCCTTTGACCTTTGATCTTTTGAACTCAAAATCCAATCAGTTCATCTTTTCCGTAGTCCATACTGGTACCAAGTTTAGTTAAAACCCCTACAGTGGTTTACAAATTAATGCAGTAACAAACTTTTCCAATTAAAGGACGCATGACCTTTGACATTTTGAACCCAAAATCTAATTGGTTCATCGTTTTTTATTACAATCCATAGCTTGTGCCAGGTTTGGTTGAAATTCCTTCATTGATTCACAAATTTTCGTGGTAACAAAGAAATGATAGCGGACAGATGTACAGATGGACGGACGGATGGACGGCCGGATGGATGGGCAATTAACTTTAAATTACATACACACCAAATTGATTTACAACTGTTAATACATGTCACCGAAGGTGAATGGAGGTTAAGTTTTCACCCGTGTTTGTCTGTCTGTGAGCAGGATATCTCAAAAGGTTATGGACGGATTTGGAAGAAACTTGGTGGACAAGTTGCTTGTGTGACAAGGCAGAAATTATTTGATTTTGATTAAGATCCGGATCCAAATACGGCCTATCATTGGAATCCAAAATGTAAACTGCTCAGCCTGGCGGAGATGTGCGCTCTACTAAGTGCCGCCCATTTGCTATTTGGAAATATGTTTTGACTTTTTAAAATATTTTGTCGATTATTTTTACTCTAGCTTGTTTTTGATTTACTATATTATGGTTTTGAGGGAATCTCAGTATAAAACTGTTGTCCAAGCTTCCTTTTTGCTCCTAATTATTTTTCCCCCTTATAAAATATATCAATAGTAATGTTGTAAATAGATAATATGATATATGTTCCCTTTCAAAGGAAACAAAACACAAAAGGAGATAATTAGGCCAACCAAAGCCTGCACGAGCATTGGCTGTTTATCCATGTTCTATCCCTTGTTATATGGTGAGCGTCAAGCAAGGAATCAGCACGTACTATTTTTATCTGCAACATGTCACAGTTCTACAAGAGCTTCCTGTTACTGTTGGTGGTGTTGGGGTTCTTGGTGTGGTTTGATTTTTGAAATGTGCACCCAAATGTGCACACCCAGGACAGCTGGCCACACCCACACCCATTGGCCACACCCACATCTTTCACTTGACTCCACCCACCATAGTGCTGAGATCAAATGATATGGCCGCCATCTTGTTTCCTGGTGGGCCTAACACATCCGACCTATATAGGCCTCTGCTGATTATATACTGTCCGGTTTTGTTACATCATATTTCCATTCGCTTTTTCTGGGTCAATTGATAAATTATTAGTGAGGTTTAATCAAGCCCATACGCACCTCCCTTAAAAAATAGCATTATGTAATTTTTGAACGGCACCATATGCACGTTGAATGCATGTTGCCCAATCGGCCTGTTACTGGATTGTTAGGGTAAGCCAATTCAGTCGTGCTTAATGGCAAAGTCCCGTACCTCGAATTACCATGGACAGGTTTTTATGAACAAAATATTTATTACCACAGATAGAGCGGGAGGGCAGAAACTTGGTGACTGAATACACATCTGACGTTCTTGAGGCCCGAGCCCAGACCTACTGTAATTTATATATCCTAGAGAGGATAATAACATAACCCTTCCTGCCGCTCCTGTTTGGAGTGGGTGCACAAGTGGCCTGAAACCAGATGCAGCTGTCCGTTAGATTTGTAATTGATATTGAACCAAATCGTGAAGACCCTTGGAGATTAATTGTACAAAAACTTCAACAGCAAGGATGAGGGAGTTGAGTGAATGGATAGAGGAGATATATATATATATATATATATATATATATATATATATATATATATATATATATATATATATATATATATATATATACATATATATATATACATACATACATATACATTGTGTCGCAGGTTGTGTCCACAGTGCAGTCGTTGTTTAAAATAAAGTATTTGGTATGACTCAGCTGTGGTCCGAACCATCCACCTCCTAGACTCGGAGAGGATGCTGCATCCATTATGCCACCGAGTCTGGTGGAATATGACACTCCATTCAATATTTCTCTTTTGCTCTTTCCCTTTGATGTATTTACTACTTTGCTAAAATTGCTACAAATGGACTTGTTGTGTTACAATCGACACCACTGCTCAGTTGTTTAGATATTGATCAACAGGTGCACTATTGTCAGTAATAGTGACATGACAAAAGGCTCAAATCTGGAACGTTATCTTTGCAAGGAACCGTGCTGTTGTTATTTTTCTTCAAGTTTAGCTTTAAACAAACAACACAAGGGCTTCTTTTTGATGTATTCCATGCTTTACAATCAGCTTTACACTGAATGCACATATCTCACATTATCTGTCCTCCTTCCTGTGCTCTTGAACCAACAGATGTGAAGCCCTTGGAAAACCAGCGACTTGTGGAGAGTGTTCAGGAACAAGTTAATGCTGCTCTGCTGAACTACACACTCTTGCACGCATCACGGGCCGTTAACAACTTCACTCCACTGCCCCTGGCCTCTGCTTCTATTAGCGGAGATCCAACTGCCCAGGGAGATCGCTTTGGCCAGTTATTGTTGCGCCTTCCAGAAATTCGTGCTCTCAGTTTGCAAGCTGAAGAATATCTGTACTACAAGCACGTCAACGGAGAGGTTCCGTGCAACAACCTGCTTCTGGAGATGCTGCACGCCAAACGAGTTGGCTAGCTCATGCGGCACTTTCAAAAAGCTGGTCCTGAACGATGCATTGTGCTTTGTATATTGGGCAGTAAATTCAACAATGTCTCTAAATATACCTCAGCTGTCTGAATGTTACAGTTTGGACATGTCCTGAACTCGTTTGGGTGGGTAATGGCAAATAGACTGCCTTACCAATGACTACAAAGGTCAGAGTTGATGCACTGCATCTCACTGAATTTCAGTCGGCCATCCCACCTTTAATTTGGCTGGTATATTAAGGTGCAATAATTATGGACATTGATAAGGAATGAAAGCTGGAGTAAACAGCACATATCTGGGATTATTAGACATACCATCAATAGTGCAGAATTCAAAAGTTTATTGTTTGTAGAAGTGTTTGTATAAGTTTGAAACCAACTCTAATTATACCAACTGATGATCTTTACAGAGGAGCCTAATCCTCTGCTTTTTAAACATTACATCAGTAATCAAATTCGGTTCTACAGACTTAAGTTTTGCTTGGCAGTTGTCGTGAAATCGGGCTTTAACAGGATTGAGAAGCTCACCCAATATGAGATGGTTCATCTCAAATGGTCTCATTGGTCAGGACACTTAGAAGTAAATTTCGACAAGGCCAGGACAGTGAGTATTATAGAGGAGAAAGGGAAAAACATGAGTTGGAGAGGAGCTGACGCCTAGTCTTTTTGGCTACCTGCCGCCAGCAAGCAACCGCTACTAACGTCCTAATATGCGCAAGGCCATCATGCAGCAAATCGACCACATGTCCAATCAATGGATGCTTTACAAACAGGCACAGGAACGGCAGCCGATGCCGTCGGGCAAAATAGCTGTTGGCTGATTGGCATAATGCCACAAAATGAAGTGCCCTCATCATATAGAACCAGCATTCCACAACATTTCTGCATGTCTGGCGGCGATCGGCCAGAAACCAATGGCGCCTGTACCTGTCTCACTTTGGACATGTTCCTATAAAGATTGTTTCTATTATTGGTTGAAGTTGAATGTGACCTTGCGCTTCTTGTAGTATTAAGCTAAGAGGATGCTTCCACCTCTCACTATATCAGCTATAGCTTTTAAAACCCAAGTTTTTAAAAAGCAATTTTTCTCTATCCTTCTGATAAATACAATAACTGCTGTCACAGTGTACATGAGTTCGACAAGCTAGATGTGATTCTGCCTCAAAATGATTCTAAGAACTTATCGACATTATTGGTTGCCATAACTTTGCCGTAATTAATTAGAGTCAATCGGTAAAGCAAAAAGTTTTGTTTTACTTTTCAAGCAATGTTTGTCTGATGTGGAATGCGGGAGGAGAGGTCAGGCTTATCATGCCTAGCCTATGGTGGGAGTTCAGGATTCAGGACTATATAATGAACTTGATTATCAAGAACACATTGATAGTTTAAAAAACACAAAGTTACATTTTTACATCAAAATTTAATCATTCTTGTGCTGCACAGATGGGCCAAGTAAGTTTAAAACAGGTACAAAGTTTAACACAGGTCTTAATTAACTTTAATTTCACAGTATTGTGTGATATATCTGGACTTGTCCTTCCCCCACCTCCCCCCCCCCCCCCCCCAAAACGACCTGAGGCGAGTAAATAAAGATTACATTCATGAAAGGGAAAATACATTTAACTTTACTGGAGCCAATCAGATGGGAAAAAGAAAAATGCTATCAAATATACTCCTCTGTTATATATATATATATATATATATATATACATATATATATATATACACAGTATATATATACAGTCGTGGACAAAAGTATTGGCACTCTTGCACTTTTTTCAAACAATGCACCATTTCTTCCAGAAAATTGTTGAAGTTAAAAAATATTTTGGTATCCACATTTGTATTTCTTTGGATTGCAGTGGAACAAAACAAAAAAAGCTGAAAACATTACTAAATCTTAGCTTATTCCATAAAGAAATCCTAAAATGGCCCGGACAATATTATTGGCACTTTTTAGAAGTTGTTAGAAATAATGAGATTTCAGGCAGGTGATTCTCCTTTACTTTGGAATTGAACTCACCTGTGGTTAGTTGCAGGTGCCTGCAATATTTTTAAAAATACACATTCAACCAGTTTGAATAGAGAAAAGGAGTCATTCTGCTGTTTTGTGTCACAGTGTGTACCACAATGAGCATTGATAAAAGAAAGAAAACCAGAGCATTGTCTGATGAGGTCAGGCACAAGATTGTAGCCAAGCATGAACAATCTCAAGGCTTGAAGTCCATCTCCAGAGACCTTGATGTTGTTCCAGTGTCCACCGTACGCAATGTTATCAGGAAGTTTAAGGCCCATGGCACTGTAGCAAACCTCCCTGGACGTGGCTGCAGGAGAAAACTTGATTAAAGATTGCAGTGAAGGATTGTTCGAATGGTGGAGGAAGCACCTCAATCAGCTGCCAAACAGATTCAAGCTGACCTTCAAACACAAGGCACGACAGTTTCAACTCGCACCATCCGTCGTCAACTCAATGAAAAGGGGTTCTATGGTAGGAGACGCAGGAGGACCCCACTGTTGAGAAAGCCCGACTGGAGATGCCAAAACCCACCTAAACAAGCCAAAATCTTTCTGGGAGAATGTCCTGTGGACAGATGAGACCAAATTAGAGCTTTGTGGTAAAGCACATCATCTCTGTTTACAGAAAACAAAACGAAGCCTTCGAAGTAAAGAACACCTTCCCTACAGTCAAGCATGGAGGAGGTTCAGTGATGTTTTGGGGTCGCTGTGCTGCCTCTGGCACTGGGTGCCTTGAATGTGTGCATGGCATCATGAAATCAGGAGATTACCAAGGAATTTTGGAGCGCAATGTTCAACCCAGTGTCAGAAAGCTGGGTCTCCGTCGAAAGTCATGGGTCTTGCAGCAGGACAATGACCCTAAACACACTTTAAAAAGCACCCAGGAAGGTTCAAGACTAAACGCTGGACTGTTCTGAACTGGTCAGCAATGAGTCCACATCTAAATCCCATTGAACACCTGTGGGAAGATCTGAAAACAGCAGTTGGGAGAAGGCACCCTTCAAATCTGGGAGAACTGGAGCAGTTTGCACAAGAGGAGTGGGCCAAACTGCCAATAGAGAGGTGTAGGAAGCTCATTCATGGCTATAGGAATCGCTTGACTGCAGTTATTTTGCCCAAAGGCCATACTACCAAATATTAAGTCGAGGGTGTCAATAATTTTGTCAATGCCATTTCTTTTTATTTTCTGATTGAAAAAGGATATATGAAGTTCTGAATCAAAGGTTCTGTAATATTAACAGTGAAATAAAGAATTGTGGAGACCAAATACTTTTGTCAATTTTAACCTATTTTATAGAAAGTTGTATGTAATTTTTAAAAAGTGCAAGGGTGCCCAAATTTTTGGCCACGACTTTGTGTATATATTCACTAATTTATTTTTGCACTCCAGGAAAAAAAATTGGAAAGCAGAATCCATTTGACAGTAAAAGTAACAATGCAAAGACCTAGACAATCAGCTTAACTACTTAAAGTGAATCTAGCCCCCCTGGGGCACGTTCTCGGTGTGTTGAGTTGGGTGCTCACTTTAAGTAGTTAATGGCTCCTACAGCACACAAAGTGGTGCATTTCAAGTCCACTCATATCTGAAAACTTCACATGATTTATCATTTGCCTCAAACTTGTCAAAAAAGCATCAAAAAGAGCTACCGTATTTGAACCTAAAGATACACCATTAGGCTAATGTCTTCTCAATACAAAAAATTAGAGCAGTTCAAAGTTGATGTGAACTTTATATAATACAAAATCACTAGTTACTTTTTATTGGATAAGAAAAATGACCACACTGTGGTCACAACCTGCGACACGAAATATATATTTTTCGCCCCCTTTGTCCACTTTTGCCTCTTCGGTCATTCGGGGTATGGGACCTCCATTAAGTGTGAGTGAATTGGCTTTAATAATCGATAACGGACCGATTGAGAAACGTGTGTTTAAAGCACTCTTCAAATATGAATATCACGATTGGGAAACACACATTTAATGCACTATTAAAAGATTAACTCAACACCTCTCATCCATGTCATCCTCCGCCACAGTTATATCAGAATGAGTTGATTCGTCACACAATCACGGACTGTTTAACCACAATATGGTGCCGTTCAAAGATAATTATGTAACGATATTTTTGATAAAATCTACACCCCCCCCCCCCCCCCCATAATGTGCCAAAACACACAACCAGACACCCCCTAATAAATTACCTCAAAAGTGGAAAGCCACCCTCCCCCCCCCCCCCCCCCCCTCCTTCCAATCAACACTCGACCCAAACAAATCCAATGGAAATCTGATGCAACAAACCCAGGCAGTGTTTCATCAGCAGAGGTGTACAGGCCGAATGTCATATACCCACCAGGATACCAAAATGCTGGTCATATTATTTTGTCTGGGTGTCACGGTGGGTGGAGTCGAGCGACAAATGTGGGTGGGGTCCGGCGGTTGTCCGACCAATGGGTGCACATTTCAAAAATCGAACCACACCAAGAAGCACAGCAACAACCATGCAGAGCTCTTGTAGAACTGCGACACGTCACTGGGAACAATCACAACGTACAGGAGGTTGATTGAACTTCACCAATTTCACAAGGTAATCCACTGATGCACATACGTACTCTCTGTGGCAATGTCGTCACATCATCGGCATATATCGTACGTGGACATCAGAGTACATTTCCAAATATGTGTCCTGAAATGGTCAGTCATTTGTGTGATCTGTACAAGTCACTGTAGTATTATGAATTGATGGTTTTCTTACATTCAATAAATTTTACATGATTTAAACTGGTAAGATCCCAAAACGCCATTGCTGTAAAATTTTTGACTGATGGCCAAACCTTGATTTATCTTCTTTTCTTTATTGGGGTTGTGCGGACCATGAATGTCTCCATTTCATGCTGGCTAGCTTTTATCCTTACATGAAATTATGGACAGGTGTCATCACATGACACAAGCTTCTTCAATAAATTATCACTCTCTCTTTCCGGTAGCATTAGAGAAGCGGCCTTTTTGATCAAATGTGAGGTCTTTTGGTACTCAGCACTGACCTTATTGAGTTTTGAGAGAGACTGAAAGATTATTTCCACACTCTCAACACTGACAACAATTATTCTGTAAATTCTCATCTAGTAATCCTGTGATTCTGCAAAATCTGTTCAAAATCTGTTCAACTTGAGTCATAGCAGTCAGTTGTGTGTTAGAATGCTCAATATCATTTGCCAATCCGCAGCCATTTTTGAACTTGCTCCAAGATTTAGACACAGCTGTGAAAGACATGCATCACCATATTTTGGGGACGGTCTCCTTTGAATTTCAGCCAAGTTGATGTTCTCCTTAAAAAAGGGAAATGATGATCGATACACCTGTTGCATAGCAGACGTGGCTGTTGTCACCATCTTAGTTTTGTCCAGAATGCTTTTGTCCAGGACCGGCGTTGACGTCACTTCCTGTATAACTTTCTTGGGGTGGGCAATATCATCGCAAAAAAAAAATCATTATTGAAATAATATTATTATATATTTTACAATTAAAAAAGTCCGTCAACCATGAACCGCTCTCATGCAACTACAATTGTGGTGCCACAGCGGACAGTAGAATATGGGAAACATCAGTGATCAGAGACAGAATGACAATTGGGATGAATACTACTGATAACCAGAATTGAGATGTAGATAAGTTATTTTTTCTAAATTTGTAATTCGCTTCTCCCCACCCAAATTGCTTTTACTGGATCGTTCAAGTTATGGCAACCAAACAAAGTTTTATTGTCCTAATTGCTTGTAACATTTCCATCGTCTGTTTACCAAATGTTTTCTGTTTTACAGCCATTGTAATTTAACACAAAGCTATTTCTCTAGATGTCCTGTTCCAAAAATAAGACTGGATTATTTGATGGGTTTCTTTATATGTGGGAGAAGGAGTACGCGATTCCTCTTGTGACACTCATAGTTCTCTGAAGATTATCATCCGTAGATCATTGCCCATTGCCGCCTGTGAATAACAACAGCAAAGAACTATCAGTAATTCAAGGAAAGTCGTTTTTGTATCACTTGCTTTGCAGGACATTTAAACACAGTGACGAAGTCATCGAGACCACTCGAACTTTACAGCCATATGTGGAATGACTATGATTTGAACATGAGAAATGTCGAGCATTTTTTGTCGAACACGTTAATTCGAAGATCATTGTAATCGAGAAATGAGTGTGTATTGTAAAAAAACCCAAAAAAAACAAATGTGTATAGCCGTAAATACCAGGTTCGTTATCATAAACGTTAAAATTTTGCAAAGATTTGCAATTGCAAGATTTAAATGCTCAGTCAAAAGCAAATCTTTAAGCAGTACTGGCCCTGCTGCGTGCAATGCACTTATTACGTACTTTAAGTTTCCTTCGCAAAGCTTGTTCATTGTGTAGATGGAAGCGTGCACCGGATGCCCGACTGCCACCTTTGCTGTACAGAACCAAGCTATGTTCTTACAATGAAACTTTGTGTATAAAACAAAATATGTCTTAGATGAAAGAGAAGGTAATTTAATAGTTTGGATGTATGATGTTTTATCATTGACACAGAATAAACCTTCAGTGTTGACCCCGTTTTACTAGGGGCATGTTTTTATTTAATTTTTCAAACTCCTGCTTTTCTGCCACTCTGCTGGAATATTTTTGCATTTTGCTTTTTTAAACTTACCAATGAAAATACATCTTCAAGGTCCACCGCTGTCGTCCCTTTCCACTTAAGGAAGATTTGAGCATGACAATACTATTAATAAATCGGAAAAATGTAACTTGTTATTTTAGGAAATCCACGCACCTGTCTTACGTTATAACTCCTGTACCGTGGAAGTTCGCAAACTCAGCCAAACATATTGTGAGTTAAAAATGAAAAAGAATAAGGAGTAGTAAAGGATGTTAAAATTATTTCAGTGGAGTTGCTGACGCACATAATACCTTTTGGGATTATTATGCCATTATCCAGAAAGAAGGAAATAATACAAAAAGATCTAGCACAGGAAAGCACCGTTTGACCCTCAATTTGACTTTTGTTTTCCCACCCTGCAGCCATCGGAAACACCTCGAGCTTTAAATCAATCTTTTTGCCTTGGTGATGAGGTCTTAAGTCCAAGGTTTTAAGGTTTTAAGGAATATTCTACCAGGTTGGTGCAATCCAAGGCTATCCAAGGTTGTAAGGATGGAAAACTTTCTAATTTCATGTAACCATGGCACACTGCCCTAATATCCTGTCGAGATCTCTTTTCCTTATTTTTGGCTTCTTGATTCAGTACTTATATGTTCCAAATACTCTGAACTGCATCAAATGCACTTTTGAATGGTCGAGAACTAGCCATGGGAATGTTTTAAAATTTCACATTTTGGGAATTAAATAATACGTGATGCCTAACATGTATAATTGTTGGTACGTGGAGGGATTGATAGTGCAGTTAATTGATTTGACAAATAAATAAAACGGATATGATAGTATTAAGGATTTGCCTTAGGACCACAGTGGTTGAAGTTGTTTTTTTTTTAAATCTAGAGTTGTGAGTGAGGGCAGCTGGGGGATTAGAGGGAGTATGATGCGACTGATGCATACTGAATCCACTTGGTCATTCATCTTTAAAAACTTTTAAATAATAAACTATCCAGTACAACATTATATGAACCATATCAGAGAAGAAAAAGAAACCAAACTGCAAACAAAAGAGTGAGAAAACAAATCTTTAACAGAAACATGCTCAGTCAGGTACGGGCATCTTTAAAAGTTATTCACAAAAAAATTCACACAATGACTATTTAACTGTGCAGTTTTCGTGTACAATGTTATACTCCTCATTGTTTCTTCACAAACTTTTAATTATCCAACAATATTGTTTTAGCTCCACTTGAAAAACTATTTTATTGTGTTACAGCCTGAATTTAAAATGGATTTAAATTAAAAAATTTGTCACAAATCTACACAAAATACCCCATAAAGACAGAGTGAAAACATGTTTTTAGAAACTTTTACAAAATTTATTGAAAATGAAATACAGAAATATCTAATTTACATAAGTATTCAACCCCCTTATTCAATAATTCGTAGAAGCACATTTGGCAGTGATTACAGCTTCGAGTCTTCTTGGGTATGTCTGAATCAGCTTTGCACATCTGGAATTGGGGAATTTCTGCCATTCTTCTCTGCAGATACTCTCAAGTTCTGTCAAGTTGGATGGGGAGCGTCGGTGAACAGCAATCTTCAAGTATTTCGACAAATTTATCAATGGGATTCGAGTCTGGGTTTTGGCTGGGCCACTCAGACTTTTACGTTCTTGTTCTCAAGCCATTCCAGTGTTGCTTTGGCTGTATGTTTGGGGTCATTGTCCTGTTGCATAAAGCATTCTTAAAGAAGGATTTGAGGATTTACTTAAATATTTCCTTAAGTTTCCCCTTATGGACACCCTTAATTTGAGGATGGTTGCATATACGAATATTCCTTAAAACCTTCCTTAACTCCTTAACTCAAGGGAGCACCCCACGCCCCCCCCCCCCCCCCCTCCACGCCAGCTCCCCCACTGCCCTTATACATCATCAACCTATGAGTTCCCAAAAGGTGCTCTTCATGGAAGTTGGTCATGAAGACAACGATTTATCGCAGCGCGATGGCAGAAGCTGATAGAACAATACTTTCACAATTGAGAAATGATTGTACAATGTGAAACAAGCTCTGAGTTGCTGCACAGTGAATTGGATAACATTTTCACTCATTCATGACATCCAGAATATTTCGCTTGTAGTTTCACACTTTCACCATTCTCGGAAAGAAAGTATCCAAACATTTACTGCACTCATTACACATTCAAAATAAAATGGTGAATGAGAATCAAATTAATTTTACACAATAATCATTTTCTTCCTCCTTCATCCAGAAGCACATCTTCCCTATGCAACATATAACAAGCAACATTTAAAATAATGTATTCATTACGTGTTCTTGCTTTCGAATGCCTCTTCCAATCTCTAATCTGATTGGTTGCCCAGCATAGCAACGGCTCCTAAAGATTTCGTCAACCTTAAGGAAATCCTTACTTGATGATTTCCTAAGGGTTATTTGTGCAACAGCCCTTAAGGAAATCCTTCGATAAGGGATCATAGTGTACCCTAAGGTAAATATTTGCTTAAGGATAAGGGAATTCTATGCAAGTCGGCCATTTTGCTGTTGGAACGTAAATCTTCGCTGCAGTCTGAGGTCTTTTGCACTCTGAAACAGGTTGTCCTCAAGGATTTGCCTGTATTTGGCTCCATTCATTGTCCCCTCTATTCTTACAAATCTCTCAGTCCCTGCCACTGAAAAGCATGATGGGATGTTGAAAAAGAAAAGCATGAAAAAATTATGTTGCCACCACCATGCTTCATGGTAGGGATGGTGTTAGATGGGCGATGAGCTTTGCTCGGTTTCCGCCAGACATAGCTCTTTGCATTCAGGCCAAAGAGTTCAATTCTCGTCTCATCAGACCACAGAGACTTTTGCTTCATGCTCCCAGAGTGTTTCACATGCCCTTTTTCACAAACTCCAGGTGTGATGCCATGTGCATTTCTCTCAGGAGTGGCTTCCGTCTGGCCACTCTCCGAAAGCCTAAATTTGTGAAAGGCTGCAGAGATTGTCCTTCCAGCAGGTTCTCCCATCTCAGCCCAGGAACTCTGTAGTTCTGTCAGGGTGGTCATTGGGTTATTGGTCACCTCCCTGACAAAGGTCCTTCTTGCCTGGTTGCTCAGTTTGGTTGGACGGCCAGCTCTAAGAAGAGTCTGGGTAGTTCCATATTCTTTCTGTTTCCTAATGATGGAGCTCACTGTGCTCCTGTGAACTTTCAACACTCTAGAAATTGTTTTATCCCCTTCCCCAGATCAATTCCTCACAATTCTATCTCGGAGTTTGATGTACAGTTTCTTGGACTACATTGTAGAGTTTCTGCTCTGACATGCACTGTCAACTGTGGCACCTTATATTGAAAGGTGTGTTTCTTTCTAAATAATGCCCAATCAATTGAATTGGCCACAAGTGGACTCCAATCAAGTTGAAGAGACATCTCAAGTATGATAAAAGGAAATTGAATGCACCTGAGCTCAGCATCGACATTTTATCTCTCTCAGCATCGACATTTTGTCTGTCTCAGCATCGATGTCCTTTTTAGCTATTTTCGTTTTTGGATCTGGTGATGAACGGTCGCTATTGCTCTTGTGCAAGGAAGCTTCATCGCGAACGGTCGTGTTCCGACATCTTGCTAGCCGTGGAGAGGAGGCGGAACTGCGGATGGAGAGCTGTGGTTTCTGTGCAGAGATCAAGAGGACAAGCACGGCCAGAGGAGCGAGCTGCACGCCAAGGCCGTTCACTTCGCGCACAGAGCCAGGAGTGAGCGGGCCGCGCAAGAGGCCTACTTTACGCCAACGAGCGCGTTTCGCACTCAAAGACGTTGAGGCCTCAGACGATCTTTGACGATTCCTGACGAGATACACAAGCCAATTTGAGCTAAGTGTCCACTAAATCACACCTATTTATTTTCCAGCTATTTTATCCTTCGTCTGTATTCGGGTCTGTATGGGAGCGCCCCAATTAGAAATTTATTTTTTATCATGCTTTTCTTTGTTACCAGCATTTTCTTTAATAAAGCCGGCATTTTCTTGAACATTTTAAACCTGTGTTGGTTGAATTAATTATTGCAGGTTTGAGGATTGCCGGTGGGATCCGTGAAGGTAAGCGCTCTTCAGTCTCTCCTCCCCCCACCCCTCCCCCCACGCATATTCTCCGCTTTATTTTTTGACTGAACGCCTCGGAGTTAAAGCT
The DNA here is from genome assembly GCF_964187855.1 of Myxine glutinosa. Taxonomy (NCBI): domain Eukaryota; kingdom Metazoa; phylum Chordata; class Myxini; order Myxiniformes; family Myxinidae; genus Myxine; species Myxine glutinosa. The sequence goes on along the minus strand of NC_136273.1, from coordinate 56,259,896 downwards.
CGTTTCCTAAGAATATTTTAATCACCAGGAACACGACAATATATATGTATATGTATTTAAGTAGGAAGTAGGAATTTAAGTAGGAAGAAAATTTAACAGCATTTGCATAGTGCCTCACTGAATTGGGAAACCAATTATTTTTGAAGCCAAATGATCAAAGTCAACTCAAGGTCAAACTTCTAAAATCATCAATTTTCATCTGAAAAAGCGTCACTTTACATCCTATTAACCCGAGATTTGATCAAGATCGTCAATTTTAATTTGATGAAATGGACAATTTGATTGATCAATGGCAACCTTTTTTGGGGTGAGGGGTGGGGGGGGGGGGGATTTTGCAAGTGTCTTGCTCTGCATGACATCTTCTTGTTTGATTGTTTGTTTGTCTGGGCGATATCTCAGCTATCCTTTGAGCTAGGAAGCTGAAATTTCGGCACAATAGTGAGCAAGTGCTTTGGTAAAATCGATAATTTTTGTTTTTTGATTAATCAATGAATTGATTAGTTAGTTAATTATTATCGATTAATTAAGCACTTATTTATTTCCTTTCTCTTCTGGGCTTCTGGGCATGTATTTAAGTAGGTCTTTGAGCGTGAAGAATAGAGGGAACATTTAATATATATATGTATATGTGCTTAAGTCGAATAGAATGGCCTCCGTCAACTTATGTTGTGATTTTTCCAACATTGGGCATATTTATTTGGCATTTTGTCCGTTGTCATCATTGTCATCAACAGCATTTGTATATTGTCACTAAATTGGGAAACCGACTATTTTTGAGGTCAAAAGGTCACAGGTCAACTCAAGGGCAAATTTCCAAAATCATCAATTTTCATTTTAAAAACCGTCAATTTTCATCCCATTGACTCGGAAATTGAACAGCATTTGCACATTGAGTCACTAAATTGGGAAACCAACTATGTTGAGGTGAAAAGGTCAAATATCACCTCGAGGTCAAACTTCCTAAATCATCAATTTTCATCTGAAAAACATAAATTTTCATCCAATTGACTTGAAAATTTGTGCATTTGCAAAGTGCCTCAATGAATTGGGAAACTAACCTTTTAGGTCAAAAGGTCATAGGTAAAGTCAAAGTCAAACTTCCAAAATCATCAATTTTCATCTGAAAAATCATCAATTTTCATCCAATTCCCTTGAAAATTTAACAGCATTTGCATAGTGCCTCACTGAATTGGGAAACCAATTATTTTTGAAGTCAAGTGATCAAAGGTCAACTCAAGGTCAAACTTCTAAAATCATCAATTTTCATCTGAAAAAGCGTCACTTTGCATCCTAGTAACCCGAGATTTGATCAAGATCGTCAATTTTAATTTGATGAAATGGACAATTTGATGGATCAATGGCAACCTTTTATGGGGTGGGTGGGGGGGGGGGGGGGTGGATTTTGCAAGTATCGTGCTCTGCATGACGTCTTCTTGTTTGATTGTTTGTTTGTCTGGACGATATCTCAGCCATCCTTTGAGCTAGGAAGCTGAAATTTCCGCACAATAGTGAGAAAGTGCTTTGGTTAAAAAAGATGATTTTTGTTTTTTGATTAATTAATTAATTGATTAGTTACTTAATTATTATCGATTAATTAAGCACTTATTTATTTCCTTTCTCTTCTGGGCATTATCTCAGGCACCTTTCGAGCTAGGAAGCTGATATTTGGACAAGACAGTGACCAAGTGATGTGGCTCTAAAGGATATTTTTCATTTATTGATGAATCAATTTATAGATTAATTATTTATTGATTAATCAACAAATTAATATTTTTTTCGATTAATGACCTATTTAATTAATTTTCAAAAAGTTACCGCTTCGGATGATGCACTGGTAGTTTAGGTATGCTATTAGCTAATTGATTAACAAAATATTTTATGATCACTATTTATTGATTTTAATTATTCCATTAATCAATTAATTATTGTTCACCTCTCCCACCCAATACAGTCTTTTTGAGTTGCACAGCGGTATTGCCCGGCACCGAAGGCACCCCTGCATTGCCGCGTTGGAGGATATTTATCTATTTGGCACGGGGGCTGTGTACTTTGAATGTATCTGTACTTGTTATATATTTTTTTGAAAAAAAAAATTGAAGATACATTTTTGTATTTTCGATTTAACCATTTCCACCCTAACTCGATAATTCTATGGATGCCATTGCCTTTGTCATGAGAGATGTCCTAAATCAAATGATGATAACGGACAATGTTTTCCATGCCAATCCATCTCCAGCAACACAAACTCTTCGTGTTATACATTTGTAGTACAATGATTCAAAACGTTTCTTATCACTGTTACTTTTATTCAAAACCAGTTGATATGCTAAATTATCGGATCTCATGACTTTATATCATTGCCCAAGAATGCAGGTTTCAACGTTCAAAACTTCATGGTCATTTTTTATTCAAAAACCTTTGTTTGAGAAATGGCTACCCACTACTCAATCCAATTATTTTCAGTGGCCCCCCTTTTATGATTGCTGTTCGATGTTCGAATCTTCAGATATACAAGTAGTGGACAAAATAATGGAAACACCAATGTAAAGTTAGATGGGTGTTCGGAAAATGGAAACACCACCATGTGCGGCTAGTATGGTCTGTAAATGCCGTGGAATCGAGTCCACCAGCATCTGGAATTCTGCAGGAGGGATGTGGCACAATTCTTCCACGAGAAAGTCAATCAACTCAGACCTGTTTGATGGAGATAGTAAACAATGTCTCAGGCATCATTCCAGAATACCATCATACTAAAATATGCAATTTGGCGTCTGTCTGTCTGTCTGTCTGTCTGATGATTTTTTGACCGCGATACATTCCGTCGTTACTTATCCAATCTCAACCGAACTTGACAGGATGACGAAGGGTTACACAATGAACGTTGTAGCGTATTCATTGGCTCCCCTCCTCAAGGGGGTTTTCTCCCTCAAGCAGGTTTTCCCCGGCATTGCTGTCAATGGGGTTGCATGTTGAGGTGTATATCAATGTTAAGTTAGCTTTATCGTGGCGTTTTCCCAAGGCCGCGTCTAATAACAAAACTAACGATAATAGCATACGCCAGTATTGGTTGTTGTTGGTTTAATACTTGGACGTGATGTCGTCTGGTGCCATCCTGCGCATGCTCGGTTGTGCCTTTTTGTCACAAGAGATGATCTTCTTCCTCTTCGCCCTTTTATTTTCTTGAGCTTTGGTGTGTTTTCCTTTTCCGTGAGCTCCCAATAAAGCTCAATCTATTCACAGAAACGGCGTGCTGTGTGTGATCCAGTGGAGTGAGAACACGATAAGGTCTGTCTCAGCTAACTGGTGATAGTATTAATGTTATTACAAAACAATATTAATACTAATAATATCCCACCTCCCCAATGGGTTTTTACTGCAGTGTTAAAATTAATGTATAAATAGCTTATCATGGCGTTTGTGTGGGAGCAATGGCCTCTACAGGAAGTAAAAATATAAACCACAAACATGTATGATTACCTTTTTAAATGGTCGATAATGCTGTTTAACACTGAACTGAAGTAAATTTGGAAAAATACGGACATTAGTCCATGCTTATCACGGTGACAATTTCTCCTGATCATAGATCTACTGCAATCTATACATCCCACAAGTGTTAATAACACGACCCTTCTTGTCGCTTACGTGGAGTTCTTCCAAGGCGTTTTCGTGGCGTTTTTCCAAAGCTGCTTCTCATTACAAACGTAATAACAACACTTATAATAGCATAATATTAATGATATTATGAAACAATATCCCCACTCCTCAAGGGGTTTTGCGGATTACGATATTGCCCCCTACCGTACCATGACATCCTCACTTAAATATACTGTATGTTACTATCATTAATTTAGAATGGTGTGGCATGTCCGACTCCTTTCATTCACCTGATCTAACATGTTTTAATGTCATGCATGGTCTGAACATTTCATTCACCTGATCTAACATGTTATATTGTCATGCACTTCAGAATCATTGGAATCTCCCGCGATGAAGCTAACTCCAAGGGCCTTTCACTCACTCACCGCAGGCAGGTTGGTGGTCTTTCTGTCTTCGACCGACTCCTCTCTGGCCTTGCTTCCCCAGCTCTCTCTGTGCTCTGTCCCCCAAATATTCCTACAGGTCGCACAAGATCTGCCAGCAACCCTCTTATGGTTAAACTGCCAAAATCTAGGCTCTCTGCTCACCTTCACTCCTTCATTCCTCTTTTCTCCCGCCTCTGGAACAAACTCCCCCACTCTCTTCAATCCCACTCCTCCCTCCAGGTCTTGAAAACAGCTGTTCACCACCATCTCTTATCTTCCCACATCCAAAACCTTGATCTTTTCTACCCCCGCTAATTTCACCCCAGATACACTTTTTTGAAATACCGACTTCTTTCCTGGAAGTCCTAGCAGTGTCCATGTGTTTTTATTTTGTTTTTTAACCTCCCCCACCACCCCTCCCCCCTCCCATTCCCATGCCTCCTCCCCCCAAGCCCTCTCCCTCACACAGATCTCACAATATCCCTGCTCTCCATCCTGTTCTCCCGCTCCCTTTATCATATGTTTTATGTGTCAGTTTGTCTTTTTCTGATCAATGTTTGTGATCATGAGCCTCGATCTTGTATACAAAAAAAAATGGCGTCGGCCCGCCTGCAGACTTCTATTTTTGGTCCTGTCCATCCATCGGTCCGTGAGCTTGTCCAGATTCTCTACTTGGATGCATTTCTACCATCTATTCATACACACATAATTATCGCCACGACCAACACACAACTTTGATTACATATCTATATGCACTTTACCATCACAACCTACACATCACCTTGAATTATTTATTTTTGTTGTGTGTTGGTAGAGGAGACTTTATAATCTCCACTCCCAACACACAAATTTGAAGTATTTCTTTATTTCTATACTCTTTCCCATCTTCACTGCTGACACACAATCTCAAAAAACATTTATTTACTTTGCAACAAGGAAAAACCACGTTGACACAAGAGGAGGCCATTTGGCCCATCACACCTACGCTACACCAAACCAGACCAAACAAATCCCTCAGGCCACAGAATTAATTTCACTGGAGGTAGAGGGTAGGTGTTATACAGTATATGCAAACAAAATTCACATGAAAACAAAAAGTTAATATTATTATTGTTACTAAAAAAAACACTCATGCTAAAAACACACGTTAGCAGAGAAAATAAGCATGATCTTCTAAATAAGAGAGATGTTCGTCTGTCTGTGTGTGTGTCTGTCTCTGTGTCGCCATTTTTCTCAGAGATGGCTGAACTGATCTTCGTCAAACTTTCAGAGGTTCATTAGTGAGTACCTGGGAGTGTTTTGGGACAAAAAAAAAAAAAAAGATTGAAAAAAAAAAGATCGTTTTTTTGGAGTTAAAAAAACAACTGCTCGATAGTGCCTAAGCCTTTTAAAATTAATGACAGTTATATACAAGTATACATTCGCATAAATAAATACAAAACAATCACCAGACATTTGAATACAAATAAATCAAACAATTCTGGAAGTGTACGAAGTTTGGTAGTACGGCTTCTTCTTCTTCCTAATCGGCAACACACTTAACTCAGAAACGTGATGAACGCCACATTCACCCACCAGCTCATATATGAACCCCCTTCCTCTCTTGCCTCCCCTTCCCCCCTCCCCCCTTCTAACCTCTCCCCCTGCCCCTTCCCCCCTCTCCCTCCTCCCCTTCCCTTCCCCCCTCCCCTCCCCTTCCCTCCTCCGCTTCCCCCCTCCCCATCCCCTTCCCCCCTCCCCCCTTCCTCCCCTCCCTCCCCCTCCCCCCTTCCCCCTCCTACCCCCTCTCCCAACTCTCCTCCCCTACTCCTCTCCCCCTCCCCTCCCCTTGCCCCCACTCCTCTCCCCCACCACCCCCTCCCACGCCCAGCAGCGCCAGGTACTTCTGCTAGTGTTATATAAATATGTTAACATCATACTTATATGCTCTGCCATCTCCTTCTATATTCTCGGTTGTATATCCGGGTCAAAAGCTTTATCTGATTTCATCAACTCTAAGAATGACACCAACTAATGTGAAAGACACCAACGAAACAAGTAATGCCAGCAGATGAAAGACCCAGTTTAACGTCCATCCGAGGGACAGCACACACTCAATGAATGGCCCTGCCTGTGAAACACTGGGATGACATTCAAACCCAGGCTAGACAGCCTAGATGTAAAATATGCCATCTAGCTAGTCCTTTCCACATGGTACACAACAAAAATTTAACACCCTTAAAATACATAGTTTTGTTGAAAAACGGTTATAGACTAAATTGGTCTGACTTTTTCTTAAAAGGGAATTCTTTCAAAAAAATTTGTGAGATTAAGTGAGTGTGAGTGTTAAGCTTTTGTTTATCATGATAAAATGTTGTATTTTATTTATCATTCACTAGCTGGGGTACCCAGCATTGCCCATTGCTGTTCTAATCCGGTTGGCATTTTACAAATACATTTTTGATTTTTTTCCCCCTATTTTTTGGAGAGATTTAAAAAACACTCTCCCACACCCATTAAGAAATGGGGTCGGGGATCATTTAATATTTCACATGGCTACAAAGGCTTTGGCACTATAGAGCAATTAAATAAATCCAACTTTTCCAGAATTTAAAAAAGGTTTTTTTGCCTAAAACACTCCCCAGAACTGACTGATGAACTTCTGAAAGTCTCAGAAAATGGCGACACACACACACACACACACACACACACACACACACACACACACACACACACACACACACACACACACACACACACACACACACTGATCGATACGTTGAGGCCTCGGAGTGCTCCATTCCACCTTCTGAAGCCTCCCAGACTCAGAATGGACAGACCATTGCACTTCTGAGGGTTGGATGAAAAGCTTGAAAGTATTTATTTATAATTTGTATGCACTTTACCATCCCAACTCTCTAGGTATTTATTTAGTTGTTAGTTATTGAAATGTAAAGTCGACTCTGTCCCATTTTTGCGGTGCGGCTGGGCACATCTTCAATGTAGACTTATATGTTGTGTTGTAATATAAGTTGACTGGCAGTAACCTGGTTCCACCGAGCTGTTGTAAGATAATTCCTTCCTAATATAGTGTGGAATATTTATGGAGTTTGCTAGGAATGTCCTTTGACAGCATGATAGTCACTAACTGTATGAACGGCTAAGGTTTAGATATGATATAATATGATGTGAAATAGATAGAGATATGATTGATGTAATTGTACAGAAATCCATTTCTGCACGCATATTTGTGGATGCAATGATTTATATAATAACACAGAAATCCATATCGACACTCATCTATGATGATGGATTGGTTTATTGCCAACAGCCGTGGGAGACCCATGGGCATAGACATGTACGACATTTGGATATCTTGCGTTAGAAGCTGCACAAATTCCAAAATGGCCACTGACAATTCTCCGATATAGCAACGATGGAATGTAATATGTGAATACATGATGTAATATGTGAACACATGTCCATGCACATGTGAAATGCAGTTTATTTATAAATCCGAGCTATCTGAAATGTGAATTGTAGTTGCCCCTCCGGTGGTTGCCTGGAATGGTGTCACTCACTGCAGGACCTCTGGATAAACAATATTATGGGTGAGGATTACATTATGGCCACCAATTGTCCCCTTTTGGCCATTACTGACTACCATTATCTTGACATCCTGAAATTGTTTAGCATGCGACAATGCAACAAAAAATTGACCATGGTTGAATACGACAATGACGGGTTGGGTTGGAATTATTTTATTAACGACTTAAAATTTTAATATCTATATACTTTGTAGTATCAACATGGATGGCATCCATGACGATTTTCTTTCCTCTGCATATGTTGTAGTAAAAGCTTTTCTTTCTTTCATGATGGAGGATGTTATTCAGTCGTCAAATGTACAAAAATTAAACTCTGAAGTCCTCTTGAGTGCACTAAAATTACATACAAAAACCCTCCCTTTCTTTGGGCGGTGTATAGGCAACAGACTGCTGCCTCAACCGCTTCCCCCCAAATAATCCTGGTTATATAGCTTGGATAGATTCCAATTGCAATGGCCCATAGGCTGACAGCAGAGGCCTGATGCCAATACATAGTTTCACCTTCTCAAGGCCCGTGTCACCTATCGGCTCCAACCTTTCGATATTTGATGATCATTTTAACAGTCGCCTTGGTTGTTTAACACTGAATTGAAAACTTTTAGGTGAGGGCGTTGCGAATTTTAATATGTTGATATGACACTTTTGAAGATGTATTAAGCTTGCTTACCAAAATGGCGGACATATGATTTTATATTCCAGGTTACAATTGTGGGTGGAGTCAGGCCAGTAAGACAAGCTCCGCCCTGGGCAAAAGGAGCTTCAAATAGATTGGTGGAGAATATTATGGTGAAGATGATTGCTGTAGGATTGAAAACCCTCCATTTATCATTTATGTAAATATGGAGGTGTAGCGGCTGCCGCTGGGGTTACACAATCGCCTTGCACCTATCAAGGACGCGGAGCGATCACCAGGCCGGGCTCGTCCAGGACGCCCGGGCAGGCCCGCGCTCGACTTGCCAGGCCTCGGTCGGGACGCCCGGGCAGGCTCGCCCTCGGCTTGCCAGGCCGCAGCCGGCCCGCGGGGCCACGCCCCCTGGCGCCAGGCCTGGGCAAACCCCCTGGCGGAATAGATATATATTGCCGACCGTAAAACGTTTTTCCCAGAGTGCCTGAGTGTTTGATTCTAATAAAGCAGCTCAGATGAATTCAAGCTTTTTGTCGCGTCCATTCTTTCGATCGACGTGGGAGCCACAGCTCCTTCATTGGTGACCTATCGACATGGACATGGCAGTCGCCCTTAAACTGCCTACCTTCTGGGAGGCTCACGCGGCGGTTTGGTTCGCACAAGCGGAGTCCCTGTTCGCCCTGCGAGGCATCACGGCGGACGACACCCGCTTCCACCACGTGGTCGCTGCGCTCGGTTCAGCCACCGCAGCCCGCGCCCTGAGCCTCCTCGAGAGACCGCCAGCCGCGGACAAATACGGCGCGATTAAGAAGCTTCTCCTCGATGCTTTCGCCCTCCCAGCGGCGGAACGCGCACGGCGCCTGCTCGATTTGCCGGAGCTCGGCGACACGCGCCCTTCCGAGCGAATGGACTACATGCTTTCGCTGCTCGGCGAGCACTCTCCGGCATTCCTGTTCCGGGAGCTGTTCCTCCGTCAGCTGCCTAACCCGGTACGCCTCGCCCTGGCAAGCACGACGATCACAGATCCCCGGGCCCTTGCCAGAGAAGCCGACAAAATCTCCGCCGCGGGACAGCGCATCGCAGCGGCGACATGGGACCCGCCGCCGCCTGATGCACCATCCATGGCGCCCGAGCACCCGGCGCGTTCGACGGCCGAACTGCCGACGCAATTGGCGGCCGCTATACCGAGCCGACCACGTTCAGCACGACGTCCGAAGCCTCCACCCGACCAAGCGTGGTGTTCCTATCATGCCAGGTTCGGACAGAAGGCCCGGACATGCCGACCCCCGTGCACCTTCGGCGGGTCGGGAAACGGCCAGGCCGGCGTTCATTACCTGCCATGAACGCCGGCCACAGTCACACGGGCAACTTACTGTTCATCACGGATAAAGCGTCCGGACGGCGCTTCCTGTGCGACACCGGCGCCCAAGTGAGCGTCATGCCCGCCTCTGACCAGGACAGGCAATCCGCGGTTTGCGGCCCCTCCTTGGTTGCGGCCAACGGATCGACTATCCGCACCTTCGGCCCGCGCAACGTCACCCTCTGCTTCGGCGGCCAACGCTTCGCTTGGACGTTTGTAACCGCCAACGTGCCCATGGCTCTGCTCGGCGCCGACTTCCTCTGCGCACACGGACTGCTGGTGGACGTCCAACGGCGTCGTTTAATCAACGCTGAAACCTTCAGCTCCCTGGTATGCACATTGAGCAGCTCCGCGCCGACCGAGCTGGCATGCACCGTCCCGGCGGCGAACGAGTTTGCTCGCCTGCTCGCGGAGTTCCCGGCCCTCACGCGGCCGACGTTTTCGGCCGTCGCAGTACGGCATGGGATCGAGCACCACATACCAACCACGGGCCCGCCGGTCTACGCCAGGGCCCGCCGCCTCGACCCAGCCAAGCTTGCCGTTGCGAAGGCCGAATTCGACGCGTTGGAGCACCTCGGCATCGTGCGGCGCTCCGATAGCGCGTGGGCCTCGCCACTGCACATCGTGCCAAAGCCGGGGGGTGGATGGCGCCCGTGTGGCGACTACCGCCGTCTTAATGACGCTACAACACCCGACAGGTACCCGATCCCGCATATCCAAGACTTCTCCGCCCGTCTGGCGGGACGGGTCATTTTTTCAAAAATTGATCTCATACGGGGATATCACCAGGTACCTGTCAGGGCGGCCGACGTCCCTAAAACGGCAGTCATCACGCCGTTCGGCTTATTCGAGTTCTTGCGGATGCCGTTTGGTCTCAAGAACGCGGCTCAGGCGTTCCAGCGCTTGATGGACGGCGTGCTGCGTGACCTGCCGTTCCTTTTCGTTTACCTGGACGACATCCTCGTCGCCAGCACGTCCCGGGCCGAGCACCTCCTCCACCTCCGAACACTGTTCGGGCGCCTCAGCGAGCACGGCCTCATCGTCAACCCGGCCAAATGCCACTTCGGCACGACGGCCGTTGATTTTTTGGGCCACCACATCACCAAGAACGGGGCTGTGCCGCTGCCAACCAAGGTCGAGGCCATCACCACTTTCCCGCGTCCCCGCACCATAAAGGCCCTGCAGGAATTCCTGGGAATGGTGAATTTTTATCACCGCTTCGTGCCCCGCGCTGCTCAACTCATGCGGCCCCTCTACGAAGCCCTCCGGGGCAAGCCGGCCAAGCACGACATCGCCTGGTCCGCAGCAATGGATGCGGCCTTCCAAAGCTCAAAGCGGGCCCTCGCCGACGCAACACTGCTCGCTCACCCGGTGCTCAACGCTCCCATCGCCCTCACCACGGATGCCTCCGACTACGCGGTGGGCGCCGTACATGAGCAATGGGTGAACGGGGTTTGGCAGCCACTCGCTTTTTTCAGCCGGCAGCTCCGGCCGAACGAGCTCAAATACAGCACGTTTGACCGGGAGCTCCTCGGTCTACACCTGGCCGTCCGCCATTTCCGCCACCTCCTGGAGGGCCGACCTTTCACGGCGTTCGTCGACCACAAGCCGTTGGTTTACGCCATGGCCAAGGTCACGGAGCCATGGTCGGCCCGCCAACAGCGCCACCTCTCCGCCGTGTCGGAGTTTACCACGGACATCCGGCACGTCGCCGGCAAAAACAACGCCGTGGCCGACTGTCTTTCCCGGGCCAGCGCGAACGCGGTCCACCTGGGCGTGGATTTTGCGCTCATGGCGGCGGACCAAACCACCGACACCACGGTGCAAGCCCTCCGGGCGGCGGACACGGGCCTCCGCCTGGCCGACATCCCCTGCGCGGACACTGTCCTGCTCTGCGACGTCTCCCAAGGCCGGCCTCGCCCCATCGTGCCCGTCACCTGGCAACGCCGCATCTTCGCCTCCCTCCACGGCCTTTCCCACCCGGGCCGGAAAGCTTCCCAGAAGCTGGTGTCGGCGCGTTTCGTCTGGCACGGCCTTCGTCGGGACGTCCGCGATTGGACCAGCGCCTGCACCGCCTGCCAACGGGCCAAGGTCCACCGACACACCCAGGCCCCGCTGGCACCTTTCACCGTGCCCGAACGACGTTTCGACCACGTCAACGTGGATCTGGTGGGCCCCCTTCCCCCATCACGAGGGTTCACACACCTGCTCACCATGGTGGACAGGACCACCAGGTGGCCGGAGGCCGTTCCCCTCGTCTCCACCACCACCGCCGACGTGGCGCAGGCCTTCATCGCCACCTGGGTCGCCCGCTTCGGCGCACCGGCGGACATCTCGTCAGACCGCGGACCACAGTTCACCTCCGAGCTGTGGGGCGCGGTCGCCCGCAACCTGGGGGTCAAGCTCCACCGTACTACGGCCTACCACCCCCAAGCAAACGGGTTGTGCGAGCGATTCCACCGCTCCATGAAGGCCGCGCTCATGGCCGGCCTTCAAGACGGCGGTTGGGCCGACCGGCTGCCGTGGGTCCTTTTGGGCCTTCGCACGGCCCCCAAGGAGGACCTCCAGGCATCCACCGCCGAGCTGGTCTATGGCCAGGTGCTACGCGTCCCGGGCGAATTCGTGCCCGACGCTACCAGCCCCTGGTCCGCAGCTCGCCAGCGCTCGGACCTCCAGGAGGCCGCCCGACGGTTTGCCCCCGTGCCGACATCCCACCACGGTGACCCCCAGTCCTACGTCCCCCCAGCACTCCGCACCGCGGAGTATGTTTTTGTGCGTCACGACGCACATCGGCGGCCACTCCAGCCGCCGTACGACGGGCCCTTCCGGGTGCTGCGACGGGACGACAAGTCGTTCGTCATCGACATCGGCGGCAGGTCGGACCGGATTGCAGTGGACCGCCTCAAGCCGGCGCACGTGGACGTCGACCACCCACCACGGGTGGCCCTCCCGCCGCGGCGAGGCCGCCCCCCGTCCACGGTGCCCCCCACTCGACCGCCCACCACCTCACCGGACCCCCTCCCACGACCCACCAGGGGTCGCTTCGGCCGGGTCATCAGGACCCCCCTCAAGTTGACCCTGTCGGTGCAAGTCGATTCTGGGGGGACGTGTGTAGCGGCTGCCGCTGGGGTTACACAATCGCCTTGCACCTATCAAGGACGCGGAGCGATCACCAGGCCGGGCTCGTCCAGGACGCCCGGGCAGGCCCGCGCTCGACTTGCCAGGCCTCGGTCGGGACGCCCGGGCAGGCTCGCCCTCGGCTTGCCAGGCCGCAGCCGGCCCGCGGGGCCACGCCCCCTGGCGCCAGGCCTGGGCAAACCCCCTGGCGGAATAGATATATATTGCCGACCGTAAAACGTTTTTCCCAGAGTGCCTGAGTGTTTGATTCTAATAAAGCAGCTCAGATGAATTCAAGCTTTTTGTCGCGTCCATTCTTTCGATCGACGTGGGAGCCACAGCTCCTTCAGAGGAATATTTTTTACCGTACTTTCCAAGCACCAAGTATGTACCATATATCCCAAGGTTCATAAATCTTCCAAAGATCCCGCATCCAAGCGTCTAATGATGTACAAACCATAGATGCGTGACAAGCGATCTCCGTGGTGCTCATGATGAAGTTTTTTTTTTTCTGGATTATTTAAGGCCTTTAATTTGTCATATACACAAAATATTCTTCCCCCAACATACGATGGCACATACACAAATAAATTATATCTCTTTCTCTTATTCCCTGACTACTATTCAACCCCACCCTCTCTATCTGTCTTTGTTTTCTAACGGTTGTCCATCCCAGGCAGTTATTGTTCGAACGGACAAGACACGACGTGTTTATCACTTACGTATGTTTCAAAAAGGAAAGAAAAAAAAAAGATAAATGCACCACTTCAATCAATACTAGAATGGCCCATTCATGTTGTCAAGGCAAGAGTGCCTTCAGTTAGGGAAAAGGAAGCAGCGGGGTCTTTACAATGGAATTGGTTTGACTCTTGTTTTTGTTTCTCCCACGTGATGCTTTGGAGAGGCTGATGAGCTGTTCTTAAGCATCTGTTGTACTTGCGCTAAAAGCCCAGCAGCAACGGGTGTTTAATTTTGCACCAAAACACTAATGGAAGAGCGATCAATGCCGTGGTTTTCAGCATGAGAACCGATTTTTCGGCCTGAAAATTTTCGGCCCATTTTTAGAAAGGGGACCCAGATGGTTAATAGCCAAGCGTAGCATTATAAGCTGCTTTTTATGGCGCTAAGAATGACCGCGCTCTGTCCCACATCGTGCCTGCAAATGCTTAAGAGCACAAGAGCCTCGTTTGGAAGCTTACAATGCAAACAAAACCGAGCATTAGTACTTCCGAAACTATGCACGACTCGTACGCGTGCTCCGCTATTATAGGAGTCAATATAAATGGAGGGAATGATGCACCAGAGAGCATTCGGAGGACACTGTGTTCGTTCCAGACAATTGCAGAATTCACCACCCGGTTCCCGACAAAATCCTCTATTCTGATAAAAATTAGTTTGCCAAATATTGGTCGTAAAAATCTGCGGACATATCTACAATGAGAATCCCTTTACATTGACGTCAGGACGTTCTTACCTGGTGGCTGCAAGATGTCGTGCTCCTTCAGAGCTGGCTTCTTATAAGTGTCTTACAATTTATTGCATACACAAGGAAATTGGACGCAGGAGTCCATTTGACCCATAATGCCTCTCTTTCTCTTTCTCTTTCTCTTTCTCTTTCTCTCTTTCTCTTTCTCTTTCTCTTTCTCTTTCTCTTTCTCTTTCTCTTTCTCTTTCTCTTTCTCTTTCTCTTTCTCTTTCTCTCTCTCTCTCTCTCTCTCTCTCTCTCTCTCTCTCTCTCTCTCTCTCTCTCTCTCTCTCTCTCTCTCTCTCTCTCTCTCGCCCCCTGCAGGCTGTTGTGATTCGGGTGTGCCATGGCGGCTGTGAGCAACTGCTCTGTGTTGTAGTGAGTCCATTGTGAGATTTCCTCCTCTCCTGCCCTCCCCTGCCCCCCCCTCCCTCTCCTTTTCCATCCTGTGTACTTTGGCATTTTGTTTTCATCCTTTCTACACCTTTATCTTCGAGAGAGAGAGAGAGGATTGAGAGCGGACCCATTTTGGGTGCGGCCTACCGGCTTCGACGACGCTTTGTAAGCCTTTTTGTGCTTATAATGCACGTTTATTATTTATTTTAGTTTGATGTATTTCGGTTTGGTACCTACTTGTCCCGTTCGGACAAGTGGGGGGTGTTAATTCACTGGGATGGCGAATACACGCTCTCGGTTAGAGGCGTTCGACAACTTAACAAGGAAGCATGCATTTGTGTGTGTTCCACCCGAAGGAACTTCCACCGAGGACATTGTTTTGTCGGTGGGGAAAATAATCGGTTGTGAGAATGTACGAGCAGCGTCGAGAATGAATCAAAAAGTTGTTGTATTTGTGTCTGATGAAAAATTCGTTCACGATGTTGTTAGTGCGGGATTAACCACAGAGACGGGTCTCTTTGTCTTGGCTTCGCCTATGGACACTCCGTCGATGAGGGTCGTCATATCTAATGTACCCCCATTTATAACCTGCAACCAGCTGATGTCCGTTTTGTCCCGATACGGAACAGTTGTGTCGAAAATCACAATGATTCCGCTCCGGTCTCAGGATGAACGTGTTAAACACGTGATGAGCTTCAGACGGCAGGTGTATATGGTGCTTCCGGATCGAGGCGATGACACAGGGTTAAACATCACGTTCAAAGTAAAGGTGAACAACCATGAGTACCAGATGTATGCGTCATCGGCCTCATTAACATGTTTTCATTGCGGAGCTTTTGGCCACGTGAAAAGGTTTTGTCCGAAGATATCGGGTGTAAGGTGCGGTGAAGCAGGTCATAGTGACGCTGATTGAAAAAGAGATAACACCCCGGTCTCTAACGTACGAAACATGTAAACCGAAACACCCGAACGGTTCCTAACGCCGCTCCCTCGCACACGAGGGGTAGGGATAATACTCCTGTTCGTGTTGGTGAAAACGACAACACCGCTGATTAGGTAAATAATGAAATAATCCCGGATAACCCACCTGTTGTGGCAGATGCGTCATGCAGTGAGGAGATGGAAGAAGAACCCATTGTGGTGACAAAAAAACGAAGAGCACCTGGTGCTTGGAACTCCAACATTAATTTGAAAAAGGTAGTGTTGGATAAAGACAGTGTGGGTGAAGACGCTCTGAAACGTCTTTCTCAGGTGTCCACAAGCTGTATTGACACCAGGGAGAAGGAACCTGAATTAATTAATTCTGAAACATTATCGGGCAGCACCGAAAACTTGGAAGAAAAAGTAGATGGCGAGACTAAAGATGATGGTGAGCTCATTAGTGAGCCGCCACCTTCACTACCTGCTGAGACCGAGCAGAATGGGAATGTTTCAGCCCCAAGCTCCTCTTTACCAATGCAAGATCTAAATCATGACACTGGTTCGTCAACTGAGCCAGTGAACATCTCCCTACAGGAGGGTGAAGCCGAGATTTCAGCTCCTGCTGAATGTCCCGGGTACCAGAGTGAAGATGACTCTACCATAGAACATTCCAGCAAATCTTCGGACTTGGCTGGAATCAAAATGGGGACTGGGCAGACTGATATATGTGACCCGGGCGGAGCTGTTTCTGATTTGTCAGAATCAGAGGATGAAGTTGAGATGACTGAGTTGTCTTAATCTTCATCGTATCAGTCATCCATAGCCCCTCAACTTATTATTTCTTTTCTGAATGACACCTACCGACAGCGAAATGTGATTGTAAAAGATCATTTTCCTGATTTAATTTCATTCATCCAGGCTGCAAAGGACATAATTAGGAGGCCGGATGAATTTCATTCAACAAGGTTGCTGTTTCATGAGCTTAGAAAGGCTGTTACAAAAGCAGGGAGCGAGATTTCCCAACAACCACTCACGCCTTTTGATAGTCCATGAAATAAAATCACCTTTGGAACGTTAAATATGAACGGTGGAGGTGCAAGCAAAACCGCCAGGTTCAGGTGAAAAGTTTATTTGAGCGCAAGAAAATTGATGTACTCTTACTCCAGGAAACCCATATAATTCAAAATGTGGAGTACGACTGGTGTCGCCTCTTTAAGGGACAATGTTTTTTTAGTAACATGTCTTCTTCTTCTGCTGGTGTAGCCTTTTTACTCAGACCAGGCCTAGCACCTGAGTCATACCTCTTCCAGGAGATGATTAAAGGCCGGGTTATTTCATTGGAACTGGTCATTAATAATTTTCGGTTTACACTATTCAACGTTTATGCACCAAGTGAGAGTGTGGAATGGAGAGCTTTTTTTTCATCTTTAATTCGACGCATGCAGTCGATAGACCTCAATAATTGTATTTGCATGGGGGGTGACTTTAATTGAGATATATATATGGAGTGCACTCTTAATGGCCATCTGTTATACCGTTATTCCTGTGTGTGATTTTTAATACAATTTTGTTCATTTTTAATCATTGGTGTGGTTTCACTATTGATTTTCAACACAGGGTAATATATCTTTCTGCTGGGGCTCCTCTCGTAGTTCGGAGGTGACCGAGACCAGGAGATTGTAGCGGACTCCGTAACACAGTCGATAGATCTCAATAATTGTATTTGCATGGGGGGTGACTTTAATTGCACCTTTAAACCCAGTATAGACCGAAATACAGCAGAACCTCATCCCGAAGGTAGTACTGATTTGTTAAATTACTTTTCGGCAGTGGGTGTGCTAGATGCATGGAGGCTCCATTTCCCCAACAAATCTGAGTATACTTGGGGACGATGTGCCAATGGGAGAACAACCTTCGCTAGACTTGACCGTTGGTACATAAACTCACAGTTCAGGAATGCGGTTATCTCTCCAAATCATTTTCCATCTTTGTTTTCTGATCATCATTTAGTTACCATGGGCCTCTTTTTCCCTCAACCCTTACGCAAAAGTGCATACTGGAAATTCAATACCAGTCTTCTCGAAGATGCTTTGTTTAAAGACGCCTTCCGTGCTTTTTGAGTCATCCAACTTTCAAAAAAGCCCTCTTTCTCTTCTTTAGCATTATGGTGGGATAACACAAAAGCTCAGATTAGAGTGTTTTGTCAGCAGTTTGTTTCAAATGAAACTGACGTAAAAAATATAACAATGGCTTGTTTAGAAGCTGATATTATACGGTTAGAGTGTAAACTGGCTAAAGATAATAACAGAAGAGACCACAGGTTATTGGTTGAAAAGAAGGCTCAACTGAGAGAGCTGATTCAGGACAAAGTAGCAGGCCTGTTAATCAGATTAAGAATAAACAATTTAAAGGTATCAGACACCCCGAGTAAATCTTTCTTCCAAATGGATTTTGTAAATAAGTCACCCAAACCCCTTTTCTCTGTACAAGACTTTAGGGGAAACATGGTTGCCAACCCTGGAGATGTAAGGTTGTGCATTAGAGAGTTTTTTTTCAAAAGTTTATGCAAAACAAAATGTTTGTGGGCAAACCATGGAATTTTTTAACTTCTCACCTTTCATCCCTAACTGAGCCTCACTGCCTGGGCCTGGATTCAACAATTACTTTGCCTGAGCTAACGCAGGCCCTAAGTGCAATGGACTCGAGGAAAGCTCCTGGGATTGACGGCCTACCGGCAGAATTTTTCTTGGCTTTTTGGGACCTTTTGGGCCCTGAATTATTGAACGTGATGGAATCATCCTTGGTGCTTGGAGAACTCCCACTAAGCTTCAGAAGAGCAGTGGTGTCGCTGATTCCAAAGACTGGAGATCTACGACAGATATAGAATTGGCGGCCGGTCTCGTTATTATGTACGGACTACAAAATATTGTCAAAAGTGTTGGCCAGTCGGTTGAATATGGTAATCGGTGATCTAGTCCACCATGATCAGAATTACTGCATCCCAAACAGATCTATTTATGATAACATTTTTTTGATCAGAGATTTAATGGAATGTGATTGCTTGGAAAAAGATTTTGGGATAATATTCCTTGATTTGGAAAGGGCTTTTGATAGTGTGGATCACGTTTTTTTGTATCGTGTGCGAGAAGCATGTGGCTTTGGTGTCAATTTTAGGGCCGACGTGACTTTGTTGTACAACAATATATTTAGTTTATTTAAAATAAATAACGAACTCAGCTCTCCGGTACAGGTTCAAAGAGGGGTGAGACAAGGATGCCCGGTTTCTGGGTTATTATTTTCCTTGGTAATGGAATCACTCCCAATTTTATTTAGGAAAAATATTTCAGGAGTGACTGTATCCCCTGGGAGTCCTTCAGTCGTGGTATCGGCTTATGCAGATGATGTCTGTGTGGTTGATAAGAAGGCGAGTGATATCCCAGCACTTGTTGAATGTTTAAATCTTTTTTGCCTCGCTTCTTCTTTGAAGTGTAACTGGGACAAGAGTAAGGCCTTATGGATTCCCTGTCTCAAGAACATTCCACCTGGAAGAGTGCTGGCACCACCTGTGCATCTACCAACAAAGTTAAAATGGGTGGAAGACGGAGTCAAATATCTTGGGGTTTTCTTGGGATCTCCACATTACGTCCTCAAAAATTGGGATGGGATTGTTGAGCATGTCAAAAAAAGGCTGGGACTGTGGAAACGAGCTCTGCCCCACCTTTCCTACAAAGGCAGGGTTCTAGTGGTTAATAATTTGGTGGCTTCTTCCCTGTGGCATAGGTTCATCTGCCTTCAGCCGCCGGAGGCACTACTAAAGGCGGTGCAGAGGCTACTGGTGGATTTTTTTTGGAGTGGTCACCATTGGTTACTACCAAATATCTCATATGTAGCCCCTTGTCTAAAGGTGGCCAGGGACTGATCGACATAAAAAGTCGTATCATGGCTTTTCGGCTGTGTACCATACAGCAGTTGCTGTACAAGGAACGACTGCCAAGCCGACTTCTGGCCTATCACGTGCTGCGAAAAGTAAGCGGGCTCGGATACGGCCTTGAACTTTTCTTAGTCCAACTCCAACATGTCGATACATCCCATCTACCATCATTCTATCAGAGCCTTCTGAATGCCTGGCAAAGCCTTTCGACTAGTCGCCAGCAAGAAACCTATGCTACAAACATGTTTGTGGAAGAACCCCTTTTCTACAACCCGCTTTTTCCTGCAATTCCAAGAAGCCGAGACTTTTATCAACACTTTATTACAGCAGGCATAATCAAAGTGTTGGACCTCCGCCATGATTCTGCTTGGGGGTGGAAGTCGGTGCAAGAGATAGCTGATATGACTGGGATATGGTCAAACAGAATAATCGGAAGAGTCCTAAAGGAAATAGTAAAGAAAAGCTTCCAACTTGGACTAAGATGGACCCAGGAAGTTTTGGTGACATCCATTGACTGGCAATTTCCTGGTTTATTGGTACAGCCTAGTCACGGAGACTTGCCCCCAATTAGTGAGGGACAAAACATTTTTCAGAAATGCAGTAGTAAAGACCTGTATCGTTTATGTACTGCAGTTCTGCTTGGGAACTCACTGTCAAATGGAGTGGCCAGGTGGAAAGGGCTAATGCCGGAAGGACTCCCATCTGAGCCTGCATGGGAATCAATATACAGTAAGCTGGTAAGCAAAAGGACAGGTGATCTCCAGTGACGAATGATACACTGGATCATTCTGTCTCATAAATTCATGATTCATTTCGCGCCCACATGTACGTGTTGCCCGTTCTGTGTTTACACAGAGGATGTGTTCCATGCATACGTTGATTGTGCAAGGCTTGTGCCTTTATTTCAATGGCTGAATTACATGGCTGGAAAAATGAAGATCACTTTTTCTCTGCGATCATTTCTTTTTGGTTTCAATAATATGAAAGAACATGTACATATGTTGTTTTTGTTTTTAGTGGCCACGGCGAAAATGGCAATTTATTTATCGAGGGAGGAAAAACTGAAAGGAAAGCCGATTGGGCAAAGTGATGTGTTGTTCTTTTTTAATGCCTTGATATCTGCAAGACTCAAACTTGGATTTTGTGTTTCTGAAAGAAAGAAATGTATTGATGAGTTTATGAACATCTGGTGTTTTGATGGGATCTGCATGGTGCAGGAGAATGAATTAATGATATATTTGTAGGTTTGTTTGGATTGAATCAGTGTGTGGTCGGTTTTTCTGTTGTTGTTTTTCTTTTCTAGTTCATTGTACTGTTTTGAATTCCTTTCCTTTCCTGCCATTATCTTTTTTTTCTTTTCTGTGTGGATTTGATTATTGTGCCTGTATTGAATAGTATCTTCACCGACTGGCTTGTATTTTTATATTTTTGTAATAAAATGTCTAAAAAGTCTCTCTCTCTCTCTCTCTCTCTCTCTCTCTCTCTCTCTCTCTCTCTCTCTCTCCCTCTCCCTCTCCCTCTCCCTCTCCCTCTCCCTCTCTCTCTGTCGCCACTTATCGGCTGTCGGTGCGTTGGGTGTAGCGTCATGGCGGCTGTGAGCAACTGCTCGGTGTTTTGGTGAGTCCGTTGTGAGTTTTCCCCCCTCTCCTGCCCTCCCTCCCTCTCCTTTTCCATCCTCCCTCTCCTTTTCCATCCTGTGTGCTTCGGCATTGTGTTTTCACCCGTTCTGCACCCTTGTCTTCGAGAGAGAGAGGATTGAGAGCGAGCCCATTTTGGGTGCGGCCTACTGGCTTTGACGACGCTTTGTAAGCCATTTTTGTGCTTATAATGCACGTTTATTATTTACTTTAGTTCGATTATTTAGGTTTGATACGTTCTTGTCCGTTCGGACAAGGGGGGGGGGGGGAGGCGGGGATTTCGCTGGTATGGCGAATACACGCTCTCGTTACGAGGCGTTCGAAAATTTAACGCGTAAGCATGCATTCGCATGTGTTCCGCCCGAAGGAGCTCCTTCTGAGGACATTATCCTTGCCGTGGGATCCATCATAGGAGACGGTAATGTTCCTGCGGCATCACGAATGAACCAGAAATTTGTTGTCTTCATGTCAGAAGAAAAACTCGTTCATGACGTCGCTAGTACCGGTCTAACCATAAAAGGGGGTCATTATATTACGGTATCCCCTATGGATACGCCAGCTACCAAGATAACAATATCCAACGTTCCACCGTTTATGCCAGGCGAGAAACTCCTATCCGTTCTGTCTCGTTATGGTAAAATTGTTTCCCGAATCTCAATGATTCCGCTCGGGTGTCGCAGCGATCGTGTTAAACACGTAATGAGCTTTCGGAGGCAGGTGTACATGATTCTCCCGGATCGCGGAGCCGATACAGGTTTAAATATATCCTTTAAAGTATCGTTGGATGATCGGGAATACCACATGTATGCTTCCTCAGCCTCCTTAACTTGCTTCAATTGTGGAGAATTCGGACACGTTAAAAGATTCTGTCCTAGGGCCTCTTGTCCGAAGTGTGGTGAACCGGGACATAACGAAAGGGTTTGTAAAAAGGCCAATCCCTCCACCGCGCCTTCTGACACCCCGACCATGCTCGCTGACACCCGGACCGTATCTCCTGTTACCCCTACCGTACCTTCCGTCACCCGAACCGTATCTCCTGTCACCCCTACCGTACCTTCCGTCACCCGGACCGTACCCTCTGACACCCCGACCGTACCTTCTGACACCCCGACCGTACCTTCTGACACCCCGACCGTACTTTCTGACCTCCCGACCGTACCCTTTGACCCCCCGACCGTACCCTCTGACACCCCGACCGTACCTTCTGACACCCTGACCATACCTTCTGACACCCCGACCGTACCTTCTGACACCCCGACCGTACCTTCTGACACCCCGACCGTACCTTCTGACACCCCGACCGTACCTTCTGACACCCCGACTGAGTCGTCTGTCACACCGGTGCTTTCCGATTCCAATGTGATGACACCCACCGATGTGACTGACACAACTAGCATTGCCCCCTTTCCCGAACCCATGAACGAAGAATCCATAGTGTATGCTAAAAAGCGAAGAGCACCAGCGCCAAGCATTTTCGCTGGTGCTGCAAAGAAGGCGGTCATGGGCGGCACCATTTCCGGTGCACATGTGTCCGAGTGTCCCTCTGACATTCCCTCACTAACTGAGTACATGAATACCGTTGTCAATGACACCAGCGAGTCTCATTATGTAAATGAGCGGAAAAATAAAATTTGTACCTCTCACCTGGAAGTTTCCGAGTGCGAAACCTCCAGTGAAAGTATTACCATTTCCGAGCTGGGAAATGTTTTTCCGCTTGTCCCCCCTTTAAATACCGAGCAGACTAAGGATTCAATAAACGTTCCCACTGTACAAACGGGGCCGGTAAATCTGAGTTTGCTGGGATCTCAAACCCAAGCTCCGACCCCAGATACAAATATCCACCAAAGTGTTAACGAGTGCTCTCGGGGACACCTTGGGAAACTTGTGAAGGTGCCTCCAGACAAGACCGCGGGGGCAGCGGGTAATACCCCAGATCCTGACGACATGTTATCTGACGTGTCTGAGTCCGAAGATGACATTGAGACAACCGCGCTGTCACAAGCGATGACAGGTCACTCGCAGGTATCCCCTCAACTCATTCTTACCTTCCTTAACGAAACGTATCGTCACCGCAACATTGTCATTAAAGACTATTTCCCTGACTTTGCTGCATTCATTTGCACCGCAAAGTCAATAATCAAAGCGCGTGAGGATTTTGACCTGACAAAATCTCAATTCCACAGGTTAAGAAAGTTTGTTACCTGAGCAGGTACGGAGTGTTCCCAAGCACAGGGCGATTTCATTACCACGGAATGAAAAACATTTCCTTTGCGACCTTAAACATGAATGGTGGGGGTGCAAGTCACCTCCGTCAGGCCCAAGTCAAAAACTTGTTTGACCGTAAAAAGGCAAATGTTCTTTTACTACAAGAGACCCACATCACACCTAACGTGGAACATGACTGGTGCCAAACTTTCAAAGGGCAATGCTATTTTAGCAATCTGTCAGCCTCATCTGCTGGGGTTGGGTTTTTTCTAAAGCCAGGTCTAGCTTTTGAGTCTTGTCATTTTCAGGAAGTCATAAAAGGCCGGCTTATTTCCCTTCAGCTTGCACATCAAAACTTCCGCTGTACCATTTTCAATGTGTACGCACCTAGTGAGAGCAGGGACCGAAAGGCCTTCTTCACCTCCATGGTAAACCACCTGAAATCAGTTGATCTCGACCAATGTGTGTGCATTGGTGGTGACTTTAATTGCACCTTTGACCCTTCGAAGGATAGAAACTCTGCAGAACCCCACCCCGAGTCCCATGCGGACCTATCCCGTTTCTTTAAGACGGCCGGTCTACTGGATGTTTGGCGATTGCATCACCCAAACATAGTCCAGTTTACCTGGTGTCGATGTGCCAATGGCCGGGTGTCGTCGGCAAGACTCGACCGCTGGTACATTAATGTACCCTTTAAGAACGTCGCGGCCTCGTCAGGTTGTTTTCCGTCATTGTTTTCAGACCACCATATGGTAACCTTAGATCTTTCTTTTCCTCGACCCACATGCAGAAATAGTTACTGGAAGTTTAACGTTAAACTTTTAGAAGATAGTTTATTTACAGACTCCTTTCGTGATTTCTGGGCTGAAATGAGTACTAAAAAATCTTCTTTCTCCTCAATTAGTCTCTGGTGGGATAACCTAAAGGCCCAAATTCGAGTATTTTGTCAACAATTTAATTCGCACTGTACCAATGTAAAACATATCACGATGGCTTGCTTGGAAGCAGACATCTTAAGGTTAGAGAGCAAGTTGGCCAATGAGAGCAACCCAGTGAACTATCGGTTGCTACTCGAGAAGAAGGCCCAATTAAGGGATTTGATCCATGAAAAAGCAGCGGGCACACTAGTTCGGCTAAGAATACAGAATATAAAGGTTTCAGATACCCCAACTAAGGCTTTCTTTCACCTAGAAACTGTAGAGAAACCAGCACGACTTATATCTTCGGTTTTGGACCCAGGGGGGAACATCCTAACAAATCCGAGTGATATAAGATTAAATGTAATCGATTTCTTTTCTGAACTTTTCAAGGCCAAAACAGTTTCTCACGAAATGATGAATGTTTTGACCTCTCATCTTCCTTCCGTGGCTGAGGCCCAACGTCTGGAACTGGATGCTCCAATTACCCTTCCAGAGCTAACCGGTGCACTTGCTGAGATGGAGTCGGGAAAAGCCCCTGTACTGGCATCGATGGCCTACCGGCCGAATTTCTTTCGGCATTCTGGGACATTTTGGGCCCAGAGCTGCTCAATGTTCTGGATGCATCTCTTTTATCCAGAGAATTACCGCTCAGTTTTAGAAGAGCAGTACTCTGCCTGCTACCCAAGACTGGCGATCTCCGACACCTGTCAAACTGGCGTCCGATCTCTTTGTTGTGCACGGATTACAAACTGTTTTCCAAAGTCCTTGCAAACCGGTTGAAGACAGTTATTGGGGACCTGGTGTCACCTGATCAAAGTTGCGGCATCCCTGGCAGATCCATCTATGACAACATATTCCTAGTCAGAGATTTGTTAACTGGTAAATGTGTCAAAGAGGATTTGGATTGGTGTTTCTTGACCTTGCAAAGGCCTTTGATAGCATTGATCATGAGTTTTTGTGTCGTGTTACAAGCTTGCGGGCTTGGCACTAATTTTAGAGCCTACATAGCTTTGTTATATGCAAACATCTCCAGCTTGATCAAAGTTAACAACGAATTTTGCCCACCCATAAAGGTTCAGAGAGGGGTAAGGCAAGGTTGTCCACTTTCAGGTCTATTATTTGCCCTCGCCTTGGAGCCCCTCTTAATCGCCCTCAGAAAGGATATCCCTGGACTTGTCCTTTCTCCAGGACACCCACCTTTGACCCTGTCAGCTTATGCCGACGACCTTTGTGTCATTATAAAAAGAAAATGCGACAGTGACGCCATGGCAAAGTGTTTGTCGGACTTCAACCTTGCCTCATCATTAAGGTGTAATTGGGGGAAAAGCAAGGCTCTGTGGATCCCCTTTCCAAAAAATGACTTACCTATGCCACCGTTATTACCACCACCTCCCCTTCCTGCAGAGCTAGTGTGGGCAAACGATAGCATCAAGTATTTGGGCGTCTTCCTTGGTCCTCCTCAGTATGCCCAGAACAATTGGGACAGGATCATTGACCAGGTAGATGGGCGTTTGAGCTGATGGAAAAGAGCTCTACTCCACCTTTCCTATAAGGGTCGCGCGCTAGTTGTCAACAACCTCGTCACTACCCTTTTGTGGCACCGGTTCATCTGCCTGCAACCACCGGAGGTTTTGCTCCAAGCTATCCAGAGGAAACTGGTGGATTTTTTTTGGGGAGGCTACCACTGGCTTCGACCCAGCGCCATATGTTGTCCCTCGGCCGAGGGTGGTCATGGCCTAGTCGATGTGAAATGCCGCCTGTTGGCCTTCCGGCTCCGCTCCATCCAACGCTTGCTTTATGCAGAACACCTACCCGGAAAGCCCTTAGCCTGCTCCATTCTTCAACGAGCTGGGAGGCTCGGATATGGACAGGAACCTTTCCTGACCAACCTTCAACACGCCGATACATGTCTGCTCCCAGTCTTTTATCAGAGCCTCTTGAATGCCTGGCAGGGCGTTTCGATAAGTCGCCAAACAGACTCGTATGGCACTAACATGTATGCACACGAGCCTTTATTTTTCAACCCACTTTTCCCCGATATCCCGAGGAGTCGCGACTTCTGCCAGCATTTTATAGTGGCCAACATCCTGAAAGTGTGTCATCTCCGGCACGACTCTGGACAGGGATGGAAGCCTGTGAACGAGCTGGCGGACCTAACAGGTGTTCGGTCCAGGAGGCAAATCGGGAACATACTAAGAGCGGTGATCCGAAGGGGCCACCAGCTAGGCCTACATTGGACGCAGGACGCAGAGGTTGAGCCCACAGTCCCAAAATTAGGTGTCGCTTTTACCCCAAACGAGCTGCCCCCCATGAGCGCAGGGTCACCCCCCTTCCATGATATGAGCAGCAAGAGTATTTATAGGTCTTGTGTGAAACTTCTTCTTGGGGACCCACCTCTAGCTGGGGTTACCTGGTGGAAAGGACTCTTGCCTCCCGGTCCCCCCTCTGAGCCTTTATGGGATACAATGTATGCTGGACTTATTTCTAAAAGAACAGGTGACCTTCAGTGGCGTTTGGCCCACTGGATTGTTCCTTCCAATGCTGTCATTCGTTTTTTTCCCCCCATTTCCGGCTGTTGCCCCTTTTGTCCGGTGAGGGAAGATTTGTTTCATGCTTTCATTAATTGTGAAAGACTTTCTCCTTTGTTTCATTGGTTAAATTTTATTTCCCATAGATTGCAGGTTACCTTTTCTTTGAAAGCTTACATCTTTGGCTTTCCTCCCAAAAAGGGAACCACATCTATTGTATTCGGGTTCCTAACCGCTACCGCTAAACTGGCCGTATACCTGTCGCGGAAGGCGAAGCTGGGCGGCAGACCCATGCAGGAATGCAGTATTATGGTGTTTTTTAGTTCGTTGGTGTCAGCAAGGCTCAAGCTTGAATTTGGCTGTGTCCAAACTGCAAACGACCTTGCAAATTTTGTTGCGACCTGGTGTGTTGGAGGGATTTGTGAGGTCCAAGATAACAAATTGTTAATTTCTGTATAATACAGTGCGGGTTTTTCTTATACACTGTTCCATGCTTCTCCTTGCCGGCGTTTTTCTCCCCCTGGTCTTGACCTACTCTTTCTTTCTTAAGTCTCTCCTCAGGGTTGCAGATGCGATTGTAAATTTGTACATATAAAATTATGCCTAGTTTAGAAATTATGCCTAGATTTTCTCCTCGTGTTTTTTTTGGTATTTGCACCTTTTCTGTCGCTTGGTTTGCAGTGCACCGATTGTTTTTTCCTTCCGGGATTGCTATGATTTTACTGATTTTCCTGGATGAATTGCTTTTGGTGGTACTCTTGTTTTATACTTTTATAATAAAAAGAGTTTAAAAGTCAAAGTCTGTCTCTGTCTCTGTCTCTGTCTCTGTCTCTGTCTCTGTCTCTGTCTCTGTCTCTGTCTCTCTCTCTCTCTCTCTCTCTGTCGCCACCTATCGGCTGTCGGTGCGTTGGGTGTGGCATCATGGCGGCTGTGAGCAACTGCTCTGTGCTTTGGTGAGCCCGTTGCGTTTTTCCCCTCCCCTCCCCTGCCCCCCTCCCTCTCCTTCTCCATCCTGTGTGCTTCGGCATTGTGTTTTCATCCGTTCTGCACCCTTGTCTTCGAGAGAGAGAGGATTGAGAGCGGGCCCTTGTTGGGTGCGGCCTACTGGCTTTGACGGCGCTTTGTAAGCCATTTTTGTGCTTAGAACGCACGTTTTTTATTTACTTTAGCTCGATTATTTAGGTTTGATACCCTCTTGTCCGGTCCGGCCAAGGGGGGGGGGGGGGGGGGGGGAATTTGATCTGTTTGTTGGTGTTCGACAAACATTGGGTTCTCTCGGTTCTTGGCTACGAACTTTTCTTTGGTCGAGTTAGAATGGCGGGCGAACGTTTCCGCATTGATACGTACGAATCGCTAACTCGTAAACACGGGCTAGCTTGTGTTCCTCCCAACGAGGTGGAAATTAACGATGTGCTTTCCGCCATTGGAAACATCGTTGGTGCACACAGTATTCGCGCTGCCTCTCGTATGAATAAGAAATTTGTCGTTTTTTTGTCCGAGGAGCACATGGTAGCGAGTGTAGTCGAACAAGGCCTGTTCATTGAACCGAACACGTTCCTCTCTGTGTTCGCTTTACAAGCCCCGACGGTAAAGATTAACATCAGTAATATCCCGCCATTTATTAGAAATGAGGAGTTACGTGAACAATTAAACAAGTTCGGTAAGGTCGTATCGAGGATTTCGATGGTGCCGATGCGAAATGTTTGCGATCGATTCAAACATGTCATGTCCTTTAAGAGAGTGGTGTACATGATACTGCCTGCAAATGTAAAAACGCTCAATGTCGTGTTGAGTGTGAAAATCAACGGCTTTGAATACAAAATGTATGCCTCCTCGGAGGCTATGACGTGTTTCGAGTGTGGGGCTTACGGGCATGTGAGGAGTGCCTGTCCCAATGCGGTTAAACCGCAGGAACGCGGAGGATTGGTGAGGAGCGACTCCTCTTCACCGCACCATGAAGGGGAGGAGGCGGATCGAGTGGTTAATCCACCCACCGCACCGACTGCGGTGAGTGAAGCGCCAGACCCGTCCCCCCCGACCGGGGGCGTGGGGGAGGGAGTGATAGACTTAGAACGTGAGGTGACTAACCCTGCCCCTCCACTTAAGGTGGGAATAAAAGTGGTTGAACCCTCTCTCATTTCGTCCACGGTACACAACAGTGCGGACGATACCATGGAAGTATCCGTAGTGGACACCAGGAAAAAAGGTCAGAAGCGTTCAAGTGATGAATCCTGTGATTCCGAAGAAAAACAAAATAAGATTCAGATCGTGTCAGGTTTGCAGGACCTCCAGGGTGAGGCCTACACCGGAAACTCCTTGGCGGTAATGGAGATGGTACAGGAAGTGTGTGTACATGAGGAAGATTCGCTGGCACCACTTGCTGAGATTGAGTATGACCCGGAAAATAGTCGATCCTCTCAGGATGTGGTAAGTCCTTGTCCTGATAACCAAACTCGCTCAGACGAGTTAGCAGCTGGATCTGCTAGTGAGGAAAAAATAGATAAAGGGGAAAGTCCTTGCGACTGTGAGGATAACGTTAACCCTTCCCTGACAGATAAAAATGAAAGGGATGATGAGGTGGGGGACATACTTATAGCCACAGAGGATATGGTAAATTTGGAAGGGTCTGCAAAGAGTGCGGAGGTCCTTGACCCTGTAGAATTGCTGTTTCCAAAACTAAGTGTTCAGCAAATAGGAGGAAAAGATGCAGATCAAGATGAAGCACTTGATTCTGATGAAACCTCTTCTACTCCACTCTTTAGTGCTTCAAGTGCTCAAGAGAGTGAGGCGTGTGATGACAATACCATCACCATGGTTTCTCAAGAAAATGTTATCAAGTTCCTTGAAGAAACGTTCAGGAAAAGACATGTAAAAATCAAAGACTACTTTCCGAATCTGCATGATTTTATTTTGACTGCAAAGAACATGATTCGTGAACCTTATCAGGTTAACATGTCAGAACCTCAATTCCAGAGGCTAAGAAAATGTGTAACTCGAGCGGGCAAGGAACTTTATGAATAGTTAACAGAGTGGAGATAAAAGTAGCATCCTTAAACATCAACGGTGGTCGCAGTTGTGTGCGTCGCCTCCAGGTGTTTCAAATGTTTCAGAATGAAAAAATTGATGTGCTGATGTTACAAGAGACGCATGCAAATCAGTCTTCTGAGGTTGAGTGGCGTAATATCTTTAAAGGTTGTCACTTTTTCTCCAGTGCTTTTGTTGATGCCAAGGCTGGTGTTGCAGTAGTCTTACATCCTAGACTCCAGCCGTTGGAGATCAGATGTAGAGAAATTTGCAAGGGCCATTTACTATCTGTGGAGTTTGTCAGCGGTAACCAAAAGATTTGCACGACTAATGTATACTGCCCTAGTGCGAACTCTGCAAGAAGTGCTTTTCTTCACAAGTTAGCAGGTTTTTTAAGCACTATTGACCTGTCCGTGTTGGTTTGCTTGGGGGGAGACTACAACTGTACCCTCAACCCACAACTTGATAGAAACACTCCTGAGCCTCATCCACCGAGTGCAAGGCCTTTGGCACAGCTCATTAAAAAATTTCAACTTGTGGATGTGTGGCGGGTACAGAACCCTAATATCCGGCAGTACACGTGGGTTTGTGCCGCAAGAAATCTTTTGACAATGGCTCGTTTGGATAGAATTTATGTTAACCATGATAAGGTAAATCTTGTCAAGAATTCATATATAAGGCCATCTGGTTTTTCTGATCATCACATGGTTGTTGTTGTATGTGGCCTACCTCATCACGTGTGTAGAAGTGCATATTGGACTTTCAATGTCAAACTTTTACAAAGTGAGCATTTCAAAGAAGCATTCAGAATGGTATGGAAGGAATGTGAAATGCAAAAGTTTTCCTACCTAAATTTAAGGCAATGGTGGGATTGCACAAAATCCCAAATTAAGTGTTTTTGCCAGCAATACTGTCGTTATAATACCTGTAACACACTCGGTGTGATAACTGCCTTAAAAAACGATATACTTTATTGTGAGCAGAAATCTGGAATGTCCAACGAAAATGTCCAGCAGTTGTCAGAGAAAAGAACACTACTGGCTGAAATGGTGAGAGAGCGTGCATCTGGTGCTTTCGTCCGACTGCGAATGGACAATATCCAACTTGACAAACCAAACAAAGCCTTTTTCAACCTGGAAAAGACAGCCAAGACCCCTCAACAAATTCACGCTTTGCGCTCTTCTGCCGGTGCGCTTCTGTCTTCTCAAAGTGACATCAAAGATGAATTACGAAACTTTTATTCAAAACTGTTTGCCTTGAGAACTGTGAACCAGGAAAACAGAAACGAGATGTTTGAACTGCTCCCATCTTTGTCTGAAGACCAGCGACAACAACTGGAGCCTGGCATCTCTCTCGGAGAACTTACTGTTGCTCTTAAAGGAATTCAAGATGGGAAAGCCCCTGGACTTGATGGCATCCCAGTTGAATTTTACAAGGCCTTTTGGGACATTCTAGGCCCTACTCTACTTGACATCTTTCATGATAGCCTTGAACAAGGTGAATTGCCACTAAGTTGCCGGAGGTCAGTTTTGTGTCTCCTTCCAAAAAAAGGGAACTTGCAAGACGCCACAAATTGGCGGCCTGTGTCACTCCTAAATACGGACTATAAAATATTGTCGAAGGCGCTCGCGATACATCTAAAGGAAGTCATCCCCCTTTTGATTGATATTGATCAGTCTTATTGTGTTCCTGAGCGTTCTATTTACGATAACATTTTTTTGGTGAGAGACTTGATCAGTCTCGGTCGTACTACATCTCATGGTTTTGGTTTGGTTCTTTTAGATCAAGAAAAAGCTTTTGACAGTGTTGACCATTCTTTTTTGTTTGCTGTACTACAGAGAGCTGGTTTTGGACAAAATTTTGTTTCCTATGTTAAGTTGTTGTATGAAAATGCATCCTCTCTGTTGAAGGTAAACAACAGCTTATGTTGCCCTTTTCCCTTTCAGCGAGGCATCCGTCAGGGCTGCCCGCTTTCAGGAATGCTATACAGTCTCTCAGTCGAACCTTTACTAGCTTTGCTCCGAAACTCAGTGGAAGGAGTCTTCTTAACAAAAAACCACAAAATGGTTACTTCAGCTTATGCGGATGACATTTGTGTTGCTGTTTCCAGCCAAAATGATGTGGGTGAGGTCTTTCGATGTCTGTCCCAGTTTGAGCTCGCCTCCACGGCAAAAGTAAATTGGAACAAAAGTGTTGCCTTATGGGTGGGCCCCAGTCCACCTTCCTCAGCTCTGCCTGTGTTACCAGGAGGAATGCAGTGGAACAAAGAGGGGTTTAAATATTTAGGGTTATTTCTCGGAGTCCAAGCATATGAACAAAAAAATTGGGAGGGTTTCTTGGAAAGAATTAAGCAGAAACTGGCGAGATGGAATCGGTTGCACCACCTTCTATCGCTTAAGGCAAGGGTGACAGTAATAAATAACCTGGTGGTTCCTTTTATTTGGCATAAAGTTATCCCCCTCCAACCTCCGAGATACTTGGTCACAGGCATTCAGAGGGTTCTAACTCAGTTTTGCTGGGGAGGCCACCATTGGCTTGGACCAGACACGGTGTGCAGACCCCGAAATGCAGGTGGCCAAAGCTTGATACATGTTCCGAGTCGGATAATGGCTTTCCGCATGTGGACGATAAAGCGTTTATTGTATGGTGAGTGTGTCCCGTGGCGGCCTCTCACAAACGCTTGGCTGCAGGAAGCAGATGGGTTGAAGTATGACCGAGAGCTCTTCCTCATGGACCTGCAGCATGTCAACACGACTCTGCTCCCCGAGTTTCATCAGAGCCTTCTGAATGCCTGGCAAGTCCTTGGAATACAACGATTAGAGGTGTCCTACGATGCAAAAAAATATATGCATGAGCCATTGGTTCTGAATCCTTTATTCCCTGAAATTTCAACCTCCAGGTCATTTATGCATTGCTTCACCTGTAATGGAATAAACAGAGTGCGAGACCTGATGAAGCCTTCCCTAAATGGATGGTTATCCACCGGTTCTCTCACATCAAAAGTGGGGGTTCGGTCATCTAGAATGGTGGACAAAGTTTTGAGAGTTGTGATTAAAACTTTCAGGGAATTAAATATCGGGTGGACTGGGGCAGATGAAGTGGTGGACTCTCGTCTCTATTTCTCCGAGCTCCAAGTCACCTCAAAAAAACAACAGGGTCTTCTCAAAGTCAGATGGTTGAGGTGTGTTCCATGTGATGGGGAAAAAAGTTATTTATGGGATATGCCAAGAGGTGCTTATACCGGGGTTCACAAAACCTTTAAAAAATCGGTGGGATGAGATCATTCCGGCTAATTCGTTCCTATCTCCAGTGTGGAAAGAGATGTATAGGTCTCCAACCTTAGGTCGAACCAGAGACTTAAATTGGAGACTAGTTCATCAGGCCCTGGTCACCAAATACTTACTTAATAAGTTTGATCCTTCTGTACTGAATGTTTGTCCTTTTTGTGAAGAGGCTGAAAATGTGACCCATGCTTTTGTGAAATGTAAGAGATTGGTACCCCTTTTTTGTTTCCTCCAACAGCTCTTTTATAAATTTCAGTTTGTTTTTTCTGTTGCAATTTTTGTGTATGGCATTGAAAGGAGCACCAAGAACAAGACAGCGGTCCCTTTCTTGAATTTTCTGTGCGGAATTGCTAAACTCGCAATATATAAAACTAGAAAGATCAAATTGAGTGGCAGAGATGAAAATGTGCTGTTTTGCTTCAAAGGAAT
>NC_136273.1:55978309-56226245 GCF_964187855.1 Myxine glutinosa | reverse complement strand
CAGGCAAAAATGGCAGTGTATAAATCAAGAAAAAGAAAAGTTGATGATCTTGGAGCTAATGAGGAAAATGCCTTGTTCTTGTTTAAAAATCTTGTGACGAGCCGTGTAAAGTTAGACTTTGCCTTTTTCTCCATAACAGGAAGGCTGCCACAGTTTGAGACCAAATGGTGCGTGAAAGAAGTCATTTGTAAAATCCTGGAGAAACGTTTATTGTTTTGTGAAATGTTTTGTGCATAATTTTACTGTATTAATATTTTTTGTTTGTTTCTCTGCTTGAAATGAGAATGTGACCCCTATGTGGGGGTTTTCTTTTTCTATTTTTATAAT
Source organism: Myxine glutinosa (assembly GCF_964187855.1). NCBI lineage: Eukaryota > Metazoa > Chordata > Myxini > Myxiniformes > Myxinidae > Myxine > Myxine glutinosa. Next base: position 56,225,918 of record NC_136273.1, on the reverse strand, counting down.
AAAAAGATACAAAAGTCTCTCACTCTCTCTCTTTCTCTCTCTTTCTCTCTCTCTTTCTCTCTCTTTCTCTCTCTTTCTCTCTCTTTCTCTCTCTCTTTCTCTCTCTTTCTCTTTCTTTCTCTCTCTTTCTCTTTCTTTCTCTCTCTTTCTTTCTCTTTCTCTTTCTCTTTCTCTTTCTCTTTCTCTATCTTTCTCTCTCTTTCTCTCTCTTTCTCTCTCTTTCTCTCTCTTTCTCTCTCTTTCTCTCTCTCTCTCTCTCTTTCTCTTTCTCTCTCTTTCTCTTTCTCTCTCTTTCTCTCTCTTTCTCTTTCTCTCTCTTTCTCTTTCTCTCTCTTTCTCTTTCTTTCTCTCTCTTTCTCTCTCTTTCTCTTTCTCTCTCTTTCTCTTTCTTTCTCTCTCTCTCTCTTTCTCTTTCTTTCTCTCTCTTTCTCTCTCTTTCTCTTTCTCTCTCTTTCTCTTTCTCTCTCTTTCTCTCTCTTTCTCTTTCTCTCTCTTTCTCTCTCTTTCTCTTTCTCTCTCTTTCTCTTTCTTTCTCTCTCTTTCTCTCTCTTTCTCTTTCTCTCTCTTTCTCTTTCTTTCTCTCTCTCTCGCTTTCTCTTTCTTTCTCTCTCTTTCTCTCTCTTTCTCTTTCTCTCTCTTTCTCTTTCTTTCTCTCTCTCTCTCTCTCCTGGCTTGTGTTGTTTTCGTCCTCTCCCCACCTCCCTTTTTACCTTTCCCTTTCCTTTGTTTTTTTTCCTTTTGTACTTTTGTCGTGTCTGTTGACCTTTTTCCTGCCTTCCTGCTTCGTTACCACCTGTCCCTCTTTTTCCCCCCTTCGAGACGGAGAGAGGGAGAGCCAGCACGGTGAGGGTTTGTTTGAACCACATCTTTTCCTAACGTGGTTTAAACCTTGCTTTCGTTTTTAGTTATTTAATATATATTTTTTCTATTCTTTTTTTTAGGATTATACAAATCTATTTGCTTTCACTTCGTTTCTCCTTTGACGATATGGCTAATAGGAGTAGCCAAAGGCCTGCCGATCGTGTTACCGATGAGGGGTTATCGCGTAAGCACGGGCTGTGCCTTGTCCCGCCGGAGGGAGTTGAAATGGATGATATTTTGCTCGCGATTGGGGATTTGATCGACGTGAGTAACATTCGTGCCACGTCTCGTATGAATCACAAAATTGTAGTATTTGTTTCGCAAATAAGTCTGGCCGATATTGTTGTGCGGAATGGTTTGACCTTGGGAAACGATCTGTTTGTTCCTGTGTCGTCGATGGACACGCCGGCAGTTAAAGTCATTTTGAGCAATGTTCCGCCTTTTCTAGGTAACGAGGAAATCCTACACAAGCTAGGTGAGTTTGGCACTGTCGTCTCTCGAATCATTAGGGTTCCTCTACGTACGAGAAATGGTAGGTTGAAGCACGTACAATCGTTTAGACGTTTTTATTTTGTTGCTCTAAAAGACGCAGCGAAGCAGTTGAGCACCTCCCACACCTTTAAAGTAGGCGAACATGAATATAGGATTTTCATGGCGACCGAGACCTTGATCTGCTATGGATGTGGAGCACATGGACACACTAAGCAGTATTTCCCAGACGCCAAGAAGACGTACGCTACAGCAGCTGGGTCGGCCCCCCCTGTGACTAATGCAGTGCCCCCCGTTAATGAGCCTGGTGGGGTACAGAGATCCACACCAGAAGACCAGGGTGTGGCAAGTGGTGGCAGTGTTGCTGAGGTTAGTGCAGCAGGGGAGCACCCAGTCGATGTGGACAAGAGGCTGCAACCTCAAGATAATATGGTTTTTGAGGAGGTATTGATGAAAGGCACCGAGGCAAAGAAGAACCTAAAACGTACCTTTTTGAGCGCCGAGGTGGAAGACAAAGGTAGCAAAGTGATACTCGTACAAACAAACAGTATCTCAGACTATCCTGATGATTCTCGGCAAGCTGGGCAGAGTGGTGACGAAACAGAGGAGAGTTGGACTTCACCCCTTGCTCTTGTTGAAGAAAATCAATGCACCAGTATTGGTTGTGATGATGGGACCATTGTCCCTTGTGACAACGAGCAGTCCCAGGTCCTGAGTGACAACGGTTGTTGCTCACATCCGGTTGAAACGACCAAGGATGATGGTCCAAGCAGACCTATAATAGGCAGCAGTGGTGGCACAGATGTTCCCCTGGTGATGCAACAGGAAGACTGCAGTGGTGATGACACAGAAGGTGCGCCAGCTCCTGACACACAACAAAGGAGTTTCAACGTTGATGTGGTTAGGGAGCTGGATGAGGAAGCTCAAAGCCTTGTGTCTGTGAATGATCATCAGGGAGAAGAACAGATGGAAGCAACAAAGGAAAACGTCATCAGTTTCCTAAACGAGACGTTTAGGCAACGATATGTTGTGATCAAAGACCATTTTCCCGATGTGAAAACTTTCATCAGGGCTGCAAGACCCCTCCTGCAAAGAAATGACCCAATGGAAATCTCGGAGGCCCAATTTCGGCGTCTTCGGAAAGCGGTCACAAAGGCGAATAAGGAATTGCAGGCGGAGAGTGAGTTACCTTTGTAAATGGCATTGCGAGAGATATGTATCGCATCCCTGAATATCAATGGGGGTTGTACCCCCTTACGAAAAATTCAAACAATTCAGGTGATGGAGAGGGTGAAAGCCGACATCATCCTGATACAGGAGACTCATGCTACGAACACCCTGGTTGCTGAATGGGGAAAACTTTATCGAGGGCAGTGGTGGCTGAGTGGTTTTACCACACCCAAAGCTGGTGTTGCCATCGCCTTGAGTGATAGAATCCCTGCTCGGAAGATTGTCTTCAAGGAAATTTATAAGGGACATCTGATAGCGGTGGAATTCTATTGCAACACGCAAAGGATCATCATTGTGAACGTATATGCACCGAGTGAGCCCATGGAAAGAAGAGTGCTCTTTTCCACTCTGCATGACTTTGTAAAAGGACTGGATACAACCGCTTTCATCTGTATTGCTGGTGATTTCAATTGCACTATCAATCCTTCGGTAGACAGGACCGGTCATGAACCCCATCCGGCTTCTACGAGGATTTTGGAGAACATCATCAAAAATCAGCATTTGAAAGATGTTTGGAGGTTGCAACACCCAACTTCACGGTGCTATACGTGGTGCAGATGCCATGATGGGAGGATATCAATGGCAAGGCTAGACAGATTCTACGTGAATAAGCCAATGCTAAATGTGATGGCCACAACCCAAATACTCCCAACTGGTTTCACAGACCATTACCTGGTTTCAATGGGTTTTAATTTGCCTCTGGCCTCAGGTGGTAATGCGTATTGGTCACTTAATACCCACCTGCTGAATGATATGAGATTCAAAGAGGCTTTTCGAGCCGTGTGGGAAAGAATTCGGTCCTCCAAATTTGAGCATGCTAACCTTCGACTGTGGTGGGACCTCGCAAAGGGTCAGGTCAAATCGTTCTGTCAACAATATAGTCTTTATGCCACTAAATTGCAAAATCTCTCGATTGATTCATTAAAGGCTGAAATTGCAGCCCTGGAGGAAAACATTAATACGGCTGGGAAAGACACTACATGTGACCGGCTGCTATGGACTAAAAAGGCAATGTTGACTGAACTGGTACGGCAGCGAGCAATGGGCATCCTGGTACGCATGAGAATGAGTTATTTAACGTTGGATATGCCAAATAAGGCCTTGTTTGGTTTGGAGAACTCTGTCAAAAAAGCACAACAGATTCACGGGCTACGAGCTGCTAATGGGTCAATAGTGACCTCCCAACAGGAGATTAAGTCTGTTTTGAAGGGTTTTTATACAAACTTGTACTCCCCCCAGAGCATAAGTAATGAGACCTTGCAGGAGCTGACTACTGGGCTTCCAAGACTTGAGGAGGACCAGCAACGCACATTGAACATGTCAGTTTCGGCTGCTGAACTTGAAACTGCTATGCGGAGCTTGAAGGATGGTAAAGCCTCTGGGATTGATGGTTTGCCTGGAGAGTTCTATAAGACTTTTTGGAAAACTTGTGGGACCTGACCTGCTTGAGGTATTTGATGAATGCCTTCATGCTGGAGAGCTTCCCCTGTCCTGCAGAAGAGCAGTCATGTGCCTGTTGCCAAAGGCTGGGGACACTCAACTAGTCGAGAACTGGCGGCCTGTCTCATTGCTGTGTGCGGATTACAAGCTTTTGTCGAAGGTTTTAGCAAACCGTTTGGGAACTGTGATCAGCTCTATTGTGCATCCTGACCAGACCTACTGTGTACCAGGAAGGTCAATTTATGACAATATTTTTCTGATAAGGGATATTATTTCTTGTAATAAGTACTTGCATGCCAGTTTTGGGTTGTTGTTTCTTGACCAAACAAAGGCTTTTGATCGTGTTGATCATACATATTTGTTTTCTGTTCTGGAGCGGATGGGTTTTGGCGAAACTTTCATTTCCTATGTTAAGCTGTTATACACTAACACCTTCTGCATGATGAAAGTAAACAACAGTTTATGTCCTCCTTTTCCTTTCCGTCGGGGTATCCGTCAAGGTTGTCCCCTTTCTGGACTTCTGTATATAATTGCCCTTGAACCACTCTTAGCATCCATTAGGCAGCGAATAACTCAGGATGTGGGAGCCGTTTTTGGTTCAAGATTTGTGGTCACAGCTTATGCTGATGATGTATGTGTTCTGATTAAGGGCCCAAGTAGTGTTGCTGCGGTGCAGCGTTGCTTTAAAGACTACTCTGCGGCCTCTTCCGCCGAAGTAAATTGGGGCAAGAGTGTAGCCTTATGGTGCGGTTCAGATAACCTTTCTTTAAGTGCCAAAACGAGATTCGGCCACACACGAGTTTGCCTGTCCTGTGAGACTTCATGTCCCAGTTATCACTTGTTCTAAGTGCAAAAACGACTTTCGGCCACCAATAACGTTGCCCGTCCAGGGAGACTCAATATGCCAGTTATTAGATGTTTTAAGTGCAAAAACAAGTTTCGGCCACACACAAGTTTGCCCGTTCTGGGAGACGCCATTTGCCAGGTATTACCAATTCAAAATGCAAAAAGATTTTGAGCAACACACGAGTTTGCCCATCCGGGCAGCAGACATGTGACAGCCATCACTCGTTAGATGTGCAAAAAGGAATTTCGGCCACATATGAATTCCTGCCTCTTCTGGTATACGCCCTGTGCCAGTTATCACTGTTCTAAGTGTAAAAACAAGTTTCGGTCACACACGAGTTTGCCCGTCCTGTGAGACGCAATGTTCCAGTTATTACTGGTTCTAAATGCAAAAACTATTTTCACCAACACATGAGTTTGCCCTTCCTCGGAGACGCAATGTCCTATGTATGACTCGTTCGAAGTGCAAAAACGGGTTTTGGCCACATGTGCGTTTGCCCATACTTGGAGACACCACGTGCCAGTTATCACTCTTTCTAAGTTCAAAAACGAGTATTGGCCACATATGGCGTTGCCAATCCTGGGAGACGTCATGTACCAGTTATCACTCATTCGAAGTGCGAAAAGGATTTTCGGCCACAAATGAGTTTGCCTGCCCAAGGAGACTCAATATGCCAGTTATCAGATGTTCTAAGTGTAAAAACGAGTTTCACCAACACACGAGTTTGCCCATCCTGGGAGTCGCCCTGTGGCAGCTATCACTCATTCAATGTTTGGAGTTTGGAGTTTGAAAAAGGAGTTTGGCCATACAATGTGTTTGCCCATCTTGAGAGATGCCATGCCCAAGATGTCAAATCTTCGAAGTGCAGAACCGAGTTTGGCCACATTCGAGTTAGAACGGTCCTGGGAGACGCCATGCACCAGCTATCACTTGTTCTAAGTGCAAAAACAAGTTTCATACACATACGAGCTTGCTTGTCCAGGGAGACTCAATATGCCAGTTTTCAGATATTTCGGCCACTAAGTGCAAAAACGAGTTTCGGCCACATGTGTGTTTGCCCGATCTGGGAGACACCATGTGCCAGTTATCTTTCTAAGTGCAAAAACGATTTTCCGCCATAGTCAAGTTTGCCTGTCCTGGGAGAGGTCATGTGCCAGTATCACTTGTTCCAAATGCAAAAACGAGTTTCAGCCACACACGAGTTTGCTGGTCCTGGGAGAGGTCATGTGCCAGTTATCACTCGTTCTAAATGCAAAAACGAGTTTCAGCTGCACACGAGTTTGCCCATCCTGTAGAAACCCAATGTGCCAATTATTGTTCGACCTAAGTGTAAAAATGAGTTTGAACAACACACCGGTTTGCCCGCACTGGGAGACGCCATGTGCCAGTTATCACCTATTCAAAGTGCAAAAATTATTTTCAGCAACACACGAGTTTGCCAGTCAAGGGAGATGCAATGTCCTAGTTATCACTTATTGAAAGTGCAAAAACGAGTTTAAGCAACACACAAGTTCGTCATTCCTGGGAGACTCAATATGCCAGTTATCAGATGTTATAACTGCAAAAAGGAGTTTCGGCTACACACGAGTTCGCCCTTCCTCGGAGACGCAATGTGCTAGGTATGACTCATTCGAAGTGCAAAAAACAGTTTCGGCCACATATGAGTTTGCCTGTCTGGGCAGTAGCCATGTGACACTGACAGCTATCACTTATTCAAAGTGCAAAAATGAGTTTCAGCATCACACGACTTTGTTTGTCCTGGGAGACTCAATATATCAGATGTTCTAAGTGCAAAAACGAGTTTCGGTCACATGTGCGTTTGCCCATCTTCCATGTAACAGCTATCCTGGGAAACAGCTATTCCAGAGGTTGCCCGTCCTGGGAGATGCAATGTGTCAGTTATCACTTGTTCTAGGTTCAAAACCGAGTTCAAGCAACACACGAGTTTGTCCGTCCGGGGAAATGCCATGTGCCAGTTATAACTAGTTCTAAATGCAAAAACGATTTTCAGCAACACACCAGTTTACCAGTCTTGGGAGACGCAATGTCCTCGTCATCACTTATTCAAAGTGCAAATAGGAGTTTCGGCCAGATACTGTTTGACTTTGCCTGTCATGGGAGACTCAATGTGCCACATTTCACTCTTTCTAAGTGCAACAAGTGTTACGCCTTGGTTCCCCGTCGGGGAAGTGATGTGAGTTGACAAAGTGGAAGACGCAGAAAACATGCTATGATATGATATTTCGCTCACAAGGTTCAGACATAAATATGGTGGCGGCCATCTTGGATTTTGACGTGGCGACCCAATTTTCAATAGCGTTCTTCCTTATGCTGAGATACACCCACACACCAGATTAGAAGTTGGTGTTTCGCTTATTTTTCAAGATATTTCACTCACAAGGTTCAGACATATATATGGCGGCGGCCATCTTGGATTTTGACGTGGCGACCTAATTTTCAATAGCCTTCTTCCTTATGCCTAGATACACCCACACACCAGATTATAAGTTGGTACTTCGCTTATTTTTCAAGATATTCCGCTCACAATGTTCAGACATACATGGCGGTGGCCATCTTGGATTTTGACGTGGCGACCCAATTTTCAATAACCTTCTTCCTTCTGCCTCGATACAACCACTCACCAGATTATAAGTTAGTAATTCGCTTATTTTTCAAGATATTTCACTCACAAGGTTCAGACATATATATGGGGGCGGCCATCTTGGATTTTGACGTGGCGACCCAATTTTCAATAGGGTTCTTCCTTGTGCATAGATACACCCATGCACGAGAATAGAAGTTGGTACTTCGCTTATTTTTCAAGATATTCCGCTCACGATCTTCAGACATACATGGCATCAGACATACATGGCGGCGGCCATCTTGGATTTTGACGTGGGTTGCACCCACACACCAAATTCGAATGCAGTCCTTCGCTTACGCATGCACGTACGCACGCACGCCTGCACGGACGGACGGACGGACACACGGACGGAGGGGAAAACCATAGTCCCCCTTTCGCTCCGCGGTGCGATGGGGGACAAAAACGAGTTTCGGCCACATACGAGGTTGCCCTTACAGGGAAAGGAAATATGCCAGTTATCAAACTTTCCAAGTGTGAAAACGAGTTTCGGCCAAATATGAGCTTGCCCATCCTTGGATGTGCAATGTGCCAGTTTATCACTTGTTCCAAGTGCAAAAAGTGGTTTCGGTAACATAGGAGTTTGCCTGTTCTGGGAGACGAAATGTGCCACTTATCACTCGTTCTTAGTGCAAAAACGAGTTTTGCGCAGACACGAGGTTGCCCTTCCAGGGAGTGACAATATGCCAGTTTAACACTTGTTCTCAGTGCAAAAACTAGATTCGGCCACATATTAGTTTGCCCGTCCTGGGAAGCGCAATGTGCCAGTTATCAAACTTTCAAGTGCAAAAACGAGTTTCGGCCAAATAAGAGTTTGTCCGTCCTGGGAGGCGCAATGTGCCACTTGTCACTCGTTCTGAGTGCAAAAAGAGGTTTCGGCTACATATGAAGTTGCCCATCCTGGGAGACTCAATCTGGCACTTATCACTCTTTCTTAGTGCAAAAAGAGTTTATGCCACAAATGAGCTTGCCCGTCCTGGGAGACGCAATGTGACACTTATCCCTCGGTCTAAGTGCAAAAACAAGTTTCGGCCACATGGTTTTGCCTGTCCTGGGATATGCAATGTGCCAGTTTATCACTTTTTCCAAATGCAAAAAGAGGTTTCGGTCACACATGAGTTTGCCTGTTCTGGGAAACACAATGTGCCACTTATCACTCGTTCCGAGTGCAAGAACGAGTTTCATCCACATACCAGGTTGCCCGTCCTGGGAGACTCAATAAGGCTGTTACCACTCTTTCTTAGTGCAAAAAGAATTTCTGCCCCACATGATATTTCCAGTCCTGGGAGACGCAATGTGCCAGTTATGACTTGTTCCAAGTGCAAAAAGATGTTTGTTTTTTTTTTTTTTTTTTTTGGTATACTGATCGAGGCTCGTGAAAGAGCTAACATTTATTTCACAAACAAATCAACCAGACAAACAAAATATACAAAAAGAGGGAGCGGAAGACAAGATGGGGAGAGAAGGGGAAGCACACAACCACATCATTTGAGAGCAGGGAGAAGTGTGGGAGGGAGAGGGCTTGGGGGCAGGAGGCGTGGGAAGGGGAGGGGGGGGGGGGGAGAGGTATAAAACACAAGGGGACCGAAATTAGCGGGGGTAGAAAAGATCAAGGTTTTGGATGGGGGAGGATAAGAGATGGTGGTGAACAGCTGTTTTAAAGACCTGGAGGGTGGAGTGGGATTGAAGAGAGTGAGGGAGTTTGTTCCAGAGGCGGGAGAAAGAGGAATGAAGGAGTGAAGGTGAGCAGAAAGTCTTGATTTTGGCAGTTTAACCATAAGAGGGTTGCAGGCAGATCTTGTGCGACCTGTAGGAATATTTGGGGGACAGAGCCCAGAGAGGGCTGGGGGGGGGCAAGGCCAGAGAGGAGTCGGTAGAAGACGGAAAGACCACCAACCTGCCTGCGGTGAGTGAGTGAAAGGCCCTTGGAGTTAGCTTCATCGTGGGAGATTCCAATGATTCTGAACGCTTTGGTTTCAACAGCGTGAAGACGGGCTAGGTGTGAGGCAGGAGCACCAGACCAGAGGGGAGAGCAGTATTCCATAGAGCTGCGGATGAAAGCCTTGTATGTGGTGAGGAGCTCAGGTGTGCCAAGGAAGGACTTCGCACGACGGAGGATGCCCAGTCGGCGACTGGCTTTGGAGGCCAGATTTGAAATGTGGTTTTCCCAGGAAAGATCATGGCAAATAGTGAGACCCAAAAGCCTGAGTGACAGAACTTCTTGGAGAGGATTTTTCAGAAAGTGGATGGGAGGGTTTTCCAGTCGGTCTTTTCGGAGAGACATCGTAAGAGTGTGAGATTTATCAGGATTGAAAGACATGTTCCATTTGTTTGCCCAGTCTGTGATTTTGTCCAGGTCTGCAGAGAGTGAGGAGGCTGCAGACTGCCGATCTGAGGGATGAGGAATGGAGCGACAGAGAGTAGAGTCGTCAGCAAAGAGATAGAGAGGATTTTCAAGAGAGTCAGAGAGATCATTGATGAAGACCAGAAAAAGCACAGGGCCCAGAACACTACCTTGGGGAACTCCAGCCTGAACAGGAAGAGGAGATGAGAGAAACCCATTCAGGGCCACACGTTGACTACGACCAGAGAGGAAGTCCGCCAGCCATGCGTGGAGATTTCCATGGATACCAAAGGAGGAGAGTTTGGTGAGCAGAGCAGGGTGCCAGACCGTATCGAAGGCACGTGAAATGTCAAGGGAGACAGCTCTAATTTCCTGTTTGGCGTTGAGGACCTTCATCCATTGTTGAGAAAGCAGAAGCAGCATGTCCAGAGTAGAGTGACCAAGTCTGAAACCAAATTGATGATCAGAGATCAAGCCATTGGAGAAGAGGAAAGATTTCATATCTGAAGCAATGATGGATTCCATGACTTTGCTGATAATTGGGAGAAGGCTGATTGGTCTGTAGTTGCTGGGATCTGTTTTTGCACCTTTTTGTGCAAAGCGGTGATGTTGGCTGATTTCCAAGCAGATGGCAGATGACCTTGAGCAAAAGAGAGGGTGAAGAGAACAGAAAGAGGGAGTGAAAGAGCGGAAGAACATGATTTTAGGACCCGTGGGCTGATGCCGTCAGGACCAGTTGCAGAATCAGAGTCGAGGGTTGACAGAAACTTTTCCACCTTGTCAGGAGGAAAGGACACAGAGTCCAGGAGCAGCTGGGTACGACTGGGTACGGTGGGTACAGAGAGGGATGGGTTTGGGACACAAGATTTAGAGGCAAACACAGAGTTGAGGCATTCAGCTTTTTCACGTGCGGAGTCAGCCGTTAAGCCGTTTGAGGTGAGGGAGGGGATGGAGGGGGAACAAACACCAGAAACAGATTTGACCAGACACCACCAGGATTTGGAAGAGGGAGACAGATAAGAGAGTTCGGTCTTGAGAACGGTGAGATATTGTTTCCTGGCTCTCCTGAGGGTGGACACACACTTGTTTCGGGCTTTGTGAAAGGAAATGAGATTTCCTTCCGTTGGATTTGCTTTCCAGGAGACGAAAGCAAGTTGTTTCAGGGCAACAGCCTCACCACAAGATTCCGTGTACCATGGACGGGAGGAAGGGTATGACAACTGAAGACGAGATGGGATAAATCTGTGCATGAGAGAGAGAGAGCAATTTACTTTGAAAGAATTCCCAGGATGAGTTGATGTCAGAGGCGGTAGAGATGGGAGACCAGTCCAGATGATTGATGGCTGCTTGAAGACCGTGCCAGTTGGCCTGAGTGAAATGCCAGACTCGTCGACGCTGAGGAGGCCCTCGGCCACATACGAGGTTTCCACATATTTCGGCCACATACGAGGTTGCCCTTCCAGGGACAGGCAATACGTCAATTGTCACTCTTTCGAAGTGCAAAAAGTTTTTGCCACACATTATTTTGCGCGTCCTGGGAGACGCAATGGGCCAGTTTTGACTTCTTCCAAGTGCAAAAAGATGTTTCGGCCACATACGAGGTTGCCCTTCCAGGGAGAGGCAATACGTCAATTGCCACTCTTTCTTAGTGCAAAAAGAATTTCTGCCACACATGATATTTCCAGTCCTGGGAGACGCAATGTGCCAGTTATGACTTGTTCCAAGTGCAAAAAGATGTTTCGGCCACATACGACGTTGCCCTTCCAGGGACAGGCAATACGTCAATTGTCACTCTTTCGAAGTGCAAAAAGAGTTTTTGCCACACATTATTTTGCGCATCCTGGGAGACGCAATGTGTCCAGTTTTGACTTGTTCCAAGTGCAAAAAGATATTTCGGCCACATACGAGGTTGCCCTTCCAAGGAGAGGCAATACGTCAATTGCCACTCTTTCTCAGTGCCAAAAGAGTTTCTGCCACAAATGATTTTGGACGTCCTGGGAGAGGCAATACGCTAATTAATCACTCTTTCTAAGTGCAAAAAGAGTTTTTGCCACACATTATTTTGCTCGTCCTGGGACACACAATGTGCCACTTATCACTCGTTCTGAGTGCAAAAACGAGTTTCGGCTGCATGATTTTGCCTGTCCTGGGAGATGCAATGTGCCAGTTTATCACTTCTTCCAAGTGCAAAAAGATGTTTCGGCCACATATGTGTTTTCCCGTCCTGGGAGACACAAAATGCCAGTTTATCACTTGTAAGTGCAAAAAGGAGTTTCGGCCAGATATGTTTGAGGTTGCCTGTCCTGGGAGACTCAATGTGCCACATTTCACTCGTCCTAAGTGCAAAAACGAGTTTCGGGCACATACGAGGTTTTCCTTCAAACCACTCTCTGCACTTGAACTAGTGTTGCAAAACCACTTTTCGCACTGGTGCTGGCGTTGAAAACCACTTTTTGCACTTGTGTTGGTGATGCAAAACCACTTGTCTCACTTGTGTCAGTGTTGCAGAACCATTTTCCGCACTTGTGCTGGCATTGAAAACCACTTTTTGCACTTGTGTTAGTGTTGCAAAACCACTTTCCGCACTTGTGCTGGCGTTGAAAACCATTTTTCGCGCACCTGTTAGTGTTCAAAACCACTTTTTGCACTTGTGTTAGTGTTGCAAAACAACTTGTCTCCCTTGTGTTGGTGTTGCAAAACCACTTGTCTCACTTGTGTTAGTGTTGCAGAACCACTTTCCGCACTTGTGCTGCCATTGAAAACCACTTTTTGCACTTGTGTTAGTGTTGCAAAACCACTTTCCACACTTATGCTGGTGTTGAAAACCACTTTCCACACTTGCGTTAGTGTTGCAGAACCACTTTTTGCACTTGTGTTAGTGTTGCAAAACCACTTTCCACACTTCTGCTGGCATTGAAAACCACTTTCCGCACTTGAGCTAGTGTTGCAAAACCACTTTTCCACACTTATGCTGGCGTTGAAACCACTTTCCTCACTTGCGCTAGTGTTGCAGAACCACTTTCCGCACTTGTGCATGCGTTGAAAACCACTTTTTGCACTTGTGTTAGTGTTGCAAAACAACTTTCCACACTTATGCTGGCATTGAAAACCACTTTCCGCACTTGAGCTGGTGTTGCAGAACCACTTACCGCACTTGTGGTGGCATTGAAAACCACTTTCCGCACTCGTGTTCGTGTTGCAAACCACTTTTTGCACTTGTGTTAGTGTTGCAAAACCAATTTCAACACTTGTGCTGGCATTGAAAATCACTTTCCACACATGTGCTAGTATTGCAAAACTACTTCCCGCACTTGTGCTGGCGTTGAAAACCACTTTTCGCGCACCTGTTAGTTATCAAAACGACTTTTTGCACTTGTGTTAGTGTTGCAAAACAACTTGTCTCACTTGTGTTTGTGATGCAAAACCACTTGTCTCACTTGTGTTAGTGTTGCAGAACCACTTTCCGCACTTGTGCTGGCATTGAAAACCACTTTTTGCACTTGTGTTAGTGTTGCAAAACCACTTTCCACACTTATGCTGGTGTTGAAAACCACCTTCCGCACTTGAGCTAGTGTTGCAGAAATACTTTCCGCACTTGTGCTGGCGTTGAAAACCACTTTCCACACTTGCGTTAGTGTTGCAGAACCACTTTTTGCACTTGTGTTCGTGTTGCAAAACCACTTTCCACACTTGTGCTGGCATTGAAAACCACTTCCCGCACTAGAGCTAGTGTTGCAAAACCACTTTCCACACTTATGCTTGCGTTGAAAACCACTTTCCGCACTTGGGCTAGTGTTGCAGAACCACTTTCCGCACTTGTGCATGCGTTGAAAACCACTTTTTGCACTTGTGTTAGTGTTGCAAAACCGTTTTCCACACTTATGCTGGCATTGAAAACCACTTTCCGCACTTGAGCTGGTGTTGCAGAACCACTTTTCGCACTTGTGCTGGCGTTGAAAACCACTTTCCGCACTCGTGTTAGTGTTGCAGAACCACTATCAACACTTGTGCTTGCATTGAAAGCAACTTTCACACATGTGCTAGTATTGCAAAACCACTTTCCGCACTTGTGCTGGCATAGAAAACCACTTTTCGCGCACCTGTTAGTGATCAAAACCACTTTTTGCACTTGTGTTAGTGTTGCAAAACAACTTGTCTCACTTGTGTTGGTGTTGCAGAACCACTTTCCGCACTTGTGCTGGCGTTGAAAACCACTTTCCGCACTTGTGTTAGTTTTGCAGAACCACTTTTTGCACTTGTGTTCGTGTTGAAAAACCACTTTCCACACTTGTGCTGGCGTTGAAAACCACTTTCCGCATTTCTGCGAGTGTTGAAAACCACTTTTCGCGAACCTGTTAGTGTAAAAAATCGCTTTTTGCACCTGTGCTGGTGTTGCAAAACCACTCTCCGCACTTGAGCTAGTGTTGCAGAACGACTTTCCGCACTTATGCTGGCGTTGAAAACCACTTTTTGCACTTGTGTTAGTGTTGCAAAACCACTTTCCACCCTTATGCTGGCATTGAAAACCACTTTCCGCACTCGTGTTAGTGTTGCAGCACCACTTTTTGCTCTCGTGTTAGTGTTGCAAAACCACTTTCAACACTTGTGCTGGCGTTGAAAACCACTTTCCGCATTTCTGCGAGTGTTGAAAACCACTTTTCGCGAACCTGTTAGTGTAAAAAACCGCTTTTTGCACCTGTGCTAGTGCAGCAAAACCACTTTCCGCACTTGAGCTAGTGTTGCAGAACCACTTTCCGCACTTATGCTGGCGTTGAAAACCACTTTTTGCAGTTGTGTTAGTGTTGCAAAACCACTTTCCACACTTATGCTGGCGTTGAAAACAACTTTCCGCACTTGAGATAGTGTTGCAGAACCACTTTCCGCACTTGTGCTGGCATTGAAAACCACTTTCCGCACTCGTGTTAGTGTTGCAGCACCACTTTTTGCTCTCGTGTTAGTGTTGCAAAACAATTTCAACACTTGTGCTAGCATTGAAAACCACTTTCTGCACATGTGTTAGTGTTGCAGAACCACATTCCGCACTTGTGCGGGCATTGAAAACCACTCTCTGCACTTGAACTAGTGTTGCAAAACCACTTTTCGCACTGGTGCTGTTGTTGAAAACCACTTTTTGCACTTGTGTTTGTGTTGCAAAACCACTTTCCACACTTATGCTGGCATTGAAAACCACTTTCCGCACTTGAGCTAGTGTTGCAGAACCACTTACCGTACTTGTGGTGGCATTGAAAACCACTTTCTGCACTTGTGTTGGTGATGCAAAACCACTTGTCTCACTTGTGTTAGTGTTGCAGAACCACTTTCCGCACTTGTGCTGGCATTGAAAACCACTTTTTGCACTTGTGTTAGTGTTGCAAAACCACTTTCCGCACTTGTGCTGGCATTGAAAACCATTTTTCGCGCACCTGTTAGTGTTCAAAACCACTTTTTGCACTTGTGTTAGTGTTGCAAAACAACTTGTCTCCCTTGTGTTGGTGTTGCAAAACCACTTGTCTCACTTGTGTTAGTGTTGCAGAACCACTTTCCGCACTTGTGCTGGCATTGAAAACCACTTTTTGCACTTGTGTTAGTGTTGCAAAACCACTTTCCACACTTATGCTGGTGTTGAAAACCACTTTCCACACTTGCGTTAGTGTTGCAAAACCACTTTCCACACTTGTGCTGGCATTGAAAACCACTTTCCGCACTTGAGATAGTGTTGCAAAACCACTTTTCCAGACTTATGCTGGCATTGAAAACCACTTTCCTCACTTGCGCTAGTGTTTCAGAAACACTTTCCGCACTTGTGCATGCGTTGAAAACCACTTTTTGCACTTGTGTTAGTGTTGCAAAACCACTTTCCACACTTGTGCTGGCATTGAAAACCATTTTCCGCATTTGAGCTAGTGTTGCAAAACCACTATTCCACACTTATGCTGGTGTTGAAAACCACTTTCCTCACTTGAGCTGGTGTTGCAGAACCACTTTCCGCACTTGTGCATGCGTTGAAAACCACTTTTTGCACTTGTGTTAGTGTTGCAAAACCACTTTCCAAACTTATGCTGGCATTTAAAACCACTTTCCGCACTTGAGCTAGTGTTGCAGAACCACTTACCACACTTGTGGTGGCATTGAAAACCACTCTCCGTACTCGTGTTAGTGTTGCAAACCACTTTTTGCACTTGTGTTAGTGTTGCAAAACCAATTTCAACACTTGTGCTGGCATTGAAAATCACTTTCCACACATGTGCCAGTATTGCATAACCACTTTCCGCACTTGTGCTGGCGTTCAAAACCACTTTTCGCGCACCTGTTAGTTATCAAAACGACTTTTTGCACTTGTGTTCGTGTTGCAAAACCACTTGGATCACTTGTGTTAGTGTTGCAGAACCACTTTCCGCACTTGTGCTGGCATTGAAAACCACTTTTTGCACTTGTGTTAGTGTTGCAAAACCACTTTCCACACTTATGCTGGTGTTGAAAACCACCTTCCACACTTGAGCTCGTGTTGCAGAAATACTTTCCGCACTTGTGCTGGCGTTGAAAACCACTTTCCACACTTGCGTTAGTGTTGCAGAACCACTTTTTGCACTTGTGTTCGTGTTGCAAAACCACTTTCCACACTTGTGCTGGCATTGAAAACCACTTCCCGCACTTGAACTAGTGTTGCAAAACCACTTTCCACACTTATGCTTGCGTTGAAAACCACTTTCCGCACTTGGGCTAGTGTTGCAGAACCACTTTCCGCACTTGTGCATGCGTTGAAAACCACTTTTTGCACTTGTGTTAGTGTTGCAACACCGCTTTCCACACTTATGCTGGCGTTGAAAACCACTTTCCGCATGAGCTGGTGTTGCAGAACCACTTTTCGCACTTGTGCTGGCGTTGAAAACCACTTTCCAACCTCGTGTTAGTGTTGCAGAACCACTTTTTGCACTTGCGTTAGTGTTGCAAAACCACTATCAACACTTGTGCTTGCATTGAAAACAACTTTCACACATGTGCTATTATTGCAAAACCACTTTCCGCACTTGTGCTGGCATAGAAAACCACTTTTCGCGCACCTGTTAGTGATCAAAACCACTTTTTGCACTTGTGTTAGTGTTGCAAAACAACTTGTCTCCCTTGTGTTCGTGTTGCAGAACCACTTTTTGCACTTGTGTTAGTGTTGCAAAACCACTTTCCACACTTGTGCTGGCATTGAAAACCACTTTCCGCACTTGAGCTAGTGTTGCAAAACCACTTTTCCACACTTATACTGGCGTTGAAAACCACTTTCCTCACTTGAGCTAGTGTTGCAGAACCACTTTCCGCACTTGTGCTGGCGTTAAAAACCACTTTCCGCACTTGTGTTAGTTTTGCAGAACCACTTTTTGCACTTGTGTTAGTGTTGAAAAAACACTTTCCACACTTGTGTTGGCGTTGAAAACCACTTTCCGCATTTCTGCGAGTGTTGAAAACCACTTTTCGCGAACCTGTTAGTGTAAAAAACCGCTTTTTGCACCTGTGCTAGTGTTGCAAAACCACTTTCCGCACTTGAGCTAGTGTTGCAGAACCACTTTCCGCACTTATGCTGGCGTTGAAAACCACTTTTTGCACTTGTGTTAGTGTTGCAAAACCACTTTCCACACTTATGCTGGCGTTGAAAACAACTTTCCGCACTTGAGATAGTGTTGCAGAACCACTTTCCGCACTTGTGCTGGCATTGAAAACCACTTTCCGCACTCGTCTTAGTGTTGCAGCACCACTTTCCGCACTTATGCTGGCGTTGAAAACCACTTTCTGCACATGTGTTAGTGTTGCAGAACCACATTCCGCACTTGTGCGGGCATTGAAAACCACTCTCTGCACTTGAACTGGTGTTGCAAAACCACTTTTCGCACTGGTGCTGGCGTTGAAAACCACTTTTTGCACTTGTGTTTGTGTTGCAAAACCACTTTCCACACTTATGCTGGCATTGAAAACCACTTTCTGCACTTGAGCTAGTGATGCAGAACCACTTACCGCACTTGTGGTGGCATTGAAAACCACTTTCTGCACTTGTGTTGGTGATGCAAAACCACTTGTCTCACTTGTGTTAGTGTTGCAGAACCACTTTCCGCACTTGTGCTGGCATTGAAAACCACTTTTTGCACTTGTGTTAGTGTTGCAAAACCACTTTCCGCACTTGTGCTGGCGTTGAAAACCATTTTTCGCGCACCTGTTAGTGTTCAAAACCACTTTTTGCACTTGTGTTAGTGTTGCAAAACAACTTGTCTCCCTTGTGTTGGTGTTGCAAAACCACTTGTCTCACTTGTGTTAGTGTTGCAGAACCACTTTCCGCACTTGTGCTGGCATTGAAAACCACTTTTTGCACTTGTGTTAGTGTTGCAAAACCACTTTCCACACTTATGCTGGTGTTGAAAACCACTTTCCACACTTGCGTTAGTGTTGCAGAACCACTTTTTGCACTTGTGTTATTGTTGCAAAACCACTTTTCACACTTGTGCTGGCATTGAAAACCACTTTCCGCACTTGAGCTAGTGTTGCAAAACCACTATTCCACACTTATGCTGGCGTTGAAAACCACTTTCCTCACTTGCGCTAGTGTTGCAGAACCACTTTCCGCACTTGTGCATGCGTTGAAAACCACTTTTTGCACTTGTGTTAGTGTTGCAAAACCACTTTCCACACTTGTGCTGGCATTGAAAACCACTTTCCGCACTTGAGCTGGTGTTGCAAAACCACTATTCCACACTTATGCTGGTGTTGAAAACCACTTTCTTCACTTGAGCTGGTGTTGCAGAACCACTTTCCACACTTGTGCATGCGTTGAAAACCACTTTTTGCACTTGTGTTAGTGTTGCAAAACCACTTTCCACACTTATGCTGGCATTTAAAACCACTTTCTGCACTTGAGCTAGTGTTGCAGAACCACTTACTGCACTTGTGGTGGCATTGAAAACCACTTTCCGTACTCGTGTTATTGTTGCAAAACCAATTTCAACACTTGTGCTGGCATTGAAAATCACTTTCCACACATGTGCTGGTATTGCAAAACCACTTTCCGCACTTGTGCTGGCGTTGAAAACCACTTTTCGCGCACCTGTTAGTTATCAAAACGACTTTTTGCACTTGTGTTAGTGTTGCAAAACAACTTGTCTCACTTGTGTTTGTGATGCAAAACCACTTGGCTCACTTGTGTTAGTGTTGCAGAACCACTTTCCGCACTTGTGCTGGCATTGAAAACCACTTTTTGCACTTGTGTTAGTGTTGCAAAACCACTTTCCACACTTATGCTGGTGTTGAAAACCACCTTCCGCACTTGAGCTAGTGTTGCAGAAATACTTTCCGCACTTGTGCTGGTGTTGAAAACTACTTTCCACACTTGCGTTAGTGTTGCAGAACCACTTTTTGCACTTGTGTTCGTGTTGCAAAACCACTTTCCACACTTGTGGTGGCATTGAAAACCACTTCCCGCACTTGAGCTAGTGTTGCAAAACCACTTTCCACACTTATGCTTGCGTTGAAAACCACTTTCCGCACTTGGGCTAGTGTTGCAGAACCACTTTCCGCACTTGTGCATGTGTTGAAAACCACTTTTTGCACTTGTGTTAGTGTTGCAAAACCACTTTCCACACTTATGCTGGTGTTGAAAACCACCTTCCACACTTGAGCTAGTGTTGCAGAAATACTTTCCGCACTTGTGCTGGCGTTGAAAACCACTTTCCACACTTGCGTTAGTGTTGCAGAACCACTTTTTGCACTTGTGTTCGTGTTGCAAAACCACTTGCCACACTTGTGCTGGCATTGAAAACCACTTCCCGCACTTGAGCTAGTGTTGCAAAACCACTTTCCACACTTATGCTTGCGTTGAAAACCACTTTCCGCACTTGAGCTAGTGTTGCAGATCCACTTTCCGCACTTGTGCTGGCATTGAAAACCACTTTCCACACTTGCGTTAGTGTTGCAGAACCACTTTTTGCACTTGTGTTCGTGTTGCAAAACCACTTTCCACACTTGTGCTGGCATTGAAAACCACTTCCCGCACTTGAGCTAGTGTTGCAGAACCACTTTCCGCACTTGTGCTGGCATTGAAAACCACTTTCCACACTTGCGCTAGTGTTGCAGAACCACTTTTTGCACTTGTGTTAGTGTTGCAAAACCACTTTTCACACTTGTGCTGGCATTGAAAACCACTTTCCGCACTTGAGCTAGTGTTGCAAAACCACTATTCCACACTTATGCTGGCGTTGAAAACCACTTTCCTCACTTGCGCTAGTGTTGCAGAACCACTTTCCGCACTTGTGCATGCGTTGAAAACCACTTTTTGCACTTGTGTTAGTGTTGCAAAACCACTTTCCACACTTGTGCTGGCATTGAAAACCACTTTCCGCACTTGAGCTGGTGTTGCAAAACCACTATTCCACACTTATGCTGGTGTTGAAAACCACTTTCTTCACTTGAGCTGGTGTTGCAGAACCACTTTCCACACTTGTGCATGCGTTGAAAACCACTTTTTGCACTTGTGTTAGTGTTGCAAAACCACTTTCCACACTTATGCTGGCATTTAAAACCACTTTCTGCACTTGAGCTAGTGTTGCAGAACCACTTACTGCACTTGTGGTGGCATTGAAAACCACTTTCCGTACTCGTGTTATTGTTGCAAAACCAATTTCAACACTTGTGCTGGCATTGAAAATCACTTTCCACACATGTGCTGGTATTGCAAAACCACTTTCCGCACTTGTGCTGGCGTTGAAAACCACTTTTCGCGCACCTGTTAGTTATCAAAACGACTTTTTGCACTTGTGTTAGTGTTGCAAAACAACTTGTCTCACTTGTGTTTGTGATGCAAAACCACTTGGCTCACTTGTGTTAGTGTTGCAGAACCACTTTCCGCACTTGTGCTGGCATTGAAAACCACTTTTTGCACTTGTGTTAGTGTTGCAAAACCACTTTCCACACTTATGCTGGTGTTGAAAACCACCTTCCGCACTTGAGCTAGTGTTGCAGAAATACTTTCCGCACTTGTGCTGGTGTTGAAAACTACTTTCCACACTTGCGTTAGTGTTGCAGAACCACTTTTTGCACTTGTGTTCGTGTTGCAAAACCACTTTCCACACTTGTGGTGGCATTGAAAACCACTTCCCGCACTTGAGCTAGTGTTGCAAAACCACTTTCCACACTTATGCTTGCGTTGAAAACCACTTTCCGCACTTGGGCTAGTGTTGCAGAACCACTTTCCGCACTTGTGCATGTGTTGAAAACCACTTTTTGCACTTGTGTTAGTGTTGCAAAACCACTTTCCACACTTATGCTGGTGTTGAAAACCACTTTCCACACTTGCGTTAGTGTTGCAGAACCACTTTTTGCACTTGTGTTCGTGTTGCAAAACCACTTGCCACACTTGTGCTGGCATTGAAAACCACTTCCCGCACTTGAGCTAGTGTTGCAAAACCACTTTCCACACTTATGCTTGCGTTGAAAACCACTTTCTGCACTTGAGCTAGTGTTGCAGATCCACTTTCCGCACTTGTGCTGGCATTGAAAACCACTTTCCACACTTGCGTTAGTGTTGCAGAACCACTTTTTGCACTTGTGTTCGTGTTGCAAAACCACTTTCCACACTTGTGCTGGCATTGAAAACCACTTCCCGCACTTGAGCTAGTGTTGCAGAACCACTTTCCGCACTTGTGCTGGCATTGAAAACCACTTTCCACACTTGCGCTAGTGTTGCAGAACCACTTTTTGCACTTGTGTTAGTGTTGCAAAACCACTTTCCACACTTATACTGGCGTTGAAAACCACTTTCCTCACTTGAGATAGTGTTGCAGAACCACTTTCCGCACTTGTGCTGGCGTTAAAAACCACTTTCGGCACTTGTGTTAGTTTTGCAGAACCACTTTTTGCACTTGTGTTAGTGTTGAAAAACCACTTTCCACACTTGTGTTGGCATTGAAAACCACTTTCCGCATTTCTGCGAGTGTTGAAAACCACTTTTCGCGAACCTGTTAGTGTAAAAAACCGCTTTTTGCACCTGTGCTAGTGTTGCAAAACCACTTTCCGCACTTGAGCTAGTGTTGCAGAACCACTTTCCGCACTTATGCTGGCCTTGAAAACCACTTTTTGCACTTGTGTTAGTGTTGCAAAACCACTTTCCACACTTATGCTCGCGTTGAAAACAACTTTCCGCACTTGAGATAGTGTTGCAGAACCACTTTCCGCACTTGTGCTGGCATTGAAAACCACTTTCCGCACTCGTGTTAGTGTTGCAGTACCACTTTCCGCACTTATGCTGGCGTTGAAAACCACTTTTTGCACTTGTGTTAGTGTTGCAAAACCACTTTCCACACTTATGCTGGCGTTGAAAACCACTTTCTGCACGTGTTAGTGTTGCAGAACCACATTCCGCACTTGTGCGGGCATTGAAAACCACTCTCTGCACTTGAACTGGTGTTGCAGAACCACTTTCCGCACTTGTGCATGCGTTGAAAACCACTTTTTGCACTTGTGTTAGTGTTGCAAAACAACTTTCCACACTTATGCTGGCATTGAAAACCACTTTCCGCACTTGAGCTGGTGTTGCAGAACCACTTACCGCACTTGTGGTGGCATTGAAAACCACTTTCCGCACTCGTGTTCGTGTTGCAAACCACTTTTTGCACTTGTGTTAGTGTTGCAAAACCAATTTCAACACTTGTGCTGGCGTTGAAAACCACTTTTCGCGCACCTGTTAGTTATCAAAACGACTTTTTGCACTTGTGTTAGTGCTGCAAAACAACTTGTCTCACTTGTGTTTGTGATGCAAAACCACTAGTCTCACTTGTGTTAGTGTTGCAGAACCACTTGCCGCACTTGTGCTGGCATTGAAAACCACTTTTTGCACTTGTGTTAGTGTTGCAAAACCACTTTCCACACTTATGCTGGTGTTGAAAACCACCTTCCGCACTTGAGCTAGTGTTGCAGAAATACTTTCCGCACTTGTGCTGGCGTTGAAAACCACTTTCCACACTTGCGTTAGTGTTGCAGAACCACTTTTTGCACTTGTGTTCGTGTTGCAAAACCACTTTCCACACTTGTGCTGGCATTGAAAACCACTTCCCGCAGTTGAGCTAGTGTTGCAAAACCACTTTCCACACTTATGCTTGCGTTGAAAACCACTTTCCGCACTTGGGCTAGTGTTGCAGAACCACTTTCCGCACTTGTGCATGCGTTGAAAACCACTTTTTGCACTTGTGTTAGTGTTGCAAAACCGCTTTCCACACTTATGCTGGCGTTGAAAACCACTTTCCGCACTTGAGCTGGTGTTGCAGAACCACTTTTCGCACTTGTGCTGGCGTTGAAAACCACTTTCCGCACTCGTGTTAGTGTTGCAGAACCACTATCAACACTTGTGCTTGCATTGAAAACAACTTTCACACATGTGCTAGTATTGCAAAACCACTTTCCGCACTTGTGCTGGCATAGAAAACCACTTTTCGCGCACCTGTTAGTGATCAAAACCACTTTTTGCACTTGTATTAGTGTTGCAAAACAACTTGTCTCACTTGTGTTGGTGTTGCAGAACCACTTTCCGCACTTGTGCTGGCGTTGAAAACCACTTTCCGCACTTTTGCAGAACCACTTTTTGCACTTGTGTTCGTGTTGAAAAACCACTTTCCACACTTGTGCTGGCGTTGAAAACCACTTTCCGCATTTCTGCAAGTGTTGAAAACCACTTTTCGCGAACCTGTTAGTGTAAAAAACCGCTTTTTGCACCTGTGCTGGTGTTGCAAAACCACTCTCCGCACTTGAGCTAGTGTTGCAGAACCACTTTCCGCACTTATGCTGGCGTTCAAAACCACTTTTTGCACTTGTGTTAGTGTTGCAAAACCACTTTCCACACTTATGCTGGCATTGAAAACCACTTTCCGCACTCGTGTTAGTGTTGCAGCACCACTTTTTGCTCTCGTGTTAGTGTTGCAAAACCACTTTCAACACTTGTGCTGGCGTTGAAAACCACTTTCCGCATTTCTGCGAGTGTTGAAAACCACTTTTCGCGAACCTGTTAGTGTAAAAAACCGCTTTTTGCACCTGTGCTAGTGCAGCAAAACCACTTTCCGCACTTGAGCTACTGTTGCAGAACCACTTTCCGCACTTATGCTGGCGTTGAAAACCACTTTTTGCAGTTGTGTTAGTGTTGCAAAACCACTTTCCACACTTATGCTGGCGTTGAAAACAACTTTCCGCACTTGAGATAGTGTTGCAGAACCACTTTCCGCACTTGTGCTGGCATTGAAAACCACTTTCCGCACTCGTGTTAGTTTTGCAGCACAACTTTTTGCTCTCGTGTTAGTGTTGCAAAACCACTTTCAACACTTGTGCTAGCATTGAAAACCACTTTCTGCACATGTGTTAGTGTTGCAGAACCACATTCCGCACTTGTGCGGGCATTGAAAACCACTCTCTGCACTTGAACTAGTGTTGCAAAACCACTCTTCGCACTTGTGTTTGTGTTGCAAAACCACTTTCCACACTTATGCTGGCATTGAAAACCACTTTCCGCACTTGAGCTAGTGTTGCAGAACCACTTTCCGCACTTGTGGTGGCATTGAAAACCACTTTCTGCACTTGTGTTGGTGATGCAAAACCACTTGTCTCACTTTTGTTAGTGTTGCAGAACCACTTTCCGCACTTGTGCTGGCATTGAAAACCACTTTTTGCACTTGTGTTAGTGTTGCAAAACCACTTTCCGCACTTGTGCTGGCATTGAAAACCATTTTTCGCGCACCTGTTCGTGTTCAAAACCACTTTTTGCACTTGTGTTAGTGTTGCAAAACAACTTGTCTCCCTTGTGTTGGTGTTGCAAAACCACTTGTCTCACTTGTGTTAGTGTTGCAGAACCACTTTCAACACTTGTGCTAGCATTGAAAACCACTTTCTGCACATGTGTTAGTGTTGCAGAACCACATTCCGCACTTGTGCGGGCATTGAAAACCACTCTCTGCACTTGAACTAGTGTTGCAAAACCACTCTTCGCACTTGTGTTTGTGTTGCAAAACCACTTTCCACACTCATGCTGGTGTTGAAAACCACTTTCCACACTTGCGTTAGTGTTGCAGAACCACTTTTTGCACTTGTGTTAGTGTTGCAAAACCACTTTCCACACTTGTGCTGGCATTGAAAACCACTTTCCGCACTTGAGATAGTGTTGCAAAACCACTTTTCCACACTTATGCTGGCATTGAAAACCACTTTCCTCACTTGCGCTAGTGTTGCAGAACCACTTTCCGCACTTGTGCATGCGTTGAAAACCACTTTTTGCACTTGTGTTAGTGTTGCAAAACCACTTTCCACACTTGTGCTGGCATTGAAAACCATTTTCCGCATTTGAGCTAGTGTTGCAAAACCACTATTCCACACTTATGCTGGTGTTGAAAACCACTTTCCTCACTTGAGCTGGTGTTGCAGAACCACTTTCCGCACTTGTGCATGCGTTGAAAACCACTTTTTGCACTTGTGTTAGTGTTGCAAAACCACTTTCCAAACTTATGCTGGCATTTAAAACCACTTTCCGCACTTGAGCTAGTGTTGCAGAACCACTTACCACACTTGTGGTGGCATTGAAAACCACTCTCCGTACTCGTGTTAGTGTTGCAAACCACTTTTTGCACTTGTGTTAGTGTTGCAAAACCAATTTCAACACTTGTGCTGGCATTGAAAATCACTTTCCACACATGTGCCAGTATTGCAAAACCACTTTTCGCACTTGTGCTGGCGTTCAAAACCACTTTTCGCGCACCTGTTAGTTATCAAAACGACTTTTTGCACTTGTGTTCGTGTTGCAAAACCACTTGGCTCACTTGTGTTAGTGTTGCAGAACCACTTTCCGCACTTGTGCTGGCATTGAAAACCACTTTTTGCACTTGTGTTAGTGTTGCAAAACCACTTTCCACACTTATGCTGGTGTTGAAAACCACCTTCCGCACTTGAGCTAGTGTTGCAGAAATACTTTCCGCACTTGTGCTGGCGTTGAAAACCACTTTCCACACTTGCGTTAGTGTTGCAGAACCACTTTTTGCACTTGTGTTCGTGTTGCAAAACCACTTTCCACACTTGTGCTGGCATTGAAAACCACTTCCCGCACTTGAACTAGTGTTGCAAAACCACTTTCCACACTTATGCTTGCGTTGAAAACCACTTTCCGCACTTGGGCTAGTGTTGCAGAACCACTTTCCGCACTTGTGCATGCGTTGAAAACCACTTTTTGCACTTGTGTTAGTGTTGCAACACCGCTTTCCACACTTATGCTGGCGTTGAAAACCACTTTCCGCACGAGCTGGTGTTGCAGAACCACTTTTCGCACTTGTGCTGGCGTTGAAAACCACTTTCCAACCTCGTGTTAGTGTTGCAGAACCACTTTTTGCACTTGTGTTAGTGTTGCAAAACCACTATCAACACTTGTGCTTGCATTGAAAACAACTTTCACACATGTGCTATTATTGCAAAACCACTTTCCGCACTTGTGCTGGCATAGAAAACCACTTTTCGCGCACCTGTTAGTGATCAAAACCACTTTTTGCACTTGTGTTAGTGTTGCAAAACAACTTGTCTCCCTTGTGTTCGTGTTGCAGAACCACTTTTTGCACTTGTGTTCGTGTTGCAAAACCACTTTCCACACTTGTGCTGGCATTGAAAACCACTTTCCGCACTTGAGCTAGTGTTGCAAAACCACTTTTCCACACTTATACTGGCGTTGAAAACCACTTTCCTCACTTGAGCTAGTGTTGCAGAACCACTTTCCGCACCTGTGCTGGCGTTAAAAACCACTTTCCGCACTTGTGTTGGCGTTGAAAACCACTTTCCGCATTTCTGCGAGTGTTGAAAACCACTTTTCGCGAACCTGTTAGTGTAAAAAACCGCTTTTTGCACCTGTGCTAGTGTTGCAAAACCACTTTCCGCACTTGAGCTAGTGTTGCAGAACCACTTTCCGCACTTATGCTGGCGTTGAAAACCACTTTTTGCACTTGTGTTAGTGTTGCAAAACCACTTTCCACACTTATGCTGGCGTTGAAAACAACTTTCCGCACTTGAGATAGTGTTGCAGAACCACTTTCCGCACTTGTGCTGGCATTGAAAACCACTTTCCGCACTCGTCTTAGTGTTGCAGCACCACTTTCCGCACTTATGCTGGCGTTGAAAACCACTTTCTGCACATGTGTTAGTGTTGCAGAACCACATTCCGCACTTGTGCGGGCATTGAAAACCACTCTCTGCACTTGAACTGGTGTTGCAAAACCACTTTTCGCACTGGTGCTGGCGTTGAAAACCACTTTTTGCACTTGTGTTTGTGTTGCAAAACCACTTTCCACACTTATGCTGGCATTGAAAACCACTTTCTGCACTTGAGCTAGTGATGCAGAACCACTTACCGCACTTGTGGTGGCATTGAAAACCACTTTCTGCACTTGTGTTGGTGATGCAAAACCACTTGTCTCACTTGTGTTAGTGTTGCAGAACCACTTTCCGCACTTGTGCTGGCATTGAAAACCACTTTTTGCACTTGTGTTAGTGTTGCAAAACCACTTTCCGCACTTGTGCTGGCGTTGAAAACCATTTTTCGCGCACCTGTTGGTGTTCAAAACCACTTTTTGCACTTGTGTTAGTGTTGCAAAACAACTTGTCTCCCTTGTGTTGGTGTTGCAAAACCACTTGTCTCACTTGTGTTAGTGTTGCAGAACCACTTTCCGCACTTGTGCTGGCATTGAAAACCACTTTTTGCACTTGTGTTAGTGTTGCAAAACCACTTTCCACACTTATGCTGGTGTTGAAAACCACTTTCCACACTTGCGTTAGTGTTGCAGAACCACTTTTTGCACTTGTGTTATTGTTGCAAAACCACTTTCCACACTTGTGCTGGCATTGAAAACCACTTTCCGCACTTGAGCTAGTGTTGCAAAACCACTATTCCACACTTATGCTGGCGTTGAAAACCACTTTCCTCACTTGCGCTAGTGTTGCAGAACCACTTTCCGCACTTGTGCATGCGTTGAAAACCACTTTTTGCACTTGTGTTAGTGTTGCAAAACCACTTTCCACACTTGTGCTGGCATTGAAAACCACTTTCCGCACTTGAGCTGGTGTTGCAAAACCACTATTCCACACTTATGCTGGTGTTGAAAACCACTTTCTTCACTTGAGCTGGTGTTGCAGAACCACTTTCCACACTTGTGCATGCGTTGAAAACCACTTTTTGCACTTGTGTTAGTGTTGCAAAACCACTTTCCACACTTATGCTGGCATTTAAAACCACTTTCTGCACTTGAGCTAGTGTTGCAGAACCACTTACTGCACTTGTGGTGGCATTGAAAACCACTTTCCGTACTCGTGTTATTGTTGCAAAACCAATTTCAACACTTGTGCTGGCATTGAAAATCACTTTCCACACATGTGCTGGTATTGCAAAACCACTTTCCGCACTTGTGCTGGCGTTGAAAACCACTTTTCGCGCACCTGTTAGTTATCAAAACGACTTTTTGCACTTGTGTTCGTGTTGCAAAACCACTTTCCACACTTGTGCTGGCATTGAAAACCACTTCCCGCACTTGAGCTAGTGTTGCAAAACCACTTTCCACACTTATGCTTGCGTTGAAAACCACTTTCCGCACTTGAGCTAGTGTTGCAGAACCACTTTCCACACTTGTGCTGGCATTGAAAACCACTTTCCACACTTGCGTTAGTGTTGCAGAACCACTTTTTGCACTTGTGTTCGTGTTGCAAAACCACTTTCCACACTTGTGCTGGCATTGAAAACCACTTCCCGCACTTGAGCTAGTGTTGCAGAACCACTTTCCGCACTTGTGCTGGCATTGAAAACCACTTTCCACACTTGCGCTAGTGTTGCAGAACCACTTTTTGCACTTGTGTTAGTGTTGCAAAACCACTTTCCACACTTATACTGGCGTTGAAAACCACTTTCCTCACTTGAGATAGTGTTGCAGAACCACTTTCCGCACTTGTGCTGGCGTTAAAAACCACTTTCGGCACTTGTGTTAGTTTTGCAGAACCACTTTTTGCACTTGTGTTAGTGTTGAAAAACCACTTTCCACACTTGTGTTGGCATTGAAAACCACTTTCCGCATTTCTGCGAGTGTTGAAAACCACTTTTCGCGAACCTGTTAGTGTAAAAAACCGCTTTTTGCACCTGTGCTAGTGTTGCAAAACCACTTTCCGCACTTGAGCTAGTGTTGCAGAACCACTTTCCGCACTTATGCTGGCCTTGAAAACCACTTTTTGCACTTGTGTTAGTGTTGCAAAACCACTTTCCACACTTATGCTGGCGTTGAAAACAACTTTCCGCACTTGAGATAGTGTTGCAGAACCACTTTCCGCACTTGTGCTGGCATTGAAAACCACTTTCCGCACTCGTGTTAGTGTTGCAGTACCACTTTCCGCACTTATGCTGGCGTTGAAAACCACTTTTTGCACTTGTGTTAGTGTTGCAAAACCACTTTCCACACTTATGCTGGCGTTGAAAACCACTTTCTGCACATGTGTTAGTGTTG
Source organism: Myxine glutinosa (assembly GCF_964187855.1). NCBI lineage: Eukaryota > Metazoa > Chordata > Myxini > Myxiniformes > Myxinidae > Myxine > Myxine glutinosa. Next base: position 56,196,543 of record NC_136273.1, on the reverse strand, counting down.
CAGAACCACATTCCGCACTTGTGCGGGCATTGAAAACCACTCTCTGCACTTGAACTGGTGTTGCAGAACCACTTTCCGCACTTGTGCATGCGTTGAAAACCACTTTTTGCACTTGTGTTAGTGTTGCAAAACAACTTTCCACACTTATGCTGGCATTGAAAACCACTTTTTGCACTTGTGTTAGTGTTGCAAAACCACTTTCCACACTTATGCTGGCATTGAAAACCACTTTCCGCACTCGTGTTCGTGTTGCAAACCACTTTTTGCACTTGTGTTAGTGTTGCAAAACCAATTTCAACACTTGTGCTGGCATTGAAAATCACTTTCCACACATGTGCTAGTATTGCAAAACTACTTTCCGCACTTGTGCTGGCGTTGAAAACCACTTTTCGCGCACCTGTTAGTTATCAAAACGACTTTTTGCACTTGTGTTAGTGCTGCAAAACAACTTGTCTCACTTGTGTTTGTGATGCAAAACCACTTGTCTCACTTGTGTTAGTGTTGCAGAACCACTTTCCGCACATGTGCTGGCATTGAAAACCACTTTTTGCACTTGTGTTAGTGTTGCAAAACCACTTTCCACACTTATGCTGGTGTTGAAAACCACCTTCCGCACTTGAGCTAGTGTTGCAGAAATACTTTCCGCACTTGTGCTGGCGTTGAAAACCACTTTCCACACTTGCGTTAGTGTTGCAGAACCACTTTTTGCACTTGTGTTCGTGTTGCAAAACCACTTTCCACACTTGTGCTGGCATTGAAAACCACTTCCCGCACTTGAGCTAGTGTTGCAAAACCACTTTCCACACTTATGCTTGCGTTGAAAACCACTTTCCGCACTTGGGCTAGTGTTGCAGAACCACTTTCCGCACTTGTGCATGCGTTGAAAACCACTTTTTGCACTTGTGTTAGTGTTGCAAAACCGCTTTCCACACTTATGCTGGCGTTGAAAACCACTTTCCGCACTTGAGCTGGTGTTGCAGAACCACTTTTCGAACTTGTGCTGGCGTTGAAAACCACTTTCCGCACTCGTGTTAGTGTTGCAGAACCACTATCAACACTTGTGCTTGCATTGAAAACCACTTTTCGCGCACCTGTTAGTGATCAAAACCACTTTTTGCACTTGTATTAGTGTTGAAAAACAACTTGTCTCACTTGTGTTGGTGTTGCAGAACCACTTTCCGCACTTGTGCTGGTGTTGAAAACCACTTTCCGCACTTTTGCAGAACCACTTTTTGCACTTGTGTTCGTGTTGAAAAACCACTTTCCACACTTGTGCTGGCGTTGAAAACCACTTTCCGCATTTCTGCAAGTGTTGAAAACCACTTTTCGCGAACCTGTTAGTGTAAAAAACCGCTTTTTGCACCTGTGCTGGTGTTGCAAAACCACTCTCCGCACTTGAGCTAGTGTTGCAGAACCACTTTCCGCACTTATGCTGGCGTTGAAAACCACTTTTTGCACTTGTGTTAGTGTTGCAAAACCACTTTCCACACTTATGCTGGCATTGAAAACCACTTTCCGCACTCGTGTTAGTGTTGCAGCACCACTTTTTGCTCTCGTGTTAGTGTTGCAAAACCACTTTCAACACTTGTGCTGGCGTTGAAAACCACTTTCCGCATTTCTGCGAGTGTTGAAAACCACTTTTCGCGAACCTGTTAGTGTAAAAAACCGTTTTTGCACCTGTGCTAGTGCAGCAAAACCACTTTCCGCACTTGAGCTACTGTTGCAGAACCACTTTCCGCACTTATGCTGGCGTTGAAAACCACTTTTTGCAGTTGTGTTAGTGTTGCAAAACCACTTTCCACACTTATGCTGGCGTTGAAAACAACTTTCCGCACTTGAGATAGTGTTGCAGAACCACTTTCCGCACTTGTGCTGGCATTGAAAACCACTTTCCGCACTCGTGTTAGTGTTGCAGCACAACTTTTTGCTCTCGTGTTAGTGTTGCAAAACCACTTTCAACACTTGTGCTAGCATTGAAAACCACTTTCTGCACATGTGTTAGTGTTGCAGAACCACATTCCGCACTTGTGCGGGCATTGAAAACCACTCTCTGCACTTGAACTAGTGTTGCAAAACCACTCTTCGCACTTGTGTTTGTGTTGCAAAACCACTTTCCACACTTATGCTGGCATTGAAAACCACTTTCCGCACTTGAGCTAGTGTTGCAGAACCACTTTCCGCACTTGTGGTGGCATTGAAAACCACTTTCTGCACTTGTGTTGGTGATGCAAAACCACTTGTCTCACTTTTGTTAGTGTTGCAGAACCACTTTCCGCACTTGTGCTGGCATTGAAAACCACTTTTTGCACTTGTGTTAGTGTTGCAAAACCACTTTCCGCTCTTGTGCTGGCATTGAAAACCATTTTTCGCGCACCTGTTAGTGTTCAAAACCACTTTTTGCACTTGTGTTAGTGTTGCAAAACAACTTGTCTCCCTTGTGTTGGTGTTGCAAAACCACTTGTCTCACTTGTGTTAGTGTTGCAGAACCACTTTCCGCACTTGTGCTGGCATTGAAAACCACTTCTTGCACTTGTGTTAGTGTTGCAAAACCACTTTCCACACTCATGCTGGTGTTGAAAACCACTTTCCACACTTGCGTTAGTGTTGCAGAACCACTTTTTGCACTTGTGTTAGTGTTGCAAAACCACTTTCCACACTTGTGCTGGCATTGAAAACCACTTTCCGCACTTGAGATAGTGTTGCAAAACCACTTTTCCACACTTATGCTGGCATTGAAAACCACTTTCCTCACTTGCGCTAGTGTTGCAGAACCACTTTCCGCACTTGTGCATGCGTTGAAAACCACTTTTTGCACTTGTGTTAGTGTTGCAAAACCACTTTCCAAACTTATGATGGCATTTAAAACCACTTTCCGCACTTGAGCTAGTGTTGCAGAACCACTTACCACACTTGTGGTGGCATTGAAAACCACTTTCCGTACTCGTGTTAGTGTTGCAAACCACTTTTTGCACTTGTGTTAGTGTTGCAAAAACCAATTTCAACACTTGTGCTGGCATTGAAAATCACTTTCCACACATGTGCCAGTATTGCAAAACCACTTTCCGCACTTGTGCTGGCGTTGAAAACCACTTTTCGCGCACCTGTTAGTTATCAAAACGACTTTTTGCACTTGTGTTCGTGTTGCAAAACAACTTGTCTCACTTGTGTTTGTGATGCAAAACCACTTGGCTCACTTGTGTTAGTGTTGCAGAACCACTTTCCGCACTTGTGCTGGCATTGAAAACAACTTTTTGCACTTGTGTTAGTGTTGCAAAACCACTTTCCACACTTATGCTGGTGTTGAAAACCACCTTCCGCACTTGAGCTAGTGTTGCAGAAATACTTTCCGCACTTGTGCTGGCGTTGAAAACCACTTTCCACACTTGCGTTAGTGTTGCAGAACCACTTTTTGCACTTGTGTTCGTGTTGCAAAACCACTTTCCACACTTGTGCTGGCATTGAAAACCACTTCCCGCACTTGAACTAGTGTTGCAAAACCACTTTCCACACTTATGCTTGCGTTGAAAACCACTTTCCGCACTTGGGCTAGTGTTGCAGAACCACTTTCCGCACTTGTGCATGCGTTGAAAACCACTTTTTGCACTTGTGTTAGTGTTGCAACACAGCTTTCCACACTTATGCTGGCGTTGAAAACCACTTTCCGCACGAGCTGGTGTTGCAGAACCACTTTTCGCACTTGTGCTGGCGTTGAAAACCACTTTCCAACCTCGTGTTAGTGTTGCAGAACCACTTTTTGCACTTGTGTTAGTGTTGCAAAACCACTATCAACACTTGTGCTTGCATTGAAAACAACTTTCACACATGTGCTAGTATTGCAAAACCACTTTCCGCACTTGTGCTGGCATAGAAAACCACTTTTCGCGCACCTGTTAGTGATCAAAACCACTTTTTGCACTTGTGTTAGTGTTGCAAAACAACTTGTCTCCCTTGTGTTCGTGTTGCAGAACCACTTTTTGCACTTGTGTTAGTGTTGCAAAACCACTTTCCACACTTGTGCTGGCATTGAAAACCACTTTCCGCACTTGAGCTAGTATTGCAAAACCACTTTTCCACACTTATACTGGCGTTGAAAACCACTTTCCTCACTTGAGCTAGTGTTGCAGAACCACTTTCCACACTTGTGCTGGCGTTAAAAACCACTTTCCGCACTTGTGTTAGTTTTGCAGAACCACTTTTTGCACTTGTGTTAGTGTTGAAAAACCACTTTCCACACTTGTGTTGGCGTTGAAAACCACTTTCCGCATTTCTGCGAGTGTTGAAAACCACTTTTCGCGAAACTGTTAGTGTAAAAAACCGCTTTTTGCACCTGTGCTAGTGTTGCAAAACCACTTTCCGCACTTGAGCTAGTGTTGCAGAACCACTTTCCGCACGTATGCTGGCGTTGAAAACCACTTTTTGCACTTGTGTTAGTGTTGCAAAACCACTTTCCACACTTATTCTGGCGTTGAAAACAACTTTCCGCACTTGAGATAGTGTTGCAGAACCACTTTCCGCATTTGTGCTGGCATTGAAAACCACTTTCCGCACTCGTGTTAGTGTTGCAGCACCACTTTCCGCACTTATGCTGGCGTTGAAAACCACTTTTTGCACTTGTATTAGTGCTGCAAAACCACTTTCCACACTTATGCTGGCGTTGAAAACTACTTTCTGCACATGTGTTAGTGTTGCAGAACCATATTCCGCACTTGTGCGGCATTGAAAACCACTCTCTGCACTTGAACTGGTGTTGCAAAATCACTTTTCGCACTGGTGCTGGCGTTGAAAACCACTTTTTGCACTTGTGTTTGTGTTGCAAAACCACTTTCCACACTTATGCTGGCATTGAAAACCACTTTCTGCACTTGAGCTAGTGATGCAGAACCACTTACCGCAGTTGTGGTGGCATTGAAAACCACTTTCTGCACTTGTGTTGGTGATGCAAAACCACTTGTCTCACTTGTGTTAGTGTTGCAGAACCACTTTCCGCACTTGTGCTGGCATTGAAAACCACTTTTTGCACTTGTGTTAGTGTTGCAAAACCACTTTCCGCACTTGTGCTGGCGTTGAAAACCATTTTTCGCGCACCTGTTAGTGTTCAAAACCACTTTTTGCACTTGTGTTAGTGTTGCAAAACAACTTGTCTCCCTTGTGTTCGTGTTGCAAAACCACTTGTCTCACTTGTGTTAGTGTTGCAGAACCACTTTCCGCACTTGTGCTGGCATTGAAAACCACTTTTTGCACTTGTGTTAGTGTTGCAAAACCACTTTCCACACTTATGCTGGTGTTGAAAACCACTTTCCACACTTGCGTTAGTGTTGCAGAACCACTTTTTGCACTTGTGTTATTGTTGCAAAACCACTTTCCACACTTGTGCTGGCATTGAAAACCACTTTCCGCACTTGAGCTAGTGTTGCAAAACCACTATTCCACACTTATGCTGGAGTTGAAAACCACTTTCCTCACTTGCGCTAGTGTTGCAGAACCACTTTCCGCACTTGTGCATGCGTTGAAAACCACTTTTTGCACTTGTGTTAGTGTTGCAAAACCACTTTCCACACTTGTGCTGGCATTGAAAACCACTTTCCGCACTTGAGCTGGTGTTGCAAAACAACTATTCCACACTTATGCTGGTGTTGAAAACCACTTTCTTCACTTGAGCTGGTGTTGCAGAACCACTTTCCACACTTGTGCATGCGTTGAAAACCACTTTTTGCACTTGTGTTAGTGTTGCAAAACCACTTTCCACACTTATGCTGGCATTTAAAACCACTTTCTGCACTTGAGCTAGTGTTGCAGAACCACTTACCGCACTTGTGGTGGTATTGAAAACCACGTTCCGTACTCGTGTTAGTGTTGCAAAACCAATTTCAACACTTGTGCTGGCATTGAAAATCACTTTCCACACATGTGCTGGTATTGCAAAACCACTTTCCGCACTTGTGCTGGCGTTGAAAACCACTTTTCGCGCACCTGTTAGTTATCAAAACGACTTTTTGCACTTGTGTTAGTGTTGCAAAACAACTTGTCTCACTTGTGTTTGTGATGCAAAACCACTTGGCTCACTTGTGTTATTGTTGCAGAACCACTTTCCGCACTTGTGCTGGCATTGAAAACCACTTTTTGCACTTGTGTTAGTGTTGCAAAACCACTTTCCACACTTATGCTGGTGTTGAAAACCACCTTCCGCACTTGAGCTAGTGTTGCAGAAATACTTTCCGCACTTGTGCTGGCGTTGAAAACTACTTTCCACACTTGCGTTATTGTTGCAGAACCACTTTTTGCACTTGTGTTAGTGTTGCAAAACAACTTGTCTCACTTGTGTTTGTGATACAAAACCACTTGGCTCACTTGTGTTAGTGTTGCAGAACCACTTTCCGCACTTGTGCTGGCATTGAAAACCACTTTCGGCACTTGTGTTAGTTTTGCAGAACCACTTTTTGCACTTGTGTTAGTGTTGAAAAACCACTTTCCACACTTGTGTTGGCATTGAAAACCACTTTCCGCATTTCTGCGAGTGTTGAAAACCACTTTTCGCGAACCTGTTAGTGTAAAAAACCGCTTTTTGCACCTGTGCTAGTGTTGCAAAACCACTTTCCGCACTTGAGCTAGTGTTGCAGAACCACTTTCCGCACTTATGCTGGCCTTGAAAACCACTTTTTGCACTTGTGTTAGTGTTGCAAAACCACTTTCCACACTTATGCTGGCGTTGAAAACAACTTTCCGCACTTGAGATAGTGTTGCAGAACCACTTTCCGCACTTGTGCTGGCATTGAAAACCACTTTCCGCACTCGTGTTAGTGTTGCAGTACCACTTTCCGCACTTATGCTGGCGTTGAAAACCACTTTTTGCACTTGTGTTAGTGTTGCAAAACCACTTTCCACACTTATGCTGGCGTTGAAAACCACTTTCTGCACATGTGTTAGTGTTGCAGAACCACATTCCGCACTTGTGCGGGCATTGAAAACCACTCTCTGCACTTGAACTGGTGTTGCAGAACCACTTTCCGCACTTGTGCATGCGTTGAAAACCACTTTTTGCACTTGTGTTAGTGTTGCAAAACAACTTTCCACACTTATGCTGGCATTGAAAACCACTTTTTGCACTTGTGTTAGTGTTGCAAAACCACTTTCCACACTTATGCTGGCATTGAAAACCACTTTCCGCACTCGTGTTCGTGTTGCAAACCACTTTTTGCACTTGTGTTAGTGTTGCAAAACCAATTTCAACACTTGTGCTGGCATTGAAAATCACTTTCCACACATGTGCTAGTATTGCAAAACTACTTTCCGCACTTGTGCTGGCGTTGAAAACCACTTTTCGCGCACCTGTTAGTTATCAAAACGACTTTTTGCACTTGTGTTAGTGCTGCAAAACAACTTGTCTCACTTGTGTTTGTGATGCAAAACCACTTGTCTCACTTGTGTTAGTGTTGCAGAACCACTTTCCGCACATGTGCTGGCATTGAAAACCACTTTTTGCACTTGTGTTAGTGTTGCAAAACCACTTTCCACACTTATGCTGGTGTTGAAAACCACCTTCCGCACTTGAGCTAGTGTTGCAGAAATACTTTCCGCACTTGTGCTGGCGTTGAAAACCACTTTCCACACTTGCGTTAGTGTTGCAGAACCACTTTTTGCACTTGTGTTCGTGTTGCAAAACCACTTTCCACACTTGTGCTGGCATTGAAAACCACTTCCCGCACTTGAGCTAGTGTTGCAAAACCACTTTCCACACTTATGCTTGCGTTGAAAACCACTTTCCGCACTTGGGCTAGTGTTGCAGAACCACTTTCCGCACTTGTGCATGCGTTGAAAACCACTTTTTGCACTTGTGTTAGTGTTGCAAAACCGCTTTCCACACTTATGCTGGCGTTGAAAACCACTTTCCGCACTTGAGCTGGTGTTGCAGAACCACTTTTCGAACTTGTGCTGGCGTTGAAAACCACTTTCCGCACTCGTGTTAGTGTTGCAGAACCACTATCAACACTTGTGCTTGCATTGAAAACCACTTTTCGCGCACCTGTTAGTGATCAAAACCACTTTTTGCACTTGTATTAGTGTTGAAAAACAACTTGTCTCACTTGTGTTGGTGTTGCAGAACCACTTTCCGCACTTGTGCTGGTGTTGAAAACCACTTTCCGCACTTTTGCAGAACCACTTTTTGCACTTGTGTTCGTGTTGAAAAACCACTTTCCACACTTGTGCTGGCGTTGAAAACCACTTTCCGCATTTCTGCAAGTGTTGAAAACCACTTTTCGCGAACCTGTTAGTGTAAAAAACCGCTTTTTGCACCTGTGCTGGTGTTGCAAAACCACTCTCCGCACTTGAGCTAGTGTTGCAGAACCACTTTCCGCACTTATGCTGGCGTTGAAAACCACTTTTTGCACTTGTGTTAGTGTTGCAAAACCACTTTCCACACTTATGCTGGCATTGAAAACCACTTTCCGCACTCGTGTTAGTGTTGCAGCACCACTTTTTGCTCTCGTGTTAGTGTTGCAAAACCACTTTCAACACTTGTGCTGGCGTTGAAAACCACTTTCCGCATTTCTGCGAGTGTTGAAAACCACTTTTCGCGAACCTGTTAGTGTAAAAAACCGTTTTTGCACCTGTGCTAGTGCAGCAAAACCACTTTCCGCACTTGAGCTACTGTTGCAGAACCACTTTCCGCACTTATGCTGGCGTTGAAAACCACTTTTTGCAGTTGTGTTAGTGTTGCAAAACCACTTTCCACACTTATGCTGGCGTTGAAAACAACTTTCCGCACTTGAGATAGTGTTGCAGAACCACTTTCCGCACTTGTGCTGGCATTGAAAACCACTTTCCGCACTCGTGTTAGTGTTGCAGCACAACTTTTTGCTCTCGTGTTAGTGTTGCAAAACCACTTTCAACACTTGTGCTAGCATTGAAAACCACTTTCTGCACATGTGTTAGTGTTGCAGAACCACATTCCGCACTTGTGCGGGCATTGAAAACCACTCTCTGCACTTGAACTAGTGTTGCAAAACCACTCTTCGCACTTGTGTTTGTGTTGCAAAACCACTTTCCACACTTATGCTGGCATTGAAAACCACTTTCCGCACTTGAGCTAGTGTTGCAGAACCACTTTCCGCACTTGTGGTGGCATTGAAAACCACTTTCTGCACTTGTGTTGGTGATGCAAAACCACTTGTCTCACTTTTGTTAGTGTTGCAGAACCACTTTCCGCACTTGTGCTGGCATTGAAAACCACTTTTTGCACTTGTGTTAGTGTTGCAAAACCACTTTCCGCTCTTGTGCTGGCATTGAAAACCATTTTTCGCGCACCTGTTAGTGTTCAAAACCACTTTTTGCACTTGTGTTAGTGTTGCAAAACAACTTGTCTCCCTTGTGTTGGTGTTGCAAAACCACTTGTCTCACTTGTGTTAGTGTTGCAGAACCACTTTCCGCACTTGTGCTGGCATTGAAAACCACTTCTTGCACTTGTGTTAGTGTTGCAAAACCACTTTCCACACTCATGCTGGTGTTGAAAACCACTTTCCACACTTGCGTTAGTGTTGCAGAACCACTTTTTGCACTTGTGTTAGTGTTGCAAAACCACTTTCCACACTTGTGCTGGCATTGAAAACCACTTTCCGCACTTGAGATAGTGTTGCAAAACCACTTTTCCACACTTATGCTGGCATTGAAAACCACTTTCCTCACTTGCGCTAGTGTTGCAGAACCACTTTCCGCACTTGTGCATGCGTTGAAAACCACTTTTTGCACTTGTGTTAGTGTTGCAAAACCACTTTCCAAACTTATGATGGCATTTAAAACCACTTTCCGCACTTGAGCTAGTGTTGCAGAACCACTTACCACACTTGTGGTGGCATTGAAAACCACTTTCCGTACTCGTGTTAGTGTTGCAAACCACTTTTTGCACTTGTGTTAGTGTTGCAAAAACCAATTTCAACACTTGTGCTGGCATTGAAAATCACTTTCCACACATGTGCCAGTATTGCAAAACCACTTTCCGCACTTGTGCTGGCGTTGAAAACCACTTTTCGCGCACCTGTTAGTTATCAAAACGACTTTTTGCACTTGTGTTCGTGTTGCAAAACAACTTGTCTCACTTGTGTTTGTGATGCAAAACCACTTGGCTCACTTGTGTTAGTGTTGCAGAACCACTTTCCGCACTTGTGCTGGCATTGAAAACAACTTTTTGCACTTGTGTTAGTGTTGCAAAACCACTTTCCACACTTATGCTGGTGTTGAAAACCACCTTCCGCACTTGAGCTAGTGTTGCAGAAATACTTTCCGCACTTGTGCTGGCGTTGAAAACCACTTTCCACACTTGCGTTAGTGTTGCAGAACCACTTTTTGCACTTGTGTTCGTGTTGCAAAACCACTTTCCACACTTGTGCTGGCATTGAAAACCACTTCCCGCACTTGAACTAGTGTTGCAAAACCACTTTCCACACTTATGCTTGCGTTGAAAACCACTTTCCGCACTTGGGCTAGTGTTGCAGAACCACTTTCCGCACTTGTGCATGCGTTGAAAACCACTTTTTGCACTTGTGTTAGTGTTGCAACACAGCTTTCCACACTTATGCTGGCGTTGAAAACCACTTTCCGCACGAGCTGGTGTTGCAGAACCACTTTTCGCACTTGTGCTGGCGTTGAAAACCACTTTCCAACCTCGTGTTAGTGTTGCAGAACCACTTTTTGCACTTGTGTTAGTGTTGCAAAACCACTATCAACACTTGTGCTTGCATTGAAAACAACTTTCACACATGTGCTAGTATTGCAAAACCACTTTCCGCACTTGTGCTGGCATAGAAAACCACTTTTCGCGCACCTGTTAGTGATCAAAACCACTTTTTGCACTTGTGTTAGTGTTGCAAAACAACTTGTCTCCCTTGTGTTCGTGTTGCAGAACCACTTTTTGCACTTGTGTTAGTGTTGCAAAACCACTTTCCACACTTGTGCTGGCATTGAAAACCACTTTCCGCACTTGAGCTAGTATTGCAAAACCACTTTTCCACACTTATACTGGCGTTGAAAACCACTTTCCTCACTTGAGCTAGTGTTGCAGAACCACTTTCCACACTTGTGCTGGCGTTAAAAACCACTTTCCGCACTTGTGTTAGTTTTGCAGAACCACTTTTTGCACTTGTGTTAGTGTTGAAAAACCACTTTCCACACTTGTGTTGGCGTTGAAAACCACTTTCCGCATTTCTGCGAGTGTTGAAAACCACTTTTCGCGAAACTGTTAGTGTAAAAAACCGCTTTTTGCACCTGTGCTAGTGTTGCAAAACCACTTTCCGCACTTGAGCTAGTGTTGCAGAACCACTTTCCGCACGTATGCTGGCGTTGAAAACCACTTTTTGCACTTGTGTTAGTGTTGCAAAACCACTTTCCACACTTATTCTGGCGTTGAAAACAACTTTCCGCACTTGAGATAGTGTTGCAGAACCACTTTCCGCATTTGTGCTGGCATTGAAAACCACTTTCCGCACTCGTGTTAGTGTTGCAGCACCACTTTCCGCACTTATGCTGGCGTTGAAAACCACTTTTTGCACTTGTATTAGTGCTGCAAAACCACTTTCCACACTTATGCTGGCGTTGAAAACTACTTTCTGCACATGTGTTAGTGTTGCAGAACCATATTCCGCACTTGTGCGGCATTGAAAACCACTCTCTGCACTTGAACTGGTGTTGCAAAATCACTTTTCGCACTGGTGCTGGCGTTGAAAACCACTTTTTGCACTTGTGTTTGTGTTGCAAAACCACTTTCCACACTTATGCTGGCATTGAAAACCACTTTCTGCACTTGAGCTAGTGATGCAGAACCACTTACCGCAGTTGTGGTGGCATTGAAAACCACTTTCTGCACTTGTGTTGGTGATGCAAAACCACTTGTCTCACTTGTGTTAGTGTTGCAGAACCACTTTCCGCACTTGTGCTGGCATTGAAAACCACTTTTTGCACTTGTGTTAGTGTTGCAAAACCACTTTCCGCACTTGTGCTGGCGTTGAAAACCATTTTTCGCGCACCTGTTAGTGTTCAAAACCACTTTTTGCACTTGTGTTAGTGTTGCAAAACAACTTGTCTCCCTTGTGTTCGTGTTGCAAAACCACTTGTCTCACTTGTGTTAGTGTTGCAGAACCACTTTCCGCACTTGTGCTGGCATTGAAAACCACTTTTTGCACTTGTGTTAGTGTTGCAAAACCACTTTCCACACTTATGCTGGTGTTGAAAACCACTTTCCACACTTGCGTTAGTGTTGCAGAACCACTTTTTGCACTTGTGTTATTGTTGCAAAACCACTTTCCACACTTGTGCTGGCATTGAAAACCACTTTCCGCACTTGAGCTAGTGTTGCAAAACCACTATTCCACACTTATGCTGGAGTTGAAAACCACTTTCCTCACTTGCGCTAGTGTTGCAGAACCACTTTCCGCACTTGTGCATGCGTTGAAAACCACTTTTTGCACTTGTGTTAGTGTTGCAAAACCACTTTCCACACTTGTGCTGGCATTGAAAACCACTTTCCGCACTTGAGCTGGTGTTGCAAAACAACTATTCCACACTTATGCTGGTGTTGAAAACCACTTTCTTCACTTGAGCTGGTGTTGCAGAACCACTTTCCACACTTGTGCATGCGTTGAAAACCACTTTTTGCACTTGTGTTAGTGTTGCAAAACCACTTTCCACACTTATGCTGGCATTTAAAACCACTTTCTGCACTTGAGCTAGTGTTGCAGAACCACTTACCGCACTTGTGGTGGTATTGAAAACCACGTTCCGTACTCGTGTTAGTGTTGCAAAACCAATTTCAACACTTGTGCTGGCATTGAAAATCACTTTCCACACATGTGCTGGTATTGCAAAACCACTTTCCGCACTTGTGCTGGCGTTGAAAACCACTTTTCGCGCACCTGTTAGTTATCAAAACGACTTTTTGCACTTGTGTTAGTGTTGCAAAACAACTTGTCTCACTTGTGTTTGTGATGCAAAACCACTTGGCTCACTTGTGTTATTGTTGCAGAACCACTTTCCGCACTTGTGCTGGCATTGAAAACCACTTTTTGCACTTGTGTTAGTGTTGCAAAACCACTTTCCACACTTATGCTGGTGTTGAAAACCACCTTCCGCACTTGAGCTAGTGTTGCAGAAATACTTTCCGCACTTGTGCTGGCGTTGAAAACTACTTTCCACACTTGCGTTATTGTTGCAGAACCACTTTTTGCACTTGTGTTAGTGTTGCAAAACAACTTGTCTCACTTGTGTTTGTGATACAAAACCACTTGGCTCACTTGTGTTAGTGTTGCAGAACCACTTTCCGCACTTGTGCTGGCATTGAAAACCACTTTTTGCACTTGTGTTATTGTTGCAAAACCACTTTCCACACTTATGCTGGTGTTGAAAACCACCTTCCGCACTTGAGCTAGTGTTGCAGAAATACTTTCCGCACTTGTGCTGGTGTTGAAAACTACTTTCCACACTTGCGTTAGTGTTGCAGAACCACTTTTTGCACTTGTGTTCGTGTTGCAAAACCACTTTCCACACTTGTGCTGGCATTGAAAACCACTTCCCGCACTTGAGCTAGTGTTGCAAAACCACTTTCCACACTTATGCTTGCGTTGAAAACCACTTTCCGCACTTGGGCTAGTGTTGCAGAACCACTTTCCGCACTTGTGCATGCGTTGAAAACCACTTTTTGCACTTGTGTTCGTGTTGCAAAACCACTTTCCACACTTGTGCTGGCATTGAAAACCACCTTCCACACTTGAGCTAGTGTTGCAGAAATACTTTCCGCACTTGTGCTGGCATTGAAAACCACTTTCCACACTTGCGTTAGTGTTGCAGAACCACTTTTTGCACTTGTGTTCGTGTTGCAAAACCACTTTCCACACTTGTGCTGGCATTGAAAACCACTTCCCGCACTTGAGGTAGTGTTGCAAAACCACTTTCCACACTTATGCTTGCGTTGAAAACCACTTTCCGCACTTGAGCTAGTGTTGCAGAACCACTTTCCGCACTTGTGCTGGCATTGAAAACCACTTTCCACACTTGCGTTAGTGTTGCAGAACCACTTTTTGCACTTGTGTTCGTGTTGCAAAACCACTTTCCACACTTGTGCTGGCATTGAAAACCACTTCCCGCACTTGAGCTAGTGTTGCAGAACCACTTTCCGCACTTGTGCTGGCATTGAAAACCACTTTCCACACTTGCGCTAGTGTTGCAGAACCACTTTTTGCACTTGTGTTAGTGTTGCAAAACCACTTTCCACACTTATACTGGCGTTGAAAACCACTTTCCTCACTTGAGATAGTGTTGCAGAACCACTTTCCGCACTTGTGCTGGCGTTAAAAACCACTTTCGGCACTTGTGTTAGTTTTGCAGAACCACTTTTTGCACTTGTGTTAGTGTTGAAAAACCACTTTCCACACTTGCGTTGGCATTGAAAACCACTTTCCGCATTTCTGCGAGTGTTGAAAACCACTTTTCGCGAACCTGTTAGTGTAAAAACCCGCTTTTTGCACCTGTGCTAGTGTTGCAAAACCACTTTCCGCACTTGAGCTAGTGTTGCAGAACCACTTTCCGCACTTATGCTGGCCTTGAAAACCACTTTTTGCACTTGTGTTAGTGTTGCAAAACCACTTTCCACACTTATGCTGGCGTTGAAAACAACTTTCCGCACTTGAGATAGTGTTGCAGAACCACTTTCCGCACTTGTGCTGGCATTGAAAACCACTTTCCGCACTCGTGTTAGTGTTGCAGTACCACTTTCCGCACTTATGCTGGCGTTGAAAACCACTTTTTGCACTTGTGTTAGTGTTGCAAAACCACTTTCCACACTTATGCTGGCGTTGAAAACCACTTTCTGCACATGTGTTAGTGTTGCAGAACCACATTCCGCACTTGTGCGGGCATTGAAAACCACTCTCTGCACTTGAACTGGTGTTGCAGAACCACTTTCCGCACTTGTGCATGCGTTGAAAACCACTTTTTGCACTTGTGTTAGTGTTGCAAAACAACTTTCCACACTTATGCTGGCATTGAAAACCACTTTCCGCACTTGAGCTGGTGTTGCAGAACCATTTACCGCACTTCTGGTGGCATTGAAAACCACTTTCCGCACTCGTGTTCGTGTTGCAAACCACTTTTTGCACTTGTGTTAGTGTTGCAAAACCAATTTCAACACTTGTGCTGGCATTGAAAATCACTTTCCACACATGTGCTAGTATTGCAAAACTACTTTCCGCACTTGTGCTGGCGTTGAAAACCACTTTTCGCGCACCTGTTAGTTATCAAAACGACTTTTTGCACTTGTGTTAGTGCTGCAAAACAACTTGTCTCACTTGTGTTTGTGATGCAAAACCACTTGTCTCACTTGTGTTAGTGTTGCAGAACCACTTTCCGCACTTGTGCTGGCATTGAAAACCACTTTTTGCACTTGTGTTAGTGTTGCAAAACCACTTTCCACACTTATGCTGGTGTTGAAAACCACCTTCCGCACTTGAGCTAGTGTTGCAGAAATACTTTCCGCACTTGTGCTGGCGTTGAAAACCACTTTCCACACTTGCGTTAGTGTTGCAGAACCACTTTTTGCACTTGTGTTCGTGTTGCAAAACCACTTTCCACACTTGTGCTGGCATTGAAAACCACTTCCCGCACTTGAGCTAGTGTTGCAAAACCACTTTCCACACTTATGTTTGCGTTGAAAACCACTTTCCGCACTTGGGCTAGTGTTGCAGAACCACTTTCCGCACTTGTGCATGCGTTGAAAACCACTTTTTGCACTTGTGTTAGTGTTGCAAAACCGCTTTCCACACTTATGCTGGCGTTGAAAACCACTTTCCGCACTTGAGCTGGTGTTGCAGAACCACTTTTCGAACTTGTGCTGGCGTTGAAAACCACTTTCCGCACTCGTGTTAGTGTTGCAGAACCACTATCAACACTTGTGCTTGCATTGAAAACCACTTTTCGCGCACCTGTTAGTGATCAAAACCACTTTTTGCACTTGTATTAGTGTTGAAAAACAACTTGTCTCACTTGTGTTGGTGTTGCAGAACCACTTTCCGCACTTGTGCTGGCGTTGAAAACCACTTTCCGCACTTTTGCAGAACCACTTTTTGCACTTGTGTTCGTGTTGAAAAACCACTTTCCACACTTGTGCTGGCGTTGAAAACCACTTTCCGCATTTCTGCAAGTGTTGAAAACCACTTTTCGCGAACCTGTTAGTGTAAAAAACCGCTTTTTGCACCTGTGCTGGTGTTGCAAAACCACTCTCCGCACTTGAGCTAGTGTTGCAGAACCACTTTCCGCACTTATGCTGGCGTTGAAAACCACTTTTTGCACTTGTGTTAGTGTTGCAAAACCACTTTCCACACTTATGCTGGCATTGAAAACCACTTTCCGCACTCGTGTTAGTGTTGCAGCACCACTTTTTGCTCTCGTGTTAGTGTTGCAAAACCACTTTCAACACTTGTGCTGGCGTTGAAAACCACTTTCCGCATTTCTGCGAGTGTTGAAAACCACTTTTCGCGAACCTGTTAGTGTAAAAAACCGCTTTTTGCACCTGTGCTAGTGCAGCAAAACCACTTTCCGCACTTGAGCTACTGTTGCAGAACCACTTTCCGCACTTATGCTGGCGTTGAAAACCACTTTTTGCAGTTGTGTTAGTGTTGCAAAACCACTTTCCACACTTATGCTGGCGTTGAAAACAACTTTCCGCACTTGAGATAGTGTTGCAGAACCACTTTCCGCACTTGTGCTGGCATTGAAAACCACTTTCCGCACTCGTGTTAGTGTTGCAGCACAACTTTTTGCTCTCGTGTTAGTGTTGCAAAACCACTTTCAACACTTGTGCTAGCATTGAAAACCACTTTCTGCACATGTGTTAGTGTTGCAGAACCACATTCCGCACTTGTGCGGGCATTGAAAACCACTCTCTGCACTTGAACTAGTGTTGCAAAACCACTCTTCGCACTTGTGTTTGTGTTGCAAAACCACTTTCCACACTTATGCTGGCATTGAAAACCACTTTCCGCACTTGAGCTAGTGTTGCAGAACCACTTTCCGCACTTGTGGTGGCATTGAAAACCACTTTCTGCACTTGTGTTGGTGATGCAAAACCACTTGTCTCACTTTTGTTAGTGTTGCAGAACCACTTTCCGCACTTGTGCTGGCATTGAAAACCACTTTTTGCACTTGTGTTAGTGTTGCAAAACCACTTTCCGCTCTTGTGCTGGCATTGAAAACCATTTTTCGCGCACCTGTTAGTGTTCAAAACCACTTTTTGCTTTGTGTTAGTGTTGCAAAACAACTTGTCTCCCTTGTGTTGGTGTTGCAAAACCACTTGTCTCACTTGTGTTAGTGTTGCAGAACCACTTTCCGCACTTGTGCTGGCATTGAAAACCACTTCTTGCACTTGTGTTAGTGTTGCAAAACCACTTTCCACACTCATGCTGGTGTTGAAAACCACTTTCCACACTTGCGTTAGTGTTGCAGAACCACTTTTTGCACTTGTGTTAGTGTTGCAAAACCACTTTCCACACTTGTGCTGGCATTGAAAACCACTTTCCGCACTTGAGATAGTGTTGCAAAACCACTTTTCCACACTTATGCTGGCATTGAAAACCACTTTCCTCACTTGCGCTAGTGTTGCAGAACCACTTTCCGCACTTGTGCATGCGTTGAAAACCACTTTTTGCACTTGTGTTAGTGTTGCAAAACCACTTTCCAAACTTATGATGGCATTTAAAACCACTTTCCGCACTTGAGCTAGTGTTGCAGAACCACTTACCACACTTGTGGTGGCATTGAAAACCACTTTCCGTACTCGTGTTAGTGTTGCAAACCACTTTTTGCACTTGTGTTAGTGTTGCAAAAACCAATTTCAACACTTGTGCTGGCATTGAAAATCACTTTCCACACATGTGCCAGTATTGCAAAACCACTTTCCGCACTTGTGCTGGCGTTGAAAACCACTTTTCGCGCACCTGTTAGTTATCAAAACGACTTTTTGCACTTGTGTTCGTGTTGCAAAACAACTTGTCTCACTTGTGTTTGTGATGCAAAACCACTTGGCTCACTTGTGTTAGTGTTGCAGAACCACTTTCCGCACTTGTGCTGGCATTGAAAACAACTTTTTGCACTTGTGTTAGTGTTGCAAAACCACTTTCCACACTTATGCTGGTGTTGAAAACCACCTTCCGCACTTGAGCTAGTGTTGCAGAAATACTTTCCGCACTTGTGCTGGCGTTGAAAACCACTTTCCACACTTGCGTTAGTGTTGCAGAACCACTTTTTGCACTTGTGTTCGTGTTGCAAAACCACTTTCCACACTTGTGCTGGCATTGAAAACCACTTCCCGCACTTGAACTAGTGTTGCAAAAGCACTTTCCACACTTATGCTTGCGTTGAAAACCACTTTCCGCACTTGGGCTAGTGTTGCAGAACCACTTTCCGCACTTGTGCATGCGTTGAAAACCACTTTTTGCACTTGTGTTAGTGTTGCAACACAGCTTTCCACACTTATGCTGGCGTTGAAAACCACTTTCCGCACGAGCTGGTGTTGCAGAACCACTTTTCCCACTTGTGCTGGCGTTGAAAACCACTTTCCAACCTCGTGTTAGTGTTGCAGAACCACTTTTTGCACTTGTGTTAGTGTTGCAAAACCACTATCAACACTTGTGCTTGCATTGAAAACAACTTTCACACATGTGCTAGTATTGCAAAACCACTTTCCGCACTTGTGCTGGCATAGAAAACCACTTTTCGCGCACCTGTTAGTGATCAAAACCACTTTTTGCACTTGTGTTAGTGTTGCAAAACAACTTGTCTCCCTTGTGTTCGTGTTGCAGAACCACTTTTTGCACTTGTGTTAGTGTTGCAAAACCACTTTCCACACTTGTGCTGGCATTGAAAACCACTTTCCGCACTTGAGCTAGTATTGCAAAACCACTTTTCCACACTTATACTGGCGTTGAAAACCACTTTCCTCACTTGAGCTAGTGTTGCAGAACCACTTTCCACACTTGTGCTGGCGTTAAAAACCACTTTCCGCACTTGTGTTAGTTTTGCAGAACCACTTTTTGCACTTGTGTTAGTGTTGAAAAACCACTTTCCACACTTGTGTTGGCGTTGAAAACCACTTTCCGCATTTCTGCGAGTGTTGAAAACCACTTTTCGCGAAACTGTTAGTGTAAAAAACCGCTTTTTGCACCTGTGCTAGTGTTGCAAAACCACTTTCCGCACTTGAGCTAGTGTTGCAGAACCACTTTCCGCACGTATGCTGGCGTTGAAAACCACTTTTTGCACTTGTGTTAGTGTTGCAAAACCACTTTCCACACTTATTCTGGCGTTGAAAACAACTTTCCGCACTTGAGATAGTGTTGCAGAACCACTTTCCGCATTTGTGCTGGCATTGAAAACCACTTTCCGCACTCGTGTTAGTGTTGCAGCACCACTTTCCGCACTTATGCTGGCGTTGAAAACCACTTTTTGCACTTGTATTAGTGCTGCAAAACCACTTTCCACACTTATGCTGGCGTTGAAAACTACTTTCTGCACATGTGTTAGTGTTGCAGAACCATATTCCGCACTTGTGCGGCATTGAAAACCACTCTCTGCACTTGAACTGGTGTTGCAAAATCACTTTTCGCACTGGTGCTGGCGTTGAAAACCACTTTTTGCACTTGTGTTTGTGTTGCAAAACCACTTTCCACACTTATGCTGGCATTGAAAACCACTTTCTGCACTTGAGCTAGTGATGCAGAACCACTTACCGCAGTTGTGGTGGCATTGAAAACCACTTTCTGCACTTGTGTTGGTGATGCAAAACCACTTGTCTCACTTGTGTTAGTGTTGCAGAACCACTTTCCGCACTTGTGCTGGCATTGAAAACCACTTTTTGCACTTGTGTTAGTGTTGCAAAACCACTTTCCGCACTTGTGCTGGCGTTGAAAACCATTTTTCGCGCACCTGTTAGTGTTCAAAACCACTTTTTGCACTTGTGTTAGTGTTGCAAAACAACTTGTCTCCCTTGTGTTCGTGTTGCAAAACCACTTGTCTCACTTGTGTTAGTGTTGCAGAACCACTTTCCGCACTTGTGCTGGCATTGAAAACCACTTTTTGCACTTGAGCTAGTGTTGCAGAACCACTTTCCACACTTGTGCTGGCGTTAAAAACCACTTTCCGCACTTGTGTTAGTTTTGCAGAACCACTTTTTGCACTTGTGTTAGTGTTGAAAAACCACTTTCCACACTTGTGTTGGCGTTGAAAACCACTTTCCGCATTTCTGCGAGTGTTGAAAACCACTTTTCGCGAAACTGTTAGTGTAAAAAACCGCTTTTTGCACCTGTGCTAGTGTTGCAAAACCACTTTCCGCACTTGAGCTAGTGTTGCAGAACCACTTTCCGCACGTATGCTGGCGTTGAAAACCACTTTTTGCACTTGTGTTAGTGTTGCAAAACCACTTTCCACACTTATTCTGGCGTTGAAAACAACTTTCCGCACTTGAGATAGTGTTGCAGAACCACTTTCCGCATTTGTGCTGGCATTGAAAACCACTTTCCGCACTCGTGTTAGTGTTGCAGCACCACTTTCCGCACTTATGCTGGCGTTGAAAACCACTTTTTGCACTTGTATTAGTGCTGCAAAACCACTTTCCACACTTATGCTGGCGTTGAAAACTACTTTCTGCACATGTGTTAGTGTTGCAGAACCATATTCCGCACTTGTGCGGCATTGAAAACCACTCTCTGCACTTGAACTGGTGTTGCAAAATCACTTTTCGCACTGGTGCTGGCGTTGAAAACCACTTTTTGCACTTGTGTTTGTGTTGCAAAACCACTTTCCACACTTATGCTGGCATTGAAAACCACTTTCTGCACTTGAGCTAGTGATGCAGAACCACTTACCGCAGTTGTGGTGGCATTGAAAACCACTTTCTGCACTTGTGTTGGTGATGCAAAACCACTTGTCTCACTTGTGTTAGTGTTGCAGAACCACTTTCCGCACTTGTGCTGGCATTGAAAACCACTTTTTGCACTTGTGTTAGTGTTGCAAAACCACTTTCCGCACTTGTGCTGGCGTTGAAAACCATTTTTCGCGCACCTGTTAGTGTTCAAAACCACTTTTTGCACTTGTGTTAGTGTTGCAAAACAACTTGTCTCCCTTGTGTTCGTGTTGCAAAACCACTTGTCTCACTTGTGTTAGTGTTGCAGAACCACTTTCCGCACTTGTGCTGGCATTGAAAACCACTTTTTGCACTTGTATTAGTGTTGCAAAACCACTTTCCACACTTATGCTGGTGTTGAAAACCACTTTCCACACTTGCGTTAGTGTTGCAGAACCACTTTTTGCACTTGTGTTATTGTTGCAAAACCACTTTCCACACTTGTGCTGGCATTGAAAACCACTTTCCGCACTTGAGCTAGTGTTGCAAAACCACTATTCCACACTTATGCTGGAGTTGAAAACCACTTTCCTCACTTGCGCTAGTGTTGCAGAACCACTTTCCGCACTTGTGCATGCGTTGAAAACCACTTTTTGCACTTGTGTTAGTGTTGCAAAACCACTTTCCACACTTGTGCTGGCATTGAAAACCACTTTCCGCACTTGAGCTGGTGTTGCAAAACCACTATTCCACACTTATGCTGGTGTTGAAAACCACTTTCTTCACTTGAGCTGGTGTTGCAGAACCACTTTCCACACTTGTGCATGCGTTGAAAACCACTTTTTGCACTTGTGTTAGTGTTGCAAAACCACTTTCCACACTTATGCTGGCATTTAAAACCACTTTCTGCACTTGAGCTAGTGTTGCAGAACCACTTACCGCACTTGTGGTGGTATTGAAAACCACTTTCCGTACTCGTGTTAGTGTTGCAAAACCAATTTCAACACTTGTGCTGGCATTGAAAATCACTTTCCACACATGTGCTGGTATTGCAAAACCACTTTCCGCACTTGTGCTGGCGTTGAAAACCACTTTTCGCGCACCTGTTAGTTATCAAAACGACTTTTTGCACTTGTGTTAGTGTTGCAAAACAACTTGTCTCACTTGTGTTTGTGATGCAAAACCACTTGGCTCACTTGTGTTATTGTTGCAGAACCACTTTCCGCACTTGTGCTGGCATTGAAAACCACTTTTTGCACTTGTGTTAGTGTTGCAAAACCACTTTCCACACTTATGCTGGTGTTGAAAACCACCTTCCGCACTTGAGCTAGTGTTGCAGAAATACTTTCCGCACTTGTGCTGGCGTTGAAAACTACTTTCCACACTTGCGTTATTGTTGCAGAACCACTTTTTGCACTTGTGTTAGTGTTGCAAAACAACTTGTCTCACTTGTGTTTGTGATACAAAACCACTTGGCTCACTTGTGTTAGTGTTGCAGAACCACTTTCCGCACTTGTGCTGGCATTGAAAACCACTTTTTGCACTTGTGTTATTGTTGCAAAACCACTTTCCACACTTATGCTGGTGTTGAAAACCACCTTCCGCACTTGAGCTAGTGTTGCAGAAATACTTTCCGCACTTGTGCTGGTGTTGAAAACTACTTTCCACACTTGCGTTAGTGTTGCAGAACCACTTTTTGCACTTGTGTTCGTGTTGCAAAACCACTTTCCACACTTGTGCTGGCATTGAAAACCACTTCCCGCACTTGAGCTAGTGTTGCAAAACCACTTTCCACACTTATGCTTGCGTTGAAAACCACTTTCCGCACTTGGGCTAGTGTTGCAGAACCACTTTCCGCACTTGTGCATGCGTTGAAAACCACTTTTTGCACTTGTGTTCGTGTTGCAAAACCACTTTCCACACTTGTGCTGGCATTGAAAACCACCTTCCACACTTGAGCTAGTGTTGCAGAAATACTTTCCGCACTTGTGCTGGCATTGAAAACCACTTTCCACACTTGCGTTAGTGTTGCAGAACCACTTTTTGCACTTGTGTTCGTGTTGCAAAACCACTTTCCACACTTGTGCTGGCATTGAAAACCACTTCCCGCACTTGAGCTAGTGTTGCAAAACCACTTTCCACACTTATGCTTGCGTTGAAAACCACTTTCCGCACTTGAGCTAGTGTTGCAGAACCACTTTCCGCACTTGTGCTGGCATTGAAAACCACTTTCCACACTTGCGTTAGTGTTGCAGAACCACTTTTTGCACTTGTGTTCGTGTTGCAAAACCACTTTCCACACTTGTGCTGGCATTGAAAACCACTTCCCGCACTTGAGCTAGTGTTGCAGAACCACTTTCCGCACTTGTGCTGGCATTGAAAACCACTTTCCACACTTGCGCTAGTGTTGCAGAACCACTTTTTGCACTTGTGTTAGTGTTGCAAAACCACTTTCCACACTTATACTGGCGTTGAAAACCACTTTCCTCACTTGAGATAGTGTTGCAGAACCACTTTCCGCACTTGTGCTGGCGTTAAAAACCACTTTCGGCACTTGTGTTAGTTTTGCAGAACCACTTTTTGCACTTGTGTTAGTGTTGAAAAACCACTTTCCACACTTGTGTTGGCATTGAAAACCACTTTCCGCATTTCTGCGAGTGTTGAAAACCACTTTTCGCGAACCTGTTAGTGTAAAAACCCGCTTTTTGCACCTGTGCTAGTGTTGCAAAACCACTTTCCGCACTTGAGCTAGTGTTGCAGAACCACTTTCCGCACTTATGCTGGCCTTGAAAACCACTTTTTGCACTTGTGTTAGTGTTGCAAAACCACTTTCCACACTTATGCTGGCGTTGAAAACAACTTTCCGCACTTGAGATAGTGTTGCAGAACCACTTTCCGCACTTGTGCTGGCATTGAAAACCACTTTCCGCACTCGTGTTAGTGTTGCAGTACCACTTTCCGCACTTATGCTGGCGTTGAAAACCACTTTTTGCACTTGTGTTAGTGTTGCAAAACCACTTTCCACACTTATGCTGGCGTTGAAAACCACTTTCTGCACATGTGTTAGTGTTGCAGAACCACATTCCGCACTTGTGCGGGCATTGAAAACCACTCTCTGCACTTGAACTGGTGTTGCAGAACCACTTTCCGCACTTGTGCATGCGTTGAAAACCACTTTTTGCACTTGTGTTAGTGTTGCAAAACAACTTTCCACACTTATGCTGGCATTGAAAACCACTTTCCGCACTTGAGCTGGTGTTGCAGAACCATTTACCGCACTTCTGGTGGCATTGAAAACCACTTTCCGCACTCGTGTTCGTGTTGCAAACCACTTTTTGCACTTGTGTTAGTGTTGCAAAACCAATTTCAACACTTGTGCTGGCATTGAAAATCACTTTCCACACATGTGCTAGTATTGCAAAACTACTTTCCGCACTTGTGCTGGCGTTGAAAACCACTTTTCGCGCACCTGTTAGTTATCAAAACGACTTTTTGCACTTGTGTTAGTGCTGCAAAACAACTTGTCTCACTTGTGTTTGTGATGCAAAACCACTTGTCTCACTTGTGTTAGTGTTGCAGAACCACTTTCCGCACTTGTGCTGGCATTGAAAACCACTTTTTGCACTTGTGTTAGTGTTGCAAAACCACTTTCCACACTTATGCTGGTGTTGAAAACCACCTTCCGCACTTGAGCTAGTGTTGCAGAAATACTTTCCGCACTTGTGCTGGCGTTGAAAACCACTTTCCACACTTGCGTTAGTGTTGCAGAACCACTTTTTGCACTTGTGTTCGTGTTGCAAAACCACTTTCCACACTTGTGCTGGCATTGAAAACCACTTCCCGCACTTGAGCTAGTGTTGCAAAACCACTTTCCACACTTATGCTTGCGTTGAAAACCACTTTCCGCACTTGGGCTAGTGTTGCAGAACCACTTTCCGCACTTGTGCATGCGTTGAAAACCACTATTTGCACTTGTGTTAGTGTTGCAAAACCGCTTTCCACACTTATGCTGGCGTTGAAAACCACTTTCCGCACTTGAGCTGGTGTTGCAGAACCACTTTTCGCACTTGTGCTGGCGTTGAAAACCACTTTCCGCACTCGTGTTAGTGTTGCAGAACCACTATCAACACTTGTGCTTGCATTGAAAACCACTTTTCGCGCACCTGTTAGTGATCAAAACCACTTTTTGCACTTGTATTAGTGTTGCAAAACAACTTGTCTCACTTGTGTTGGTGTTGCAGAACCACTTTCCGCACTTGTGCTGGCGTTGAAAACCACTTTCCGCACTTTTGCAGAACCACTTTTTGCACTTGTGTTCGTGTTGAAAAACCACTTTCCACACTTGTGCTGGCGTTGAAAACCACTTTCCGCATTTCTGCAAGTGTTGAAAACCACTTTTCGCGAACCTGTTAGTGTAAAAAACCGCTTTTTGCACCTGTGCTGGTGTTGCAAAACCACTCTCCGCACTTGAGCTAGTGTTGCAGAACCACTTTCCGCACTTATGCTGGCGTTGAAAACCACTTTTTGCACTTGTGTTAGTGTTGCAAAACCACTTTCCACACTTATGCTGGCATTGAAAACCACTTTCCGCACTCGTGTTAGTGTTGCAGCACCACTTTTTGCTCTCGTGTTAGTGTTGCAAAACCACTTTCAACACTTGTGCTGGCGTTGAAAACCACTTTCCGCATTTCTGCAAGTGTTGAAAACCACTTTTCGCGAACCTGTTAGTGTAAAAAACTGCTTTTTGCACCTGTGCTAGTGCAGCAAAACCACTTTCCGCACTTGAGCTACTGTTGCAGAACCACTTTCCGCACTTATGCTGGCGTTGAAAACCACTTTTTGCAGTTGTGTTAGTGTTGCAAAACCACTTTCCACACTTATGCTGGCGTTGAAAACAACTTTCCGCACTTGAGATAGTGTTGCAGAACCACTTTCCGCACTTGTGCTGGCATTGAAAACCACTTTCCGCACTCGTGTTAGTGTTGCAGCACAACTTTTTGCTCTCGTGTTAGTGTTGCAAAACCACTTTCAACACTTGTGCTAGCATTGAAAACCACTTTCTGCACATGTGTTAGTGTTGCAGAACCACATTCCGCACTTGTGCGGGCATTGAAAACCACTTTTTGCACTTGTGTTTGTGTTGCAAAACCACTTTCCACACTTATGCTGGCATTGAAAACCACTTTCTGCACTTGAGCTAGTGATGCAGAACCACTTACCGCAGTTGTGGTGGCATTGAAAACCACTTTCTGCACTTGTGTTGGTGATGCAAAACCACTTGTCTCACTTGTGTTAGTGTTGCAGAACCACTTTCCGCACTTGTGTTGGCATTGAAAACCACTTTTTGCACTTGTGTTAGTGTTGCAAAACCACTTTCCGCACTTGTGCTGGCGTTGAAAACCATTTTTCGCGCACCTGTTAGTGTTCAAAACCACTTTTTGCACTTGTGTTAGTGTTGCAAAACAACTTGTCTCCCTTGTGTTCGTGTTGCAAAACCACTTGTCTCACTTGTGTTAGTGTTGCATGTCAAGAAACAACTCTTGGCTCTTAAAAGAAGTTCCACCAACAGCCTGAGAATGACGCAGCTTTATTAATACCAACTTATACAGATCCGGAGGAAGCGAACATCTACAGCACGACTCGCCCTCATGCCACGTTCAGCCCTTCCTGAAAATCCATCGATTCACAGTTCACTTAAATAGGAACACGCTTATCAGAAAATCTCCGAGAGAACAAAGGAACTGGCGAGAGTTCCTCCCACCGTTATCCCTAGCCCCCACCGTTATCCGCTCTGTCATTCGGGGGAGTGCAGCACGCACCTTATCATTCGGACCAGATGTAGTTTCAAAGCTCCGTGGTGACAGGAAATGTAACTCACAGAAGAGAGAGTGCATGCTTGGCCCAGATAAGACCATTGTCCAAAGGTTTATGTCTGCAATCCGAGCATCCTACATGAAGCTACACATTCCAAGCGCCTAATCCGTTTGTCCATCCGCGGCTCGAGGCGCCGTCTGCGAATCAAAGAGGGATTTTACGACCGGACTTATCTAGGTGAAAGGGCACACGAAGGACGAGCCATCCGTCCAGCACGAAATGCATCGAGTACTTTCCCATTTATCTACAGCCAAGCGAAAAACCCCTTTATTATTTTATGAATAACAATAAGCAACATTTTAAATCATAACATATTATTCGACCGACGTCTTATACAGAATTCTAAGCAATAACGAATCTACGACTTGACATTCCTTCCTCTTGTCTCGTCGAGACAAAGTATCTTAAGAGACAACGTACCACATCGGGCTTTATTGAAAAATAATTGTGTAATGCGGGTATCTCCCAAGGGCATACCGTGCGCCCATAGCGCCTCGCCCGTGCATTTGGCGAACGTGTCGTGTGGTGCGTGCTTGGAGCCTGAGGGCTCAGAACATGAAAGTCCATTAACGTTTCGGATCCACAACGAAGGCGTCTGGTCCAGATGAGGTTCTGCTCCGCCAGGGGGCCCATCACCTCCCCTGCGGAACTTGCTCCCCCCACCCTTTGCAGACTCAGTCCTTGCAGATCTTCGAAGTTAATCAACGATCATGCCCATGAGGTCCCTCACGTGCTGCTGTTCTGGGGAATACATAATATTGTCAGTATCTTGTGTCTCAATTTCCTGGTCAGGGTACAGAGCGTAAAAATCCGATTCACTTGAAGCATTTGAACTTAATACATATGAAGCAAAGAGAGGAACTTCCTTTATGTCAAAGTCTCCCATGGGCGCCTGGTCGGCTTGCGGGTCTAGGATATCCACGTCGGGTCCCTCGACTGCCAGGCCCAGCGTCGCAATCAGATCCATAGTTGGGTCGAAAGGGGGCGTGCAGCTGTCAGCTTGTAATACATAAGCAGCGTTAGCCAGTACACGCAAGGGGTTTATAGCACAAGTATCACAGTCATCACAGACACCGTTACAGGCAGCAGCCAGTTCCCACATGGGATCCACACAAGTATCACAGTTGTCACAAAATTCAATACAATTTTCTGGAGCGCTGGTCACAACTGCCTTGTTGAAGGACCCATTCAGGTCGACGGCCTCTGTGGTCAGAACCATAGTTGTTGTCGGCGGCTTCTTCAATTTCCATCAGTGCGTGGCGTGGATCCACGAGGTCTTGCCCTCGCAAAAGACTGCCGTTGGTGTGGTCAGCAACACCTGGACTGGTCCCTTCCACCTTGGTTCCAAGGCGTTCTTGCAGGTGAAGTGCTCCACGAACACCTGGTCTTTTTCCTCTTGTGGAACACCTGGTCCACAAGTCTCCTGGGAACACCTGGTCTCCAGGTCTCCAATTCATAGATTCAATTCATTCAATTCATAGTTTCATAGAACACCTTTTCTCCAATTTCCTAATCCACTTTTTCCAAGTGGATCCAATTTTATCCAATATTCAATTTTTAAATTCAATCCCATTTAATCCAGTCCAATTCAAATTAAATTCAATCCTTCTCTCAGCATCCCATTACCTGTTTCCAACATCAATAAAAATAAAATTATAAAAATAATAAAAATCAATCATCTCAAATCTCAAATCAAATCAAAAATCGATCAAAATCATAAAAATAAACGAAAATTACTTCAGCTAGAGTTTCAACTAGAATTAACACAAGCAAACCACCATTAACCTCCATTAACACAAACAAACCACCATTAACCTCCATTAACACAAACAAACCACCATTAACCTCCATGAACCTCCCCCTATTATTTATTTATTTTCACGAATAAACAAATAATAGAAATAACCTGGTCTAATTCCAATTCCAATTATGGTCCGTTCTGGTGTCTGGTCACACACAATGTTTTCCTCACCCACTGTGATTCGCTCAAAATAGATTCTCACTGTTATGTCTGAAATTCGTCTCATGAAAACCCACTCAAGAGTCCGGTGTAACAGACAGACAAACACATAGACACGCCGAAGACCCCAGGGTACCCATCAAACTAGCTTGTCCCCAGATCCACAACACAGCAAAACATGTAACTTTACTAAAATAATCACTTACTCATAACTAATACTCATAATAACTCATAATTACTTATGTAATTACTCATGCCAATACTTACTCAAAATAATGTAATATCCCAATCTTCACCCCCTATGCAAATCGAAGCACCCCGGACAATCCACAACCAATATCAACCACTGTAGCCGCCTTCCCGACTCCAGGCAGCCACACGCAGCCACATACATCTCCACCCCCGTCACACAAGACAACAGCCAACGAGTGTGTCCACCACACAGAAACCTTTGGCAATGCAACAACCGAACTCCCAGACAACCAACAACAAAACCCAATCCATCTCCATGGCTCATCAAGCAGTTCCAACTTAATCCAGCTTCACATACCGATTTCCCCAAAAAAACTCGTGAAACTTCACCCCCATTCTGGAAAAACCCTGGACTAAACCCTGACACCCTAAATAACTTCAGACCCATCTCCAACCTACCCTTTCTGTCAAAAGTTTTGGAACGTGCTGTGGCCACTCAACTCAAACATCACCACTCTGCCAATAACCTGTATGAAACATCCCAATCCGGATTCTGCTCCAGCCACAGTACTGAAACTGCTCTCCTCAAAATCACCAGCGACCTTTTCTCTCCTCTGACGCCGGCAACCTCAACATTCTCATCCTCCTCACCTCAACGCCGCCTTTGACATCATCAATCACACCATCCTCCTCACCCTGCTTAGACCAGCTTGTGCCTATTAAACCCAAATCAGTTCACTCCCAAGCCCACAAGGACCACCTACAGCACTACAAAGATGCCCTCTACTCCGCCTACTACTCTCAAATTATCCACTCTGGCTCCGGAATCCCAAAAGCACTCTTCTCTACAATAAACAAACTAAATAAACAAATAAATAAACAAACTTTACAACGTGAACAAACTCCTCAGCGCCCTGGATACCACCACCTGTCATTCAGAGTAGACAACAGCATCTCCTTCCTTCCATTCATCCAAAGCAAAATTGACAGCATCTACAACAGCTTAATCACCACAATTCGCTCTATCCTGACAAACTGCATCACTGAAATAAAATTCTGGCTTCAAATCAACTTCCTCGAACTTAACTATGATAAATCTAAATTAATCTTCGTTTGCCCAAAACCACTCACCAAATCCACCCATAACTTTGCCCCCAACATCGATGGTTTCCCAGTATCCACCTTCCGGAATCTTGGCATCATCATTGACCAAACCCTCTCCTTTGAAAAATACACTAAACAGGTCATAAAGACAGCCTTCTTTCACCTTAAAAAACACATCGCCCGTCTCTGTCCATCCCTTTCCTTTCTGGTTCAAGATTACTCATTTTATTCAATTAATTGGAGCATCCCTTCATCATTTTTTTATGAATTGTGATAAACTGATCATTTGAACACAAATTGAACAAAATTAATCGAACAAAACACTTCCATTAACTCGACATTCTTTTCACAGCACAAAGTTCACTTGAACAGCCTTTTCCTGGATACTCCCTCTTTATTTTTATTTTTATTTTTATTATTTTTTACAATAAAAATAACCTAGTTTTATCATCACATTTACAATTTTCATATTTCCACTCTCACCAGTGAATACAAATGGCACCGGTATGTAGATGTCACACGTTATCAAAATGTATGGTGTTGGGATATATATCATCCACTGGATCGTAATTTCAACCATGCTTCTCCACTTGCAACCCAAATATTTTCCATGAAATAAATAAAATGAATTTTATGAATCTTCTCATTATTCGAAAGTTTACAAAATGTCCCAAATCTGTATATTATTTTCTACTGTGGTTATATTAAACCATTATTTTACAAAATCCAACTTTCAATAAACTGAAAAATGCTTTGCTGGACCCATGAACACACACGTTTCGTACTTCCACTCCATGTCAGGAACCATTTAGAAAGGTGAAAATGAATTTCATAAACCATCAACTTGTAGATGCATTTATTTATATCCCATTAACCCAAGAACTCTCAATTGCTTGGTTATATTTTAGTAATGTCATATATCCATATTTCTTTTCCAAAATGTTCCTGATATACACATTAATCCCATCTGTCTTTGTTTACTAAACATACCATCCCACTGAGGCAGCTGCACCGTCACTTTACATAAACCCATGCTTTATATACATTTGTTTGCGTCGGTCACAATCCGCGTGGATTGTATCTGTCAGCCCGTCTGCAAACATCAATCACGTCGAATGTATTTCACACATATCAATTCTCATTTACTCATGACTTACACACCATTTTCAAAGCACACCATTTTCACCATTACTGTTGAAACCACTCTTCCTATGACAATTCAAGACACGCACGCAATTACTTACAACAATGCAACCAATGCCGTGCAAACAATTCCACGAATCGCAAATCTATGACCAATAATACACATACCAGAACCAGTAAATCGCATAACCAAAACGCAAACTGTAAACCCAACCAGAATTTGTACATTTCCAGATCAACTCAAATCAAGAAATCAACACAAATCCTTATTACCTCCAATCAACTCAAAATTAAATCAAACAATTCAAAACCAGATCGGATCAGCGATCAGAAATCACTTTCCAATCAACACATTCCAAGCAACAATTCATTCAAAGCCACAATTATTTCAACACCAATGTACCAGATAAATCATACCAGATAAATCAACTCAGGGAAAATGCAATTTACCATGCACACAACACGATTTTATGCCCTTTAGCAGTTCACTGACGCCAAGTCCAGCTCGATATCAGCAACCAAGCTTAAAAACACAACTCTCACCTTACTGTGACAAATAAGCAACCAACCTACTTCACACTAAAACAAATAACTTTTCATCACCCCAAATATCCTCCATTTACCATGACTATCCCCATTGCTCGATCACACACGTCACTGTGCTCGGCCCGGTTAAATTAAATTCAAGCGTACTGTACCTGACGCTTCCGGTCGGCACCGGAAGTCTGTTTATTTCTTGAGACCCCTGAATCGGGACATCAACGACAATTACAACGACAAACAGAACTCGATATTCTCTGTTCACTAATTACGTACATGATTTCAGTTTTACCCACAATATAATGTCCCGATATTCTCTGTTCACTAATTACGTACATGATTTCAGTTTTACCCACAATATAATGTCCCGATATTCTCCAGATTTAAGTCCTATATATCCTGCCGTTAAAGCAACCTCCAGTAGACTGACAGCCTGTCGTTCTTCCAAGGTTAGTGAATTACCTCTGACCTCTTTCCCTTACAAATCTCGAACAAAGGTCAAATGAACTTTAAAAGGTCAAACTTCAAACGGAGAAAGGTGGTACAAACGTCGAATTGGGGTAACCAGCGTTTTCATTCCACAACTAATACAAGTCCGGCGACATTCCCCTTATATAAATCCATCTTGAATAACGTATTCCTCCTGTGACATTGCATGGCATGTATGTCGCAGGCGCCCACTATTCTGACATGGCTCATGACTCATGTCTGATTCTGACATGAACGTCTGACATGAACGTCCGACATCCAGCAAAGTCGAAATGACCCACAATGCATTTGGGCACACATCCTCCGAGCAACCTCATAGCAGTATTCTCCCCCTGTGCGGGACACATCCCCTCTGAGAGTGGGCGAGTTATCGCCGGCACTCTGAGCAAATCTCATGCTCTGAACCCAATTCAACAAACTCAACCACAACTGCTCTTATTTCCCATCCTGACAACAACAACTACAACGACAACTGCCCAAAACCGAGAGCCCCCCATTCAGCGCACACGTGACTCGCGGCTCGCTCGGCTCCTGCCCGAACGCACAATAACTCTACCCAAACTTCCACGGAGCCGCACGGCGGAAACACAGGTTTGAACCACACTTTAATTAAACGAACATCGCCAGGATTCTCGGATAGACGTTAATTTCACAACACACACGACAAAAATCCGATTTAAATTCAGAGATCGCCGATCGACCTGGCACAACCATCTCAACGCGGCGACGCCACGCCGCCCTCCGTCCTGGCGCGCACCCTCGTGCCTCCACACGAATCCCAACACTCCCGCCTCGCGGTTTCCTGCGAGGCCCGTAGCCGTGGCAACCAAACTGCGCGCCGCTCTCGAATGAGGGCCGTCATAACATTGAGCCGTCATAACAGTGAGCTGTCAGAACATTGAGCTGTCAGAACTCATCCCTAGCTCGTAAACATCGCAAAAAAACAGGATCTCTGACGCTTTACCTCTCTGACCCAAAATGCACTACATGACATCATCATCCTAAAGGTGAGCTGCCTCAGGGATATATCCCACACATACAATCCACAATATCTGCCATTGAATGAACTCTTCAATTCAAGTAAACACACATTTCGATTCAAATTCTGAATTTTAAATGTCAAGAAATTCCAAATTTCTGCCCGACTGCCGCTCGAAAGACAAAAGCAGCCCATCTTGTAACCATCTCCAAGAAACCGCTTCATATCAACAGTAGGTCGACAAGGGCACTCCGAGTGCTCTCCTGACCCGATCCATATCAATTCGCTTCCCAAACACTCCCAAACAGATGAAAATCCGGACTCAGTTCAGGACCTCACCTGTTCCCTCGGATAGACGCTAAAATGGACATTCCCGGCCTGAATTTCCCGCACGTCAAGCAGACCACTTACAATGCTTCACACCGAAACCCTCTGCTTTGCATATGTCATACAGACAAATACATTGGCCAGATACACACGTCAATTAATATCCCAATATACATTCATTCCTCATTCATATACCAGTGAGTCTCCCAGACTTCGCGCGAAAATCAGATCGACTCAAATCATGCCTTTCTCCAGCCACTCCCATGTACAATCTTTGCTCATTCATGTTACGTCTCTCATTCAAGGAAAAGGATTTTCTCTTGGGACGGGTTGGACGGGGTGGGTTGAGGTAAAAAAGGGAAGGCAGGGCGGGGGGTGTTGGGGTGTTGCCTAGAGCCCCGGGACTGAGCTCAGGTCTTGGGGGGGGGTGGGGGGTGTTGCCTAGAGCCCCGGGACTGAGCTCAGGTCTTGGGGGGGGTGGGGGGTGTTGCCTAGAGCCCCGGGACTGAGCTCAGGTCTTGGGGGGGTGGGGGGTCTTGGTCTGGCATCTGGTCCAGCGGCATCAATCGCTGATTTACTTGCTTAACTGCTTACTTAATTGTCCTCTGTCCTTGTAGCTTCAATAACCATAGCTGCAATGCTTAAAATTTCAATATTTCAAAAACCACTCCTGTCCTTCTCACCTGTGGCAACCTGGCCCATTTTCCTGTGAGCCTATTTATTTTCTCTTGTCCACCAGGTCCTGGCCTGTTTCTATCTGGACCTCTGTTGCTTGCTTTCTCTGTCAGGCCTACCTGGTACCTGCGCGTTATCCTTTTACTGGCCATGTTCTTATGGCCCTCTAAGTTAGCCACAGCCCTTCGTTCCCTGGCATGCAATGGCATACCCCATCTTGTCTCTGGGCTGTTCCTTCCTGGAAAGATCTTGGCCACCTGGCTTCAACCTATATGGCTGTCCGACCTCACTTTCCCCTCCTGGTGCTAACTGTAACGTTAAGCTTACTGTTAAATCCTTACCCTCTTACCGTTATCTTTACTGATATCCTGCGCAAATCCTATCCTTTGCTTTTACTCCTGGTGATTTTAACAAAGACACGTCATTCTGAGGCCTGAAAATTAGCCTCTACTTACAATTTCTGTTCGGAGTGCAGGCAATACAGGTGACAGGGGGGACGAACTGTGCCTGTTCGAGGAGGGGGGTACGAATTTGGATTGCCCTCTGATAAAAAAAAACAATGCTCACCTTAAACAAATCAGCGTACCGGCGTCCCGGCCTCAGGCAGCCCCCCTCGGATCGTTCAGGATTCGCCTCGACTGTCACTGTCGTTTGCTGCACCCCACTCCTGGTACCAAAATGTCAAGAAACAACTCTTGGCTCTTAAAAGAAGTTCCACCAACAGCCTGAGAATGACGCAGCTTTATTAATACCAACTTATACAGATCCGGAGGAAGCGAACATCTACAGCACGACTCGCCCTCATGCCACGTTCAGCCCTTCCTGAAAATCCATCGATTCACAGTTCACTTAAATAGGAACACGCTTATCAGAAAATCTCCGAGAGAACAAAGGAACTGGCGAGAGTTCCTCCCACCGTTATCCCTAGCCCCCACCGTTATCCGCTCTGTCATTCGGGGGAGTGCAGCACGCACCTTATCATTCGGACCAGATGTAGTTTCAAAGCTCTGAGGTGACAGGAAATGTAACTCACAGAAGAGAGAGTGCATGCTTGGCCCAGATAAGACCATTGTCCAAAGGTTTATGTCTGCAATCCGAGCATCCTACATGAAGCTACACATTCCAAGCGCCTAATCCGTTTGTCCATCCGCGGCTCGAGGCGCCGTCTGCGAATCAAAGAGGGATTTTACGACCGGACTTATCTAGGTGAAAGGGCACACGAAGGACGAGCCATCCGTCCAGCACGAAATGCATCGAGTACTTTCCCATTTATCTACAGCCAAGCGAAAAACCCCTTTATTATTTTATGAATAACAATAAGCAACATTTTAAATCATAACATATTATTCGACCGACATCTTATACAGAATTCTAAGCAATAACGAATCTACGACTTGACATTCGAATCTACGACTTGACATTGCAGAACCACTTTCCGCACTTGTGCTGGCATTGAAAACCACTTTTTGCACTTGTGTTAGTGTTGCAAAACCACTTTCCACACTTATGCTGGTGTTGAAAACCACTTTCCACACTTGCGTTAGTGTTGCAGAACCACTTTTTGCACTTGTGTTATTGTTGCAAAACCACTTTCCACACTTGTGCTGGCATTGAAAACCACTTTCCGCACTTGAGCTAGTGTTGCAAAACCACTATTCCACACTTATGCTGGAGTTGAAAACCACTTTCCTCACTTGCGCTAGTGTTGCAGAACCACTTTCCGCACTTGTGCATGCGTTGAAAACCACTTTTTGCACTTGTGTTAGTGTTGCAAAACCACTTTCCACACTAGTGCTGGCATTGAAAACCACTTTCCGCACTTGAGCTGGTGTTGCAAAACCACTATTCCACACTTATGCTGGTGTTGAAAACCACTTTCTTCACTTGAGCTGGTGTTGCAGAACCACTTTCCACACTTGTGCATGCGTTGAAAACCACTTTTTGCACTTGTGTTAGTGTTGCAAAACCATTTCCACACTTATGCTGGCATTTAAAACCACTTTCTGCACTTGAGCTAGTGTTGCAGAACCACTTACCGCACTTGTGGTGGTTTGAAAACCACTTTCCGTACTCGTGTTAGTGTTGCAAAACCAATTTCAACACTTGTGCTGGCATTGAAAATCACTTTCCACACATGTGCTGGTATTGCAAAACCACTTTCCGCACTTGTGCTGGCGTTGAAAACCACTTTTCGCGCACCTGTTAGTTATCAAAACGACTTTTTGCACTTGTGTTAGTGTTGCAAAACAACTTGTCTCACTTGTGTTATTGTTGCAGAACCACTTTCCGCACTTGTGCTGGCATTGAAAACCACTTTTTGCACTTGTGTTAGTGTTGCAAAACCACTTTCCACACTTATGCTGGTGTTGAAAACCACCTTCCGCACTTGAGCTAGTGTTGCAGAAATACTTTCCGCACTTGTGCTGGCGTTGAAAACTACTTTCCACACTTGCGTTATTGTTGCAGAACCACTTTTTGCACTTGTGTTAGTGTTGCAAAACAACTTGTCTCACTTGTGTTTGTGATACAAAACCACTTGGCTCACTTGTGTTAGTGTTGCAGAACCACTTTCCGCACTTGTGCTGGCATTGAAAACCACTTTTTGCACTTGTGTTAGTGTTGCAAAACCACTTTCCACACTTATGCTGGTGTTGAAAACCACCTTCCGCACTTGAGCTAGTGTTGCAGAAATACTTTCCGCACTTGTGCTGGTGTTGAAAACTACTTTCCACACTTGCGTTAGTGTTGCAGAACCACTTTTTGCACTTGTGTTCGTGTTGCAAAACCACTTTCCACACTTGTGCTGGCATTGAAAACCACTTCCCGCACTTGAGCTAGTGTTGCAAAACCACTTTCCACACTTATGCTTGCGTTGAAAACCACTTTCCGCACTTGGGCTAGTGTTGCAGAACCACTTTCCGCACTTGTGCATGCGTTGAAAACCACTTTTTGCACTTGTGTTCGTGTTGCAAAACCACTTTCCACACTTGTGCTGGCATTGAAAACCACCTTCCACACTTGAGCTAGTGTTGCAGAAATACTTTCCGCACTTGTGCTGGCATTGAAAACCACTTTCCACACTTGCGTTAGTGTTGCAGAACCACTTTTTGCACTTGTGTTCGTGTTGCAAAACCACTTTCCACACTTGTGCTGGCATTGAAAACCACTTCCCGCACTTGAGCTAGTGTTGCAAAACCACTTTCCACACTTATGCTTGCGTTGAAAACCACTTTCCGCACTTGAGCTAGTGTTGCAGAACCACTTTCCGCACTTGTGCTGGCATTGAAAACCACTTTCCACACTTGCGTTAGTGTTGCAGAACCACTTTTTGCACTTGTGTTCGTGTTGCAAAACCACTTTCCACACTTGTGCTGGCATTGAAAACCACTTCCCGCACTTGAGCTAGTGTTGCAGAACCACTTTCCGCACTTGTGCTGGCATTGAAAACCACTTTCCACACTTGCGCTAGTGTTGCAGAACCACTTTTTGCACTTGTGTTAGTGTTGCAAAACCACTTTCCACACTTATACTGGCGTTGAAAACCACTTTCCTCACTTGAGATAGTGTTGCAGAACCACTTTCCGCACTTGTGCTGGCGTTAAAAACCACTTTCGGCACTTGTGTTAGTTTTGCAGAACCACTTTTTGCACTTGTGTTAGTGTTGAAAAACCACTTTCCACACTTGTGTTGGCATTGAAAACCACTTTCCGCATTTCTGCGAGTGTTGAAAACCACTTTTCGCGAACCTGTTAGTGTAAAAAACCGCTTTTTGCACCTGTGCTAGTGTTGCAAAACCACTTTCCGCACTTGAGCTAGTGTTGCAGAACCACTTTCCGCACTTATGCTGGCCTTGAAAACCACTTTTTGCACTTGTGTTAGTGTTGCAAAACCACTTTCCACACTTATGCTGGCGTTGAAAACAACTTTCCGCACTTGAGATAGTGTTGCAGAACCACTTTCCGCACTTGTGCTGGCATTGAAAACCACTTTCCGCACTCGTGTTAGTGTTGCAGTACCACTTTCCGCACTTATGCTGGCGTTGAAAACCACTTTTTGCACTTGTGTTAGTGTTGCAAAACCACTTTCCACACTTATGCTGGCGTTGAAAACCACTTTCTGCACATGTGTTAGTGTTGCAGAACCACATTCCGCACTTGTGCGGGCATTGAAAACCACTCTCTGCACTTGAACTGGTGTTGCAGAACCACTTTCCGCACTTGTGCATGCGTTGAAAACCACTTTTTGCACTTGTGTTAGTGTTGCAAAACAACTTTCCACACTTATGCTGGCATTGAAAACCACTTTCCGCACTTGAGCTGGTGTTGCAGAACCACTTACCGCACTTGTGGTGGCATTGAAAACCACTTTCCGCACTCGTGTTCGTGTTGCAAACCACTTTTTGCACTTGTGTTAGTGTTGCAAAACCAATTTCAACACTTGTGCTGGCATTGAA
Source organism: Myxine glutinosa (assembly GCF_964187855.1). Taxonomy (NCBI): domain Eukaryota; kingdom Metazoa; phylum Chordata; class Myxini; order Myxiniformes; family Myxinidae; genus Myxine; species Myxine glutinosa. The sequence continues at coordinate 56,157,938 of NC_136273.1, read as the reverse complement.
AATCACTTTCCACACATGTGCTAGTATTGCAAAACTACTTTCCGCACTTGTGCTGGCGTTGAAAACCACTTTTCGCGCACATGTTAGTTATCAAAACGACTTTTTGCACTTGTGTTAGTGCTGCAAAACAACTTGTCTCACTTGTGTTTGTGATGCAAAACCACTTGTCTCACTTGTGTTAGTGTTGCAGAACCACTTTCCGCACTTGTGCTGGCATTGAAAACCACTTTTTGCACTTGTGTTAGTGTTGCAAAACCACTTTCCACACTTATGCTGGTGTTGAAAACCACCTTCCGCACTTGAGCTAGTGTTGCAGAAATACTTTCCGCACTTGTGCTGGCGTTGAAAACCACTTTCCACACTTGCGTTAGTGTTGCAGAACCACTTTTTGCACTTGTGTTCGTGTTGCAAAACCACTTTCCACACTTGTGCTGGCATTGAAAACCACTTCCCGCACTTGAGCTAGTGTTGCAAAACCACTTTCCACACTTATGCTTGCGTTGAAAACCACTTTCCGCACTTGGGCTAGTGTTGCAGAACCACTTTCCGCACTTGTGCATGCGTTGAAAACCACTTTTTGCACTTGTGTTAGTGTTGCAAAACCGCTTTCCACACTTATGCTGGCGTTGAAAACCACTTTCCGCACTTGAGCTGGTGTTGCAGAACCACTTTTCGCACTTGTGCTGGCGTTGAAAACCACTTTCCGCACTCGTGTTAGTGTTGCAGAACCACTATCAACACTTGTGCTTGCATTGAAAACAACTTTCACACATGTGCTAGTATTGCAAAACCACTTTCCGCACTTGTGCTGGCATAGAAAACCACTTTTCGCGCACCTGTTAGTGATCAAAACCACTTTTTGCACTTGTATTAGTGTTGCAAAACAACTTGTCTCACTTGTGTTGGTGTTGCAGAACCACTTTCCGCACTTGTGCTGGCGTTGAAAACCACTTTCCGCACTTTTGCAGAACCACTTTTTGCACTTGTGTTCGTGTTGAAAAACCACTTTCCACACTTGTGCTGGTGTTGAAAACCACTTTCCGCATTTCTGCAAGTGTTGAAAACCACTTTTCGCGAACCTGTTAGTGTAAAAAACCGCTTTTTGCACCTGTGCTGGTGTTGCAAAACCACTCTCCGCACTTGAGCTAGTGTTGCAGAACCACTTTCCGCACTTATGCTGGCGTTGAAAACCACTTTTTGCACTTGTGTTAGTGTTGCAAAACCACTTTCCACACTTATGCTGGCATTGAAAACCACTTTCCGCACTCGTGTTAGTGTTGCAGCACCACTTTTTGCTCTCGTGTTAGTGTTGCAAAACCACTTTCAACACTTGTGCTGGCGTTGAAAACCACTTTCCGCATTTCTGCGAGTGTTGAAAACCACTTTTCGCGAACCTGTTAGTGTAAAAACCCGCTTTTTGCACCTGTGCTAGTGCAGCAAAACCACTTTCCGCACTTGAGCTACTGTTGCAGAACCACTTTCCGCATTTATGCTGGCGTTGAAAACCACTTTTTGCAGTTGTGTTAGTGTTGCAAAACCACTTTCCACACTTATGCTGGCGTTGAAAACAACTTTCCGCACTTGAGATAGTGTTGCAGAACCACTTTCCGCACTTGTGCTGGCATTGAAAACCACTTTCCGCACTCGTGTTAGTGTTGCAGCACAACTTTTTGCTCTCGTGTTAGTGTTGCAAAACCACTTTCAACACTTGTGCTAGCATTGAAAACCACTTTCTGCACATGTGTTAGTGTTGCAGAACCACATTCCGCACTTGTGCGGGCATTGAAAACCACTCTCTGCACTTGAACTAGTGTTGCAAAACCACTCTTCGCACTTGTGTTTGTGTTGCAAAACCACTTTCCACACTTATGCTGGCATTGAAAACCACTTTCCGCACTTGAGCTAGTGTTGCAGAACCACTTTCCGCACTTGTGGTGGCATTGAAAACCACTTTCTGCACTTGTGTTGGTGATGCAAAACCACTTGTCTCACTTTTGTTAGTGTTGCAGAACCACTTTCCGCACTTGTGCTGGCATTGAAAACCACTTTTTGCACTTGTGTTAGTGTTGCTAAACCACTTTCCGCACTTGTGCTGGCATTGAAAACCATTTTTCGCGCACCTGTTAGTGTTCAAAACCACTTTTTGCACTTGTGTTAGTGTTGCAAAACAACTTGTCTCCCTTGTGTTGGTGTTGCAAAACCACTTGTCTCACTTGTGTTAGTGTTGCAGAACCACTTTCCGCACTTGTGCTGGCATTGAAAACCACTTTTTGCACTTGTGTTAGTGTTGCAAAACCACTTTCCACACTCATGCTGGTGTTGAAAACCACTTTCCACACTTGCGTTAGTGTTGCAGAACCACTTTTTGCACTTGTGTTAGTGTTGCAAAACCACTTTCCACACTTGTGCTGGCATTGAAAACCACTTTCCGCACTTGAGATAGTGTTGCAAAACCACTTTTCCACACTTATGCTGGCATTGAAAACCACTTTCCTCACTTGCGCTAGTGTTGCAGAACCACTTTCCGCACTTGTGCATGCGTTGAAAACCACTTTTTGCACTTGTGTTAGTGTTGCAAAACCACTTTCCAAAATTATGATGGCATTTAAAACCACTTTCCGCACTTGAGCTAGTGTTGCAGAACCACTTACCACACTTGTGGTGGCATTGAAAACCACTTTCCGTACTCGTGTTAGTGTTGCAAACCACTTTTTGCACTTGTGTTAGTGTTGCAAAAACCAATTTCAACACTTGTGCTGGCATTGAAAATCACTTTCCACACATGTGCCAGTATTGCAAAACCACCTTCCGCACTTGAGCTAGTGTTGCAGAAATACTTTCCGCACTTGTGCTGGCGTTGAAAACTACTTTCCACACTTGCGTTATTGTTGCAGAACCACTTTTTGCACTTGTGTTAGTGTTGCAAAACAACTTGTCTCACTTGTGTTTGTGATACAAAACCACTTGGCTCACTTGTGTTAGTGTTGCAGAACCACTTTCCGCACTTGTGCTGGCATTGAAAACCACTTTTTGCACTTGTGTTAGTGTTGCAAAACCACTTTCCACACTTATGCTGGTGTTGAAAACCACCTTCCGCACTTGAGCTAGTGTTGCAGAAATACTTTCCGCACTTGTGCTGGTGTTGAAAACTACTTTCCACACTTGCGTTAGTGTTGCAGAACCACTTTTTGCACTTGTGTTCGTGTTGCAAAACCACTTTCCACACTTGTGCTGGCATTGAAAACCACTTCCCGCACTTGAGCTAGTGTTGCAAAACCACTTTCCACACTTATGCTTGCGTTGATAACCACTTTCCGCACTTGGGCTAGTGTTGCAGAACCACTTTCCGCACTTGTGCATGCGTTGAAAACCACTTTTTGCACTTGTGTTCGTGTTGCAAAACCACTTTCCACACTTGTGCTGGCATTGAAAACCACCTTCCACACTTGCGTTAGTGTTGCAGAACCACTTTTTGCACTTGTGTTCGTGTTGCAAAACCACTTTCCACACTTGTGCTGGCATTGAAAACCACTTCCCGCACTTGAGCTTGTGTTGCAAAACCACTTTCCACACTTATGCTTGCGTTGAAAACCACTTTCCGCACTTGAGCTAGTGTTGCAGAACCACTTTCCGCACTTGTGCTGGCATTGAAAACCACTTTCCACACTTGCGTTAGTGTTGCAGAACCACTTTTTGCACTTGTGTTCGTGTTGCAAAACCACTTTCCACACTTGTGCTGGCATTGAAAACCACTTCCCGCACTTGAGCTAGTGTTGCAGAACCACTTTCCGCACTTGTGCTGGCATTGAAAACCACTTTCCACACTTGCGCTAGTGTTGCAGAACCACTTTTGCACTTGTGTTAGTGTTGCAAAACCACTTTCCACACTTATACTGGCGTTGAAAACCACTTTCCTCACTTGAGATAGTGTTGCCGAACCACTTTCCGCACTTGTGCTGGCGTTAAAAACCACTTTCGGCACTTGTGTTAGTTTTGCAGAACCACTTTTTGCACTTGTGTTAGTGTTGAAAAACCACTTTCCACACTTGTGTTGGCATTGAAAACCACTTTCCGCATTTCTGCGAGTGTTGAAAACCACTTTTCGCGAACCTGTTAGTGTAAAAAACCGCTTTTTGCACCTGTGCTAGTGTTGCAAAACCACTTTCCGCACTTGAGCTAGTGTTGCAGAACCACTTTCCGCACTTATGCTGGCCTTGAAAACCACTTTTTGCACTTGTGTTAGTGTTGCAAAACCACTTTCCACACTTATGCTGGCGTTGAAAACAACTTTCCGCACTTGAGATAGTGTTGCAGAACCACTTTCCGCACTTGTGCTGGCATTGAAAACCACTTTCCGCACTCGTGTTAGTGTTGCAGTACCACTTTCCGCACTTATGCTGGCGTTGAAAACCACTTTTTGCACTTGTGTTAGTGTTGCAAAACCACTTTCCACACTTATGCTGGCGTTGAAAACCACTTTCTGCACATGTGTTAGTGTTGCAGAACCACATTCCGCACTTGTGCGGGCATTGAAAACCACTCTCTGCACTTGAACTGGTGTTGCAGAACCACTTTCCGCACTTGTGCATGCGTTGAAAACCACTTTTTGCACTTGTGTTAGTGTTGCAAAACAACTTTCCACACTTATGCTGGCATTGAAAACCACTTTCCGCACTTGAGCTGGTGTTGCAGAACCACTTACCGCACTTGTGGTGGCATTGAAAACCACTTTCCGCACTCGTGTTCGTGTTGCAAACCACTTTTTGCACTTGTGTTAGTGTTGCAAAACCAATTTCAACACTTGTGCTGGCATTGAAAATCACTTTCCACACATGTGCTAGTATTGCAAAACTACTTTCCGCACTTGTGCTGGCGTTGAAAACCACTTTTCGCGCACCTGTTAGTTATCAAAACGACTTTTTGCACTTGTGTTAGTGCTGCAAAACAACTTGTCTCACTTGTGTTTGTGATGCAAAACCACTTGTCTCACTTGTGTTAGTGTTGCAGAACCACTTTCCGCACTTGTGCTGGCATTGAAAACCACTTTTTGCACTTGTGTTAGTGTTGCAAAACCACTTTCCACACTTATGCTGGTGTTGAAAACCACCTTCCGCACTTGAGCTAGTGTTGCAGAAATACTTTCCGCACTTGTGCTGGCGTTGAAAACCACTTTCCACACTTGCGTTAGTGTTGCAGAACCACTTTTTGCACTTGTGTTCGTGTTGCAAAACCACTTTCCACACTTGTGCTGGCATTGAAAACCACTTCCCGCACTTGAGCTAGTGTTGCAAAACCACTTTCCACACTTATGCTTGCGTTGAAAACCACTTTCCGCACTTGGGCTAGTGTTGCAGAACCACTTTCCGCACTTGTGCATGCGTTGAAAACCACTTTTTGCACTTGTTTTAGTGTTGCAAAACCGCTTTCCACACTTATGCTGGCGTTGAAAACCACTTTCCGCACTTGAGCTGGTGTTGCAGAACCACTTTTCGCACTTGTGCTGGCGTTGAAAACCACTTTCCGCACTCGTGTTAGTGTTGCAGAACCACTATCAACACTTGTGCTTGCATTGAAAACAACTTTCACACATGTGCTAGTATTGCAAAACCACTTTCCGCACTTGTGCTGGCATAGAAAACCACTTTTCGCGCACCTGTTAGTGATCAAAACCACTTTTTGCACTTGTATTAGTGTTGCAAAACAACTTGTCTCACTTGTGTTGGTGTTGCAGAACCACTTTCCGCACTTGTGCTGGCGTTGAAAACCACTTTCCGCACTTTTGCAGAACCACTTTTTGCACTTGTGTTCGTGTTGAAAAACCACTTTCCACACTTGTGCTGGCGTTGAAAACCACTTTCCGCATTTCTGCAAGTGTTGAAAACCACTTTTCGCGAACCTGTTAGTGTAAAAAACCGCTTTTTGCACCTGTGCTGGTGTTGCAAAACCACTCTCCGCACTTGAGCTAGTGTTGCAGAACCACTTTCCGCACTTATGCTGGCGTTGAAAACCACTTTTTGCACTTGTGTTAGTGTTGCAAAACCACTTTCCACACTTATGCTGGCATTGAAAACCACTTTCCGCACTCGTGTTAGTGTTGCAGCACCACTTTTTCCTCTCGTGTTAGTGTTGCAAAACCACTTTCAACACTTGTGCTGGCGTTGAAAACCACTTTCCGCATTTCTGCGAGTGTTGAAAACCACTTTTCGCGAACCTGTTAGTGTAAAAAACCGCTTTTTGCACCTGTGCTAGTGCAGCAAAACCACTTTCCGCACTTGAGCTACTGTTGCAGAACCACTTTCCGCATTTATGCTGGCGTTGAAAACCACTTTTTGCAGTTGTGTTCGTGTTGCAAAACCACTTTCCACACTTATGCTGGCGTTGAAAACAACTTTCCGCACTTGAGATAGTGTTGCAGAACCACTTTCCGCACTTGTGCTGGCATTGAAAACCACTTTCCGCACTCGTGTTAGTGTTGCAGCACAACTTTTTGCTCTCGTGTTAGTGTTGCAAAACCACTTTCAACACTTGTGCTAGCATTGAAAACCACTTTCTGCACATGTGTTAGTGTTGCAGAACCACATTCCGCACTTGTGCGGGCATTGAAAACCACTCTCTGCACTTGAACTAGTGTTGCAAAACCACTCTTCGCACTTGTGTTTGTGTTGCAAAACCACTTTCCACACTTATGCTGGCATTGAAAACCACTTTCCGCACTTGAGCTAGTGTTGCAGAACCACTTGCCGCACTTGTGGTGGCATTGAAAACCACTTTCTGCACTTGTGTTGGTGATGCAAAACCACTTGTCTCACTTTTGTTGGTGTTGCAGAACCACTTTCCGCACTTGTGCTGGCATTGAAAACCACTTTTTGCACTTGTGTTAGTGTTGCAAAACCACTTTCCGCACTTGTGCTGGCATTGAAAACCATTTTTCGCGCACCTGTTAGTGTTCAAAACCACTTTTTGCACTTGTGTTAGTGTTGCAAAACAACTTGTCTCCCTTGTGTTGTTGTTGCAAAACCACTTGTCTCACTTGTGTTAGTGTTGCAGAACCACTTTCCGCACTTGTGCTGGCATTGAAAACCACTTTTTGCACTTGTGTTAGTGTTGCAAAACCACTTTCCACACTCATGCTGGTGTTGAAAACCACTTTCCACACTTGCGTTAGTGTTGCAGAACCACTTTTTGCACTTGTGTTAGTGTTGCAAAACCACTTTTCACACTTGTGCTGGCATTGAAAACCACTTTCCGCACTTGAGATAGTGTTGCAAAACCACTTTTCCACACTTATGCTGGCATTGAAAACCACTTTCCTCACTTGCGCTAGTGTTGCAGAACCACTTTCCGCACTTGTGCATGCGTTGAAAACCACTTTTTGCACTTGTGTTAGTGTTGCAAAACCACTTTCCAAACTTATGATGGCATTTAAAACCACTTTCCGCACTTGAGCTAGTGTTGCAGAACCACTTACCACACTTGTGGTGGCATTGAAAACCACTTTCCGTACTCGTGTTAGTGTTGCAAACCACTTTTTGCACTTGTGTTAGTGTTGCAAAAACCAATTTCAACACTTGTGCTGGCATTGAAAATCACTTTCCACACATGTGCCAGTATTGCAAAACCACTTTCCGCACTTGTGCTGGCGTTGAAAACCACTTTTCGCGCACCTGTTAGTTATCAAAACGACTTTTTGCACTTGTGTTCGTGTTGCAAAAGAACTTGTCTCACTTGTGTTTGTGATGCAAAACCACTTGGCTCACTTGTGTTAGTGTTGCAGAACCACTTTCCGCACTTGTGCTGGCATTGAAAACCACTTTTTGCACTTGTGTTAGTGTTGCAAAACCACTTTCCACACTTATGCTGGTGTTGAAAACCACCTTCCGCACTTGAGCTAGTGTTGCAGAAATACTTTCCGCACTTGTGCAGGCGTTGAAAACCACTTTCCACACTTGCGTTAGTGTTGCAGAACCACTTTTTGCACTTGTGTTCGTGTTGCAAAACCACTTTCCACACTTGTGCTGGCATTGAAAACCACTTCCCGCACTTGAACTAGTGTTGCAAAACCACTTTCCACACTTATGCTTGCGTTGAAAACCACTTTCCGCACTTGGGCTAGTGTTGCAGAACCACTTTCCGCACTTGTGCATGCGTTGAAAACCACTTTTTGCACTTGTGTTAGTGTTGCAACACAGCTTTCCACACTTATGCTGGCGTTGAAAACCACTTTCCGCACGAGCTGGTGTTGCAGAACCACTTTTCGCACTTGTGCTGGCGTTGAAAACCACTTTCCAACCTCGTGTTAGTGTTGCAGAACCACTTTTTGCACTTGTGTTAGTGTTGCAAAACCACTATCAACACTTGTGCTTGCATTGAAAACAACTTTCACACATGTGCTAGTATTGCAAAACCACTTTCCGCACTTGTGCTGGCATAGAAAACCACTTTTCGCGCACCTGTTAGTGATCAAAACCACTTTTTGCACTTGTGTTAGTGTTGCAAAACAACTTGTCTCCCTTGTGTTCGTGTTGCAGAACCACTTTTTGCACTTGTGTTAGTGTTGCAAAACCACTTTCCACACTTGTGCTGGCATTGAAAACCACTTTCCGCACTTGAGCTAGTATTGCAAAACCACTTTTCCACACTTATACTGGCGTTGAAAACCACTTTCCTCACTTGAGCTAGTGTTGCAGAACCACTTTCCACACTTGTGCTGGCGTTAAAAACCACTTTCCGCACTTGTGTTAGTTTTGCAGAACCACTTTTTGCACTTGTGTTAGTGTTGAAAAACCACTTTCCACACTTGTGTTGGCGTTGAAAACCACTTTCCGCATTTCTGCGAGTGTTGAAAACCACTTTTCGCGAACCTGTTAGTGTAAAAAACCGCTTTTTGCACCTGTGCTAGTGTTGCAAAACCACTTTCCGCACTTGAGCTAGTGTTGCAGAACCACTTTCCGCACTTATGCTGGCCTTGAAAACCACTTTTTGCACTTGTGTTAGTGTTGCAAAACCACTTTCCACACTTATGCTGGCGTTGAAAACAACTTTCCGCACTTGAGATAGTGTTGCAGAACCACTTTCCGCACTTGTGCTGGCATTGAAAACCACTTTCCGCACTCGTGTTAGTGTTGCAGTACCACTTTCCGCACTTATGCTGGCGTTGAAAACCACTTTTTGCACTTGTGTTAGTGTTGCAAAACCACTTTCCACACTTATGCTGGCGTTGAAAACCACTTTCTGCACATGTGTTAGTGTTGCAGAACCACATTCCGCACTTGTGCGGGCATTGAAAACCACTCTCTGCACTTGAACTGGTGTTGCAGAACCACTTTCCGCACTTGTGCATGCGTTGAAAACCACTTTTTGCACTTGTGTTAGTGTTGCAAAACAACTTTCCACACTTATGCTGGCATTGAAAACCACTTTCCGCACTTGAGCTGGTGTTGCAGAACCACTTACCGCACTTGTGGTGGCATTGAAAACCACTTTCCGCACTCGTGTTCGTGTTGCAAACCACTTTTTGCACTTGTGTTAGTGTTGCAAAACCAATTTCAACACTTGTGCTGGCATTGAAAATCACTTTCCACACATGTGCTAGTATTGCAAAACTACTTTCCGCACTTGTGCTGGCGTTGAAAACCACTTTTCGCGCACCTGTTAGTTATCAAAACGACTTTTTGCACTTGTGTTAGTGCTGCAAAACAACTTGTCTCACTTGTGTTTGTGATGCAAAACCACTTGTCTCACTTGTGTTAGTGTTGCAGAACCACTTTCCGCACTTGTGCTGGCATTGAAAACCACTTTTTGCACTTGTGTTAGTGTTGCAAAACCACTTTCCACACTTATGCTGGTGTTGAAAACCACCTTCCGCACTTGAGCTAGTGTTGCAGAAATACTTTCCGCACTTGTGCTGGCGTTGAAAACCACTTTCCACACTTGCGTTAGTGTTGCAGAACCACTTTTTGCACTTGTGTTCGTGTTGCAAAACCACTTTCCACACTTGTGCTGGCATTGAAAACCACTTCCCGCACTTGAGCTAGTGTTGCAAAACCACTTTCCACACTTATGCTTGCGTTGAAAACCACTTTCCGCACTTGGGCTAGTGTTGCAGAACCACTTTCCGCACTTGTGCATGCGTTGAAAACCACTTTTTGCACTTGTTTTAGTGTTGCAAAACCGCTTTCCACACTTATGCTGGCGTTGAAAACCACTTTCCGCACTTGAGCTGGTGTTGCAGAACCACTTTTCGCACTTGTGCTGGCGTTGAAAACCACTTTCCGCACTCGTGTTAGTGTTGCAGAACCACTTTCCGCACTTGTGCTGGCATTGAAAACCACTTTTTGCACTTGTGTTAGTGTTGCTAAACCACTTTCCGCACTTGTGCTGGCATTGAAAACCATTTTTCGCGCACCTGTTAGTGTTCAAAACCACTTTTTGCACTTGTGTTAGTGTTGCAAAACAACTTGTCTCCCTTGTGTTGGTGTTGCAAAACCACTTGTCTCACTTGTGTTAGTGTTGCAGAACCACTTTCCGCACTTGTGCTGGCATTGAAAACCACTTTTTGCACTTGTGTTAGTGTTGCAAAACCACTTTCCACACTCATGCTGGTGTTGAAAACCACTTTCCACACTTGCGTCAGTGTTGCAGAACCACTTTTTGCACTTGTGTTAGTGTTGCAAAACCACTTTCCACACTTGTGCTGGCATTGAAAACCACTTTCCGCACTTGAGATAGTGTTGCAAAACCACTTTTCCACACTTATGCTGGCATTGAAAACCACTTTCCTCACTTGCGCTAGTGTTGCAGAACCACTTTCCGCACTTGTGCATGCGTTGAAAACCACTTTTTGCACTTGTGTTAGTGTTGCAAAACCACTTTCCAAAATTATGATGGCATTTAAAACCACTTTCCGCACTTGAGCTAGTGTTGCAGAACCACTTACCACACTTGTGGTGGCATTGAAAACCACTTTCCGTACTCGTGTTAGTGTTGCAAACCACTTTTTGCACTTGTGTTAGTGTTGCAAAAACCAATTTCAACACTTGTGCTGGCATTGAAAATCACTTTCCACACATGTGCCAGTATTGCAAAACCACCTTCCGCACTTGAGCTAGTGTTGCAGAAATACTTTCCGCACTTGTGCTGGCGTTGAAAACTACTTTCCACACTTGCGTTATTGTTGCAGAACCACTTTTTGCACTTGTGTTAGTGTTGCAAAACAACTTGTCTCACTTGTGTTTGTGATACAAAACCACTTGGCTCACTTGTGTTAGTGTTGCAGAACCACTTTCCGCACTTGTGCTGGCATTGAAAACCACTTTTTGCACTTGTGTTAGTGTTGCAAAACCACTTTCCACACTTATGCTGGTGTTGAAAACCACCTTCCGCACTTGAGCTAGTGTTGCAGAAATACTTTCCGCACTTGTGCTGGTGTTGAAAACTACTTTCCACACTTGCGTTAGTGTTGCAGAACCACTTTTTGCACTTGTGTTCGTGTTGCAAAACCACTTTCCACACTTGTGCTGGCATTGAAAACCACTTCCCGCACTTGAGCTAGTGTTGCAAAACCACTTTCCACACTTATGCTTGCGTTGATAACCACTTTCCGCACTTGGGCTAGTGTTGCAGAACCACTTTCCGCACTTGTGCATGCGTTGAAAACCACTTTTTGCACTTGTGTTCGTGTTGCAAAACCACTTTCCACACTTGTGCTGGCATTGAAAACCACCTTCCACACTTGAGCTAGTGTTGCAGAAATACTTTCCGCACTTGTGCTGGCATTGAAAACCACTTTCCACACTTGCGTTAGTGTTGCAGAACCACTTTTTGCACTTGTGTTCGTGTTGCAAAACCACTTTCCACACTTGTGCTGGCATTGAAAACCACTTCCCGCACTTGAGCTTGTGTTGCAAAACCACTTTCCACACTTATGCTTGCGTTGAAAACCACTTTCCGCACTTGAGCTAGTGTTGCAGAACCACTTTCCGCACTTGTGCTGGCATTGAAAACCACTTTCCACACTTGCGTTAGTGTTGCAGAACCACTTTTTGCACTTGTGTTCGTGTTGCAAAACCACTTTCCACACTTGTGCTGGCATTGAAAACCACTTCCCGCACTTGAGCTAGTGTTGCAGAACCACTTTCCGCACTTGTGCTGGCATTGAAAACCACTTTCCCCACTTGCGCTAGTGTTGCAGAACCACTTTTTGCACTTGTGTTAGTGTTGCAAAACCACTTTCCACACTTATACTGGCGTTGAAAACCACTTTCCTCACTTGAGATAGTGTTGCAGAACCACTTTCCGCACTTGTGCTGGCGTTAAAAACCACTTTCGGCACTTGTGTTAGTTTTGCAGAACCACTTTTTGCACTTGTGTTATTGTTGAAAAACCACTTTCCACACTTGTGTTGGCATTGAAAACCACTTTCCGCATTTCTGCGAGTGTTGAAAACCACTTTTCGCGAACCTGTTAGTGTAAAAAACCGCTTTTTGCACCTGTGCTAGTGTTGCAAAACCACTTTCCGCACTTGAGCTAGTGTTGCAGAACCACTTTCCGCACTTATGCTGGCCTTGAAAACCACTTTTTGCACTTGTGTTAGTGTTGCAAAACCACTTTCCACACTTATGCTGGCGTTGAAAACAACTTTCCGCACTTGAGATAGTGTTGCAGAACCACTTTCCGCACTTGTGCTGGCATTGAAAACCACTTTCCGCACTCGTGTTAGTGTTGCAGTACCACTTTCCGCACTTATGCTGGCGTTGAAAACCACTTTTTGCACTTGTGTTAGTGTTGCAAAACCACTTTCCACACTTATGCTGGCGTTGAAAACCACTTTCTGCACATGTGTTAGTGTTGCAGAACCACATTCCGCACTTGTGCGGGCATTGAAAACCACTCTCTGCACTTGAACTGGTGTTGCAGAACCACTTTCCGCACTTGTGCATGCGTTGAAAACCACTTTTTGCACTTGTGTTAGTGTTGCAAAACAACTTTCCACACTTATGCTGGCATTGAAAACCACTTTCCGCACTTGAGCTGGTGTTGCAGAACCACTTACCGCACTTGTGGTGGCATTGAAAACCACTTTCCGCACTCGTGTTCGTGTTGCAAACCACTTTTTGCACTTGTGTTAGTGTTGCAAAACCAATTTCAACACTTGTGCTGGCATTGAAAATCACTTTCCACACATGTGCTAGTATTGCAAAACTACTTTCCGCACTTGTGCTGGCGTTGAAAACCACTTTTCGCGCACCTGTTAGTTATCAAAACGACTTTTTGCACTTGTGTTAGTGCTGCAAAACAACTTGTCTCACTTGTGTTTGTGATGCAAAACCACTTGTCTCACTTGTGTTAGTGTTGCAGAACCACTTTCCGCACTTGTGCTGGCATTGAAAACCACTTTTTGCACTTGTGTTAGTGTTGCAAAACCACTTTCCACACTTATGCTGGTGTTGAAAACCACCTTCCGCACTTGAGCTAGTGTTGCAGAAATACTTTCCGCACTTGTGCTGGTGTTGAAAACTACTTTCCACACTTGCGTTAGTGTTGCTGAACCACTTTTTGCACTTGTGTTCGTGTTGCAAAACCACTTTCCACACTTGTGCTGGCATTGAAAACCACTTCCCGCACTTGAGCTAGTGTTGCAAAACCACTTTCCACACTTATGCTTGCGTTGATAACCACTTTCCGCACTTGGGCTAGTGTTGCAGAACCACTTTCCGCACTTGTGCATGCGTTGAAAACCACTTTTTGCACTTGTGTTCGTGTTGCAAAACCACTTTCCACACTTGTGCTGGCATTGAAAACCACCTTCCACACTTGAGCTAGTGTTGCAGAAATACTTTCCGCACTTGTGCTGGCATTGAAAACCACTTTCCACACTTGCGTTAGTGTTGCAGAACCACTTTTTGCACTTGTGTTCGTGTTGCAAAACCACTTTCCACACTTGTGCTGGCATTGAAAACCACTTCCCGCACTTGAGCTTGTGTTGCAAAACCACTTTCCACACTTATGCTTGCGTTGAAAACCACTTTCCGCACTTGAGCTAGTGTTGCAGAACCACTTTCCGCACTTGTGCTGGCATTGAAAACCACTTTCCACACTTGCGTTAGTGTTGCAGAACCACTTTTTGCACTTGTGTTCGTGTTGCAAAACCACTTTCCACACTTGTGCTGGCATTGAAAACCACTTCCCGCACTTGAGCTAGTGTTGCAGAACCACTTTCCGCACTTGTGCTGGCATTGAAAACCACTTTCCACACTTGCGCTAGTGTTGCAGAACCACTTTTGCACTTGTGTTAGTGTTGCAAAACCACTTTCCACACTTATACTGGCGTTGAAAACCACTTTCCTCACTTGAGATAGTGTTGCCGAACCACTTTCCGCACTTGTGCTGGCGTTAAAAACCACTTTCGGCACTTGTGTTAGTTTTGCAGAACCACTTTTTGCACTTGTGTTAGTGTTGAAAAACCACTTTCCACACTTGTGTTGGCATTGAAAACCACTTTCCGCATTTCTGCGAGTGTTGAAAACCACTTTTCGCGAACCTGTTAGTGTAAAAAACCGCTTTTTGCACCTGTGCTAGTGTTGCAAAACCACTTTCCGCACTTGAGCTAGTGTTGCAGAACCACTTTCCGCACTTATGCTGGCCTTGAAAACCACTTTTTGCACTTGTGTTAGTGTTGCAAAACCACTTTCCACACTTATGCTGGCGTTGAAAACAACTTTCCGCACTTGAGATAGTGTTGCAGAACCACTTTCCGCACTTGTGCTGGCATTGAAAACCACTTTCCGCACTCGTGTTAGTGTTGCAGTACCACTTTCCGCACTTATGCTGGCGTTGAAAACCACTTTTTGCACTTGTGTTAGTGTTGCAAAACCACTTTCCACACTTATGCTGGCGTTGAAAACCACTTTCTGCACATGTGTTAGTGTTGCAGAACCACATTCCGCACTTGTGCGGGCATTGAAAACCACTCTCTGCACTTGAACTGGTGTTGCAGAACCACTTTCCGCACTTGTGCATGCGTTGAAAACCACTTTTTGCACTTGTGTTAGTGTTGCAAAACAACTTTCCACACTTATGCTGGCATTGAAAACCACTTTCCGCACTTGAGCTGGTGTTGCAGAACCACTTACCGCACTTGTGGTGGCATTGAAAACCACTTTCCGCACTCGTGTTCGTGTTGCAAACCACTTTTTGCACTTGTGTTAGTGTTGCAAAACCAATTTCAACACTTGTGCTGGCATTGAAAATCACTTTCCACACATGTGCTAGTATTGCAAAACTACTTTCCGCACTTGTGCTGGCGTTGAAAACCACTTTTCGCGCACCTGTTAGTTATCAAAACGACTTTTTGCACTTGTGTTAGTGCTGCAAAACAACTTGTCTCACTTGTGTTTGTGATGCAAAACCACTTGTCTCACTTGTGTTAGTGTTGCAGAACCACTTTCCGCACTTGTGCTGGCATTGAAAACCACTTTTTGCACTTGTGTTAGTGTTGCAAAACCACTTTCCACACTTATGCTGGTGTTGAAAACCACCTTCCGCACTTGAGCTAGTGTTGCAGAAATACTTTCCGCACTTGTGCTGGCGTTGAAAACCACTTTCCACACTTGCGTTAGTGTTGCAGAACCACTTTTTGCACTTGTGTTCGTGTTGCAAAACCACTTTCCACACTTGTGCTGGCATTGAAAACCACTTCCCGCACTTGAGCTAGTGTTGCAAAACCACTTTCCACACTTATGCTTGCATTGAAAACCACTTTCCGCACTTGGGCTAGTGTTGCAGAACCACTTTCCGCACTTGTGCATGCGTTGAAAACCACTTTTTGCACTTGTTTTAGTGTTGCAAAACCGCTTTCCACACTTATGCTGGCGTTGAAAACCACTTTCCGCACTTGAGCTGGTGTTGCAGAACCACTTTTCGCACTTGTGCTGGCGTTGAAAACCACTTTCCGCACTCGTGTTAGTGTTGCAGAACCACTATCAACACTTGTGCTTGCATTGAAAACAACTTTCACACATGTGCTAGTATTGCAAAACCACTTTCCGCACTTGTGCTGGCATAGAAAACCACTTTTCGCGCACCTGTTAGTGATCAAAACCACTTTTTGCACTTGTATTAGTGTTGCAAAACAACTTGTCTCACTTGTGTTGGTGTTGCAGAACCACTTTCCGCACTTGTGCTGGCGTTGAAAACCACTTTCCGCACTTTTGCAGAACCACTTTTTGCACTTGTGTTCGTGTTGAAAAACCACTTTCCACACTTGTGCTGGCGTTGAAAACCACTTTCCGCATTTCTGCAAGTGTTGAAAACCACTTTTCGCGAACCTGTTAGTGTAAAAAACCGCTTTTTGCACCTGTGCTGGTGTTGCAAAACCACTCTCCGCACTTGAGCTAGTGTTGCAGAACCACTTTCCGCACTTATGCTGGCGTTGAAAACCACTTTTTGCACTTGTGTTAGTGTTGCAAAACCACTTTCCACACTTATGCTGGCATTGAAAACCACTTTCCGCACTCGTGTTAGTGTTGCAGCACCACTTTTTCCTCTCGTGTTAGTGTTGCAAAACCACTTTCAACACTTGTGCTGGCGTTGAAAACCACTTTTCGCATTTCTGCGAGTGTTGAAAACCACTTTTCGCGAACCTGTTAGTGTAAAAAACCGCTTTTTGCACCTGTGCTAGTGCAGCAAAACCACTTTCCGCACTTGAGCTACTGTTGCAGAACCACTTTCCGCATTTATGCTGGCGTTGAAAACCACTTTTTGCAGTTGTGTTCGTGTTGCAAAACCACTTTCCACACTTATGCTGGCGTTGAAAACAACTTTCCGCACTTGAGATAGTGTTGCAGAACCACTTTCCGCACTTGTGCTGGCATTGAAAACCACTTTCCGCACTCGTGTTAGTGTTGCAGCACAACTTTTTGCTCTCGTGTTAGTGTTGCAAAACCACTTTCAACACTTGTGCTCGCATTGAAAACCACTTTCTGCACATGTGTTAGTGTTGCAGAACCACATTCCGCACTTGTGCGGGCATTGAAAACCACTCTCTGCACTTGAACTAGTGTTGCAAAACCACTCTTCGCACTTGTGTTTGTGTTGCAAAACCACTTTCCACACTTATGCTGGCATTGAAAACCACTTTTTGCACTTGTGTTAGTGTTGCAAAACCACTTGTCTCACTTTTGTTGGTGTTGCAGAACCACTTTCCGCACTTGTGCTGGCATTGAAAACCACTTTTTGCACTTGTGTTAGTGTTGCAAAACCACTTTCCGCACTTGTGCTGGCATTGAAAACCATTTTTCGCGCACCTGTTAGTGTTCAAAACCACTTTTTGCACTTGTGTTAGTGTTGCAAAACAACTTGTCTCCCTTGTGTTGTTGTTGCAAAACCACTTGTCTCACTTGTGTTAGTGTTGCAGAACCACTTTCCGCACTTGTGCTGGCATTGAAAACCACTTTTTGCACTTGTGTTAGTGTTGCAAAACCACTTTCCACACTCATGCTGGTGTTGAAAACCACTTTCCACACTTGCGTTAGTGTTGCAGAACCACTTTTTGCACTTGTGTTAGTGTTGCAAAACCACTTTTCACACTTGTGCTGGCATTGAAAACCACTTTCCGCACTTGAGATAGTGTTGCAAAACCACTTTTCCACACTTATGCTGGCATTGAAAACCACTTTCCTCACTTGCGCTAGTGTTGCAGAACCACTTTCCGCACTTGTGCATGCGTTGAAAACCACTTTTTGCACTTGTGTTAGTGTTGCAAAACCACTTTCCAAACTTATGATGGCATTTAAAACCACTTTCCGCACTTGAGCTAGTGTTGCAGAACCACTTACCACACTTGTGGTGGCATTGAAAACCACTTTCCGTACTCGTGTTAGTGTTGCAAACCACTTTTTGCACTTGTGTTAGTGTTGCAAAAACCAATTTCAACACTTGTGCTGGCATTGAAAATCACTTTCCACACATGTGCCAGTATTGCAAAACCACTTTCCGCACTTGTGCTGGCGTTGAAAACCACTTTTCGCGCACCTGTTAGTTATCAAAACGACTTTTTGCACTTGTGTTCGTGTTGCAAAACAACTTGTCTCACTTGTGTTTGTGATGCAAAACCACTTGGCTCACTTGTGTTAGTGTTGCAGAACCACTTTCCGCACTTGTGCTGGCATTGAAAACCACTTTTTGCACTTGTGTTAGTGTTGCAAAACCACTTTCCACACTTATGCTGGTGTTGAAAACCACCTTCCGCACTTGAGCTAGTGTTGCAGAAATACTTTCCGCACTTGTGCAGGCGTTGAAAACCACTTTCCACACTTGCGTTAGTGTTGCAGAACCACTTTTTGCACTTGTGTTCGTGTTGCAAAACCACTTTCCACACTTGTGCTGGCATTGAAAACCACTTCCCGCACTTGAACTAGTGTTGCAAAACCACTTTCCACACTTATGCTTGCGTTGAAAATCACTTTCCGCACTTGGGCTATTGTTGCAGAACCACTTTCCGCACTTGTGCATGCGTTGAAAACCACTTTTTGCACTTGTGTTAGTGTTGCAACACAGCTTTCCACACTTATGCTGGCGTTGAAAACCACTTTCCGCACGAGCTGGTGTTGCAGAACCACTTTTCGCACTTGTGCTGGCGTTGAAAACCACTTTCCAACCTCGTGTTAGTGTTGCAGAACCACTTTTTGCACTTGTGTTAGTGTTGCAAAACCACTATCAACACTTGTGCTTGCATTGAAAACAACTTTCACACATGTGCTAGTATTGCAAAACCACTTTCCGCACTTGTGCTGGCATAGAAAACCACTTTTCGCGCACCTGTTAGTGATCAAAACCACTTTTTGCACTTGTGTTAGTGTTGCAAAACAACTTGTCTCCCTTGTGTTCGTGTTGCAGAACCACTTTTTGCACTTGTGTTAGTGTTGCAAAACCACTTTCCACACTTGTGCTGGCATTGAAAACCACTTTCCGCACTTGAGCTAGTATTGCAAAACCACTTTTCCACACTTATACTGGCGTTGAAAACCACTTTCCTCACTTGAGCTAGTGTTGCAGAACCACTTTCCACACTTGTGCTGGCGTTAAAAACCACTTTCCGCACTTGTGTTAGTTTTGCAGAACCACTTTTTGCACTTGTGTTAGTGTTGAAAAACCACTTTCCACACTTGTGTTGGCGTTGAAAACCACTTTCCGCATTTCTGCGAGTGTTGAAAACCACTTTTCGCGAACCTGTTAGTGTAAAAAACCGCTTTTTGCACCTGTGCTAGTGTTGCAAAACCACTTTCCGCACTTGAGCTAGTGTTGCAGAACCACTTTCCGCACTTATGCTGGCCTTGAAAACCACTTTTTGCACTTGTGTTAGTGTTGCAAAACCACTTTCCACACTTATGCTGGCGTTGAAAACAACTTTCCGCACTTGAGATAGTGTTGCAGAACCACTTTCCGCACTTGTGCTGGCATTGAAAACCACTTTCCGCACTCGTGTTAGTGTTGCAGTACCACTTTCCGCACTTATGCTGGCGTTGAAAACCACTTTTTGCACTTGTGTTAGTGTTGCAAAACCACTTTCCACACTTATGCTGGCGTTGAAAACCACTTTCTGCACATGTGTTAGTGTTGCAGAACCACATTCCGCACTTGTGCGGGCATTGAAAACCACTCTCTGCACTTGAACTGGTGTTGCAGAACCACTTTCCGCACTTGTGCATGCGTTGAAAACCACTTTTTGCACTTGTGTTAGTGTTGCAAAACAACTTTCCACACTTATGCTGGCATTGAAAACCACTTTCCGCACTTGAGCTGGTGTTGCAGAACCACTTACCGCACTTGTGGTGGCATTGAAAACCACTTTCCGCACTCGTGTTCGTGTTGCAAACCACTTTTTGCACTTGTGTTAGTGTTGCAAAACCAATTTCAACACTTGTGCTGGCATTGAAAATCACTTTCCACACATGTGCTAGTATTGCAAAACTACTTTCCGCACTTGTGCTGGCGTTGAAAACCACTTTTCGCGCACCTGTTAGTTATCAAAACGACTTTTTGCACTTGTGTTAGTGCTGCAAAACAACTTGTCTCACTTGTGTTTGTGATGCAAAACCACTTGTCTCACTTGTGTTAGTGTTGCAGAACCACTTTCCGCACTTGTGCTGGCATTGAAAACCACTTTTTGCACTTGTGTTAGTGTTGCAAAACCACTTTCCACACTTATGCTGGTGTTGAAAACCACCTTCCGCACTTGAGCTAGTGTTGCAGAAATACTTTCCGCACTTGTGCTGGCGTTGAAAACCACTTTCCACACTTGCGTTAGTGTTGCAGAACCACTTTTTGCACTTGTGTTCGTGTTGCAAAACCACTTTCCACACTTGTGCTGGCATTGAAAACCACTTCCCGCACTTGAGCTAGTGTTGCAAAACCACTTTCCACACTTATGCTTGCGTTGAAAACCACTTTCCGCACTTGGGCTAGTGTTGCAGAACCACTTTCCGCACTTGTGCATGCGTTGAAAACCACTTTTTGCACTTGTTTTAGTGTTGCAAAACCGCTTTCCACACTTATGCTGGCGTTGAAAACCACTTTCCGCACTTGAGCTGGTGTTGCAGAACCACTTTTCGCACTTGTGCTGGCGTTGAAAACCACTTTCCGCACTCGTGTTAGTGTTGCAGAACCACTATCAACACTTGTGCTTGCATTGAAAACAACTTTCACACATGTGCTAGTATTGCAAAACCACTTTCCGCACTTGTGCTGGCATAGAAAACCACTTTTCGCGCACCTGTTAGTGATCAAAACCACTTTTTGCACTTGTATTAGTGTTGCAAAACAACTTGTCTCACTTGTGTTGGTGTTGCAGAACCACTTTCCGCACTTGTGCTGGCGTTGAAAACCACTTTCCGCACTTTTGCAGAACCACTTTTTGCACTTGTGTTCGTGTTGAAAAACCACTTTCCACACTTGTGCTGGCGTTGAAAACCACTTTCCGCATTTCTGCAAGTGTTGAAAACCACTTTTCGCGAACCTGTTAGTGTAAAAAACCGCTTTTTGCACCTGTGCTGGTGTTGCAAAACCACTCTCCGCACTTGAGCTAGTGTTGCAGAACCACTTTCCGCACTTATGCTGGCGTTGAAAACCACTTTTTGCACTTGTGTTAGTGTTGCATAACCACTTTCCACACTTATGCTGGCATTGAAAACCACTTTCCGCACTCGTGTTAGTGTTGCAGCACCACTTTTTCCTCTCGTGTTAGTGTTGCAAAACCACTTTCAACACTTGTGCTGGCGTTGAAAACCACTTTCCGCATTTCTGCGAGTGTTGAAAACCACTTTTCGCGAACCTGTTAGTGTAAAAAACCGCTTTTTGCACCTGTGCTAGTGCAGCAAAACCACTTTCCGCACTTGAGCTACTGTTGCAGAACCACTTTCCGCATTTATGCTGGCGTTGAAAACCACTTTTTGCAGTTGTGTTCGTGTTGCAAAACCACTTTCCACACTTATGCTGGCGTTGAAAACAACTTTCCGCACTCGTGTTAGTGTTGCAGCACAACTTTTTGCTCTCGTGTTAGTGTTGCAAAACCACTTTCAACACTTGTGCTAGCATTGAAAACCACTTTCTGCACATGTGTTAGTGTTGCAGAACCACATTCCGCACTTGTGCGGGCATTGAAAACCACTCTCTGCACTTGAACTAGTGTTGCAAAACCACTCTTCGCACTTGTGTTTGTGTTGCAAAACCACTTTCCACACTTATGCTGGCATTGAAAACCACTTTCCGCACTTGAGCTAGTGTTGCAGAACCACTTGCCGCACTTGTGGTGGCATTGAAAACCACTTTCTGCACTTGTGTTGGTGATGCAAAACCACTTGTCTCACTTTTGTTGGTGTTGCAGAACCACTTTCCGCACTTGTGCTGGCATTGAAAACCACTTTTTGCACTTGTGTTAGTGTTGCAAAACCACTTTCCGCACTTGTGCTGGCATTGAAAACCATTTTTCGCGCACCTGTTAGTGTTCAAAACCACTTTTTGCACTTGTGTTAGTGTTGCAAAACAACTTGTCTCCCTTGTGTTGTTGTTGCAAAACCACTTGTCTCACTTGTGTTAGTGTTGCAGAACCACTTTCCGCACTTGTGCTGGCATTGAAAACCACTTTTTGCACTTGTGTTAGTGTTGCAAAACCACTTTCCACACTCATGCTGGTGTTGAAAACCACTTTCCACACTTGCGTTAGTGTTGCAGAACCACTTTTTGCACTTGTGTTAGTGTTGCAAAACCACTTTCCACACTTGTGCTGGCATTGAAAACCACTTTCCGCACTTGAGATAGTGTTGCAAAACCACTTTTCCACACTTATGCTGGCATTGAAAACCACTTTCCTCACTTGCGCTAGTGTTGCAGAACCACTTTCCGCACTTGTGCATGCGTTGAAAACCACTTTTTGCACTTGTGTTAGTGTTGCAAAACCACTTTCCAAACTTATGATGGCATTTAAAACCACTTTCCGCACTTGAGCTAGTGTTGCAGAACCACTTACCACACTTGTGGTGGCATTGAAAACCACTTTCCGTACTCGTGTTAGTGTTGCAAACCACTTTTTGCACTTGTGTTAGTGTTGCAAAAACCAATTTCAACACTTGTGCTGGCATTGAAAATCACTTTCCACACATGTGCCAGTATTGCAAAACCACTTTCCGCACTTGTGCTGGCGTTGAAAACCACTTTTCGCGCACCTGTTAGTTATCAAAACGACTTTTTGCACTTGTGTTCGTGTTGCAAAACAACTTGTCTCACTTGTGTTTGTGATGCAAAACCACTTGGCTCACTTGTGTTAGTGTTGCAGAACCACTTTCCGCACTTGTGCTGGCATTGAAAACCACTTTTTGCACTTGTGTTAGTGTTGCAAAACCACTTTCCACACTTATGCTGGTGTTGAAAACCACCTTCCGCACTTGAGCTAGTGTTGCAGAAATACTTTCCGCACTTGTGCAGGCGTTGAAAACCACTTTCCACACTTGCGTTAGTGTTGCAGAACCACTTTTTGCACTTGTGTTCGTGTTGCAAAACCACTTTCCACACTTGTGCTGGCATTGAAAACCACTTCCCGCACTTGAACTAGTGTTGCAAAACCACTTTCCACACTTATGCTTGCGTTGAAAACCACTTTCCGCACTTGGGCTAGTGTTGCAGAACCACTTTCCGCACTTGTGCATGCGTTGAAAACCACTTTTTGCACTTGTGTTAGTGTTGCAACACAGCTTTCCACACTTATGCTGGCGTTGAAAACCACTTTCCGCACGAGCTGGTGTTGCAGAACCACTTTTCGCACTTGTGCTGGCGTTGAAAACCACTTTCCAACCTCGTGTTAGTGTTGCAGAACCACTTTTTGCACTTGTGTTAGTGTTGCAAAACCACTATCAACACTTGTGCTTGCATTGAAAACAACTTTCACACATGTGCTAGTATTGCAAAACCACTTTCCGCACTTGTGCTGGCATAGAAAACCACTTTTCGCGCACCTGTTAGTGATCAAAACCACTTTTTGCACTTGTGTTAGTGTTGCAAAACAACTTGTCTCCCTTGTGTTCGTGTTGCAGAACCACTTTTTGCACTTGTGTTAGTGTTGCAAAACCACTTTCCACACTTGTGCTGGCATTGAAAACCACTTTCCGCACTTGAGCTAGTATTGCAAAACCACTTTTCCACACTTATACTGGCATTGAAAACCACTTTCCTCACTTGAGCTAGTGTTGCAGAACCACTTTCCACACTTGTGCTGGCGTTAAAAACCACTTTCCGCACTTGTGTTAGTTTTGCAGAACCACTTTTTGCACTTGTGTTAGTGTTGAAAAACCACTTTCCACACTTGTGTTGGCGTTGAAAACCACTTTCCGCATTTCTGCGAGTGTTGAAAACCACTTTTCGCGAACCTGTTAGTGTAAAAAACCGCTTTTTGCACCTGTGCTAGTGTTGCAAAACCACTTTCCGCACTTGAGCTAGTGTTGCAGAACCACTTTCCGCACGAATGCTGGCGTTGAAAACCACTTTTTGCACTTGTGTTAGTGTTGCAAAACCACTTTCCACACTTATTCTGGCGTTGAAAAACAACTTTCCGCACTTGAGATAGTGTTGCAGAACCACTTTCCGCATTTGTGCTGGCATTGAAAACCACTTTCCGCACTCGTGTTAGTGTTGCAGCACCACTTTCCGCACTTATGCTGGCGTTGAAAACCACTTTTTGCACTTGTATTAGTGCTGCAAAACCACTTTCCACACTTATGCTGGCGTTGAAAACTACTTTCTGCACATGTGTTAGTGTTGCAGAACCACATTCCGCACTTGTGCGGCATTGAAAACCACTCTCTGCACTTGAACTGGTGTTGCAAAATCACTTTCCGCACTGGTGCTGGCGTTGAAAACCACTTTTTGCACTTGTGTTTGTGTTGCAAAACCACTTTCCACACTTATGCTGGCATTGAAAACCACTTTCTGCACTTGAGCTAGTGATGCAGAACCACTTACCGCAGTTGTGGTGGCATTGAAAACCACTTTCTGCACTTGTGTTGGTGATGCAAAACCACTTGTCTCACTTGTGTTAGTGTTGCAGAACCACTTTCCGCACTTGTGCTGGCATTGAAAACCACTTTTTGCACTTGTGTTAGTGTTGCAAAACCACTTTCCGCACTTGTGCTGGCGTTGAAAACCATTTTTCGCGCACCTGTTAGTGTTCAAAACCACTTTTTGCACTCTTGTTAGTGTTGCAAAACAACTTGTCTCCCTTGTGTTCGTGTTGCAAAACCACTTGTCTCACTTGTGTTAGTGTTGCAGAACCACTTTCCGCACTTGTGCTGGCATTGAAAACCACTTTTTGCACTTGTGTTAGTGTTGCAAAACCACTTTCCACACTTATGCTGGTGTTGAAAACCACTTTCCACACTTGCGTTAGTGTTGCAGAACCACTTTTTGCACTTGTGTTATTGTTGCAAAACCACTTTCCACACTTGTGCTGGCATTGAAAACCACTCTCCGCACTTGAGCTAGTGTTGCAGAACCACTTTCCGCACTTATGCTGGCGTTGAAAACCACTTTTTGCACTTGTGTTAGTGTTGCAAAACCACTTTCCACACTTATGCTGGCATTGAAAACCACTTTCCGCACTCGTGTTAGTGTTGCAGCACCACTTTTTCCTCTCGTGTTAGTGTTGCAAAACCACTTTCAACACTTGTGCTGGCGTTGAAAACCACTTTCCGCATTTCTGCGAGTGTTGAAAACCACTTTTCGCGAACCTGTTAGTGTAAAAAACCGCTTTTTGCACCTGTGCTAGTGCAGCAAAACCACTTTCCGCACTTGAGCTACTGTTGCAGAACCACTTTCCGCATTTATGCTGGCGTTGAAAACCACTTTTTGCAGTTGTGTTCGTGTTGCAAAACCACTTTCCACACTTATGCTGGCGTTGAAAACAACTTTCTGCACATGTGTTAGTGTTGCAGAACCACATTCCGCACTTGTGCGGGCATTGAAAACCACTCTCTGCACTTGAACTAGTGTTGCAAAACCACTCTTCGCACTTGTGTTTGTGTTGCAAAACCACTTTCCACACTTATGCTGGCATTGAAAACCACTTTCCGCACTTGAGCTAGTGTTGCAGAACCACTTGCCGCACTTGTGGTGGCATTGAAAACCACTTTCTGCACTTGTGTTGGTGATGCAAAACCACTTGTCTCACTTTTGTTGGTGTTGCAGAACCACTTTCCGCACTTGTGCTGGCATTGAAAACCACTTTTTGCACTTGTGTTAGTGTTGCAAAACCACTTTCCGCACTTGTGCTGGCATTGAAAACCATTTTTCGCGCACCTGTTAGTGTTCAAAACCACTTTTTGCACTTGTGTTAGTGTTGCAAAACAACTTGTCTCCCTTGTGTTGTTGTTGCAAAACCACTTGTCTCACTTGTGTTAGTGTTGCAGAACCACTTTCCGCACTTGTGCTGGCATTGAAAACCACTTTTTGCACTTGTGTTAGTGTTGCAAAACCACTTTCCACACTCATGCTGGTGTTGAAAACCACTTTCCACACTTGCGTTAGTGTTGCAGAACCACTTTTTGCACTTGTGTTAGTGTTGCAAAACCACTTTTCACACTTGTGCTGGCATTGAAAACCACTTTCCGCACTTGAGATAGTGTTGCAAAACCACTTTTCCACACTTATGCTGGCATTGAAAACCACTTTCCTCACTTGCGCTAGTGTTGCAGAACCACTTTCCGCACTTGTGCATGCGTTGAAAACCACTTTTTGCACTTGTGTTAGTGTTGCAAAACCACTTTCCAAACTTATGATGGCATTTAAAACCACTTTCCGCACTTGAGCTAGTGTTGCAGAACCACTTACCACACTTGTGGTGGCATTGAAAACCACTTTCCGTACTCGTGTTAGTGTTGCAAACCACTTTTTGCACTTGTGTTAGTGTTGCAAAAACCAATTTCAACACTTGTGCTGGCATTGAAAATCACTTTCCACACATGTGCCAGTATTGCAAAACCACTTTCCGCACTTGTGCTGGCGTTGAAAACCACTTTTCGCGCACCTGTTAGTTATCAAAACGACTTTTTGCACTTGTGTTCGTGTTGCAAAACAACTTGTCTCACTTGTGTTTGTGATGCAAAACCACTTGGCTCACTTGTGTTAGTGTTGCAGAACCACTTTCCGCACTTGTGCTGGCATTGAAAACCACTTTTTGCACTTGTGTTAGTGTTGCAAAACCACTTTCCACACTTATGCTGGTGTTGAAAACCACCTTCCGCACTTGAGCTAGTGTTGCAGAAATACTTTCCGCACTTGTGCAGGCGTTGAAAACCACTTTCCACACTTGCGTTAGTGTTGCAGAACCACTTTTTGCACTTGTGTTCGTGTTGCAAAACCACTTTCCACACTTGTGCTGGCATTGAAAACCACTTCCCGCACTTGAACTAGTGTTGCAAAACCACTTTCCACACTTATGCTTGCGTTGAAAACCACTTTCCGCACTTGGGCTAGTGTTGCAGAACCACTTTCCGCACTTGTGCATGCGTTGAAAACCACTTTTTGCACTTGTGTTAGTGTTGCAACACAGCTTTCCACACTTATGCTGGCGTTGAAAACCACTTTCCGCACGAGCTGGTGTTGCAGAACCACTTTTCGCACTTGTGCTGGCGTTGAAAACCACTTTCCAACCTCGTGTTAGTGTTGCAGAACCACTTTTTGCACTTGTGTTAGTGTTGCAAAACCACTATCAACACTTGTGCTTGCATTGAAAACAACTTTCACACATGTGCTAGTATTGCAAAACCACTTTCCGCACTTGTGCTGGCATAGAAAACCACTTTTCGCGCACCTGTTAGTGATCAAAACCACTTTTTGCACTTGTGTTAGTGTTGCAAAACAACTTGTCTCCCTTGTGTTCGTGTTGCAGAACCACTTTTTGCACTTGTGTTAGTGTTGCAAAACCACTTTCCACACTTGTGCTGGCATTGAAAACCACTTTCCGCACTTGAGCTAGTATTGCAAAACCACTTTTCCACACTTATACTGACGTTGAAAACCACTTTCCTCACTTGAGCTAGTGTTGCAGAACCACTTTCCACACTTGTGCTGGCGTTAAAAACCACTTTCCGCACTTGTGTTAGTTTTGCAGAACCACTTTTTGCACTTGTGTTAGTGTTGAAAAACCACTTTCCACACTTGTGTTGGCGTTGAAAACCACTTTCCGCATTTCTGCGAGTGTTGAAAACCACTTTTCGCGAACCTGTTAGTGTAAAAAACCGCTTTTTGCACCTGTGCTAGTGTTGCAAAACCACTTTCCGCACTTGAGCTAGTGTTGCAGAACCACTTTCCGCACTTATGCTGGCCTTGAAAACCACTTTTTGCACTTGTGTTAGTGTTGCAAAACCACTTTCCACACTTATGCTGGCGTTGAAAACAACTTTCCGCACTTGAGATAGTGTTGCAGAACCACTTTCCGCACTTGTGCTGGCATTGAAAACCACTTTCCGCACTCGTGTTAGTGTTGCAGTACCACTTTCCGCACTTATGCTGGCGTTGAAAACCACTTTTTGCACTTGTGTTAGTGTTGCAAAACCACTTTCCACACTTATGCTGGTGTTGAAAACCACCTTCCGCACTTGAGCTAGTGTTGCAGAAATACTTTCCGCACTTGTGCAGGCGTTGAAAACCACTTTCCACACTTGCGTTAGTGTTGCAGAACCACTTTTTGCACTTGTGTTCGTGTTGCAAAACCACTTTCCACACTTGTGCTGGCATTGAAAACCACTTCCCGCACTTGAACTAGTGTTGCAAAACCACTTTCCACACTTATGCTTGCGTTGAAAACCACTTTCCGCACTTGGGCTAGTGTTGCAGAACCACTTTCCGCACTTGTGCATGCGTTGAAAACCACTTTTTGCACTTGTGTTAGTGTTGCAACACAGCTTTCCACACTTATGCTGGCGTTGAAAACCACTTTCCGCACGAGCTGGTGTTGCAGAACCACTTTTCGCACTTGTGCTGGCGTTGAAAACCACTTTCCAACCTCGTGTTAGTGTTGCAGAACCACTTTTTGCACTTGTGTTAGTGTTGCAAAACCACTATCAACACTTGTGCTTGCATTGAAAACAACTTTCACACATGTGCTAGTATTGCAAAACCACTTTCCGCACTTGTGCTGGCATAGAAAACCACTTTTCGCGCACCTGTTAGTGATCAAAACCACTTTTTGCACTTGTGTTAGTGTTGCAAAACAACTTGTCTCCCTTGTGTTCGTGTTGCAGAACCACTTTTTGCACTTGTGTTAGTGTTGCAAAACCACTTTCCACACTTGTGCTGGCATTGAAAACCACTTTCCGCACTTGAGCTAGTATTGCAAAACCACTTTTCCACACTTATACTGGCGTTGAAAACCACTTTCCTCACTTGAGCTAGTGTTGCAGAACCACTTTCCACACTTGTGCTGGCGTTAAAAACCACTTTCCGCACTTGTGTTAGTTTTGCAGAACCACTTTTTGCACTTGTGTTAGTGTTGAAAAACCACTTTCCACACTTGTGTTGGCGTTGAAAACCACTTTCCGCATTTCTGCGAGTGTTGAAAACCACTTTTCGCGAACCTGTTAGTGTAAAAAACCGCTTTTTGCACCTGTGCTAGTGTTGCAAAACCACTTTCCGCACTTGAGCTAGTGTTGCAGAACCACTTTCCGCACTTATGCTGGCCTTGAAAACCACTTTTTGCACTTGTGTTAGTGTTGCAAAACCACTTTCCACACTTATGCTGGCGTTGAAAACAACTTTCCGCACTTGAGATAGTGTTGCAGAACCACTTTCCGCACTTGTGCTGGCATTGAAAACCACTTTCCGCACTCGTGTTAGTGTTGCAGTACCACTTTCCGCACTTATGCTGGCGTTGAAAACCACTTTTTGCACTTGTGTTAGTGTTGCAAAACCACTTTCCACACTTATGCTGGCGTTGAAAACCACTTTCTGCACATGTGTTAGTGTTGCAGAACCACATTCCGCACTTGTGCGGGCATTGAAAACCACTCTCTGCACTTGAACTGGTGTTGCAGAACCACTTTCCGCACTTGTGCATGCGTTGAAAACCACTTTTTGCACTTGTGTTAGTGTTGCAAAACAACTTTCCACACTTATGCTGGCATTGAAAACCACTTTCCGCACTTGAGCTGGTGTTGCAGAACCACTTACCGCACTTGTGGTGGCATTGAAAACCACTTTCCGCACTCGTGTTCGTGTTGCAAACCACTTTTTGCACTTGTGTTAGTGTTGCAAAACCAATTTCAACACTTGTGCTGGCATTGAAAATCACTTTCCACACATGTGCTAGTATTGCAAAACTACTTTCCGCACTTGTGCTGGCGTTGAAAACCACTTTTCGCGCACCTGTTAGTTATCAAAACGACTTTTTGCACTTGTGTTAGTGCTGCAAAACAACTTGTCTCACTTGTGTTAGTGTTGCAGAACCACTTTCCGCACTTGTGCTGGCATTGAAAACCACTTTTTGCACTTGTGTTAGTGTTGCAAAACCACTTTCCACACTTATGCTGGTGTTGAAAACCACCTTCCGCACTTGAGCTAGTGTTGCAGAAATACTTTCCGCACTTGTGCTGGCGTTGAAAACCACTTTCCACACTTGCGTTAGTGTTGCAGAACCACTTTTTGCACTTGTGTTCGTGTTGCAAAACCACTTTCCACACTTGTGCTGGCATTGAAAACCACTTCCCGCACTTGAGCTAGTGTTGCAAAACCACTTTCCACACTTATGCTTGCGTTGAAAACCACTTTCCGCACTTGGGCTAGTGTTGCAGAACCACTTTCCGCACTTGTGCATGCGTTGAAAACCACTTTTTGCACTTGTTTTAGTGTTGCAAAACCGCTTTCCACACTTATGCTGGCGTTGAAAACCACTTTCCGCACTTGAGCTGGTGTTGCAGAACCACTTTTCGCACTTGTGCTGGCGTTGAAAACCACTTTCCGCACTCGTGTTAGTGTTGCAGAACCACTTTCCGCACTTGTGCTGGCATTGAAAACCACTTTTTGCACTTGTGTTAGTGTTGCTAAACCACTTTCCGCACTTGTGCTGGCATTGAAAACCATTTTTCGCGCACCTGTTAGTGTTCAAAACCACTTTTTGCACTTGTGTTAGTGTTGCAAAACAACTTGTCTCCCTTGTGTTGGTGTTGCAAAACCACTTGTCTCACTTGTGTTAGTGTTGCAGAACCACTTTCCGCACTTGTGCTGGCATTGAAAACCACTTTTTGCACTTGTGTTAGTGTTGCAAAACCACTTTCCACACTCATGCTGGTGTTGAAAACCACTTTCCACACTTGCGTCAGTGTTGCAGAACCACTTTTTGCACTTGTGTTAGTGTTGCAAAACCACTTTCCACACTTGTGCTGGCATTGAAAACCACTTTCCGCACTTGAGATAGTGTTGCAAAACCACTTTTCCACACTTATGCTGGCATTGAAAACCACTTTCCTCACTTGCGCTAGTGTTGCAGAACCACTTTCCGCACTTGTGCATGCGTTGAAAACCACTTTTTGCACTTGTGTTAGTGTTGCAAAACCACTTTCCAAAATTATGATGGCATTTAAAACCACTTTCCGCACTTGAGCTAGTGTTGCAGAACCACTTACCACACTTGTGGTGGCATTGAAAACCACTTTCCGTACTCGTGTTAGTGTTGCAAACCACTTTTTGCACTTGTGTTAGTGTTGCAAAAACCAATTTCAACACTTGTGCTGGCATTGAAAATCACTTTCCACACATGTGCCAGTATTGCAAAACCACCTTCCGCACTTGAGCTAGTGTTGCAGAAATACTTTCCGCACTTGTGCTGGCGTTGAAAACTACTTTCCACACTTGCGTTATTGTTGCAGAACCACTTTTTGCACTTGTGTTAGTGTTGCAAAACAACTTGTCTCACTTGTGTTTGTGATACAAAACCACTTGGCTCACTTGTGTTAGTGTTGCAGAACCACTTTCCGCACTTGTGCTGGCATTGAAAACCACTTTTTGCACTTGTGTTAGTGTTGCAAAACCACTTTCCACACTTATGCTGGTGTTGAAAACCACCTTCCGCACTTGAGCTAGTGTTGCAGAAATACTTTCCGCACTTGTGCTGGTGTTGAAAACTACTTTCCACACTTGCGTTAGTGTTGCAGAACCACTTTTTGCACTTGTGTTCGTGTTGCAAAACCACTTTCCACACTTGTGCTGGCATTGAAAACCACTTCCCGCACTTGAGCTAGTGTTGCAAAACCACTTTCCACACTTATGCTTGCGTTGATAACCACTTTCCGCACTTGGGCTAGTGTTGCAGAACCACTTTCCGCACTTGTGCATGCGTTGAAAACCACTTTTTGCACTTGTGTTCGTGTTGCAAAACCACTTTCCACACTTGTGCTGGCATTGAAAACCACCTTCCACACTTGAGCTAGTGTTGCAGAAATACTTTCCGCACTTGTGCTGGCATTGAAAACCACTTTCCACACTTGCGTTAGTGTTGCAGAACCACTTTTTGCACTTGTGTTCGTGTTGCAAAACCACTTTCCACACTTGTGCTGGCATTGAAAACCACTTCCCGCACTTGAGCTTGTGTTGCAAAACCACTTTCCACACTTATGCTTGCGTTGAAAACCACTTTCCGCACTTGAGCTAGTGTTGCAGAACCACTTTCCGCACTTGTGCTGGCATTGAAAACCACTTTCCACACTTGCGTTAGTGTTGCAGAACCACTTTTTGCACTTGTGTTCGTGTTGCAAAACCACTTTCCACACTTGTGCTGGCATTGAAAACCACTTCCCGCACTTGAGCTAGTGTTGCAGAACCACTTTCCGCACTTGTGCTGGCATTGAAAACCACTTTCCCCACTTGCGCTAGTGTTGCAGAACCACTTTTTGCACTTGTGTTAGTGTTGCAAAACCACTTTCCACACTTATACTGGCGTTGAAAACCACTTTCCTCACTTGAGATAGTGTTGCAGAACCACTTTCCGCACTTGTGCTGGCGTTAAAAACCACTTTCGGCACTTGTGTTAGTTTTGCAGAACCACTTTTTGCACTTGTGTTAGTGTTGAAAAACCACTTTCCACACTTGTGTTGGCATTGAAAACCACTTTCCGCATTTCTGCGAGTGTTGAAAACCACTTTTCGCGAACCTGTTAGTGTAAAAAACCGCTTTTTGCACCTGTGCTAGTGTTGCAAAACCACTTTCCGCACTTGAGCTAGTGTTGCAGAACCACTTTCCGCACTTATGCTGGCCTTGAAAACCACTTTTTGCACTTGTGTTAGTGTTGCAAAACCACTTTCCACACTTATGCTGGCGTTGAAAACAACTTTCCGCACTTGAGATAGTGTTGCAGAACCACTTTCCGCACTTGTGCTGGCATTGAAAACCACTTTCCGCACTCGTGTTAGTGTTGCAGTACCACTTTCCGCACTTATGCTGGCGTTGAAAACCACTTTTTGCACTTGTGTTAGTGTTGCAAAACCACTTTCCACACTTATGCTGGCGTTGAAAACCACTTTCTGCACATGTGTTAGTGTTGCAGAACCACATTCCGCACTTGTGCGGGCATTGAAAACCACTCTCTGCACTTGAACTGGTGTTGCAGAACCACTTTCCGCACTTGTGCATGCGTTGAAAACCACTTTTTGCACTTGTGTTAGTGTTGCAAAACAACTTTCCACACTTATGCTGGCATTGAAAACCACTTTCCGCACTTGAGCTGGTGTTGCAGAACCACTTACCGCACTTGTGGTGGCATTGAAAACCACTTTCCGCACTCGTGTTCGTGTTGCAAACCACTTTTTGCACTTGTGTTAGTGTTGCAAAACCAATTTCAACACTTGTGCTGGCATTGAAAATCACTTTCCACACATGTGCTAGTATTGCAAAACTACTTTCCGCACTTGTGCTGGCGTTGAAAACCACTTTTCGCGCACCTGTTAGTTATCAAAACGACTTTTTGCACTTGTGTTAGTGCTGCAAAACAACTTGTCTCACTTGTGTTTGTGATGCAAAACCACTTGTCTCACTTGTGTTAGTGTTGCAGAACCACTTTCCGCACTTGTGCTGGCATTGAAAACCACTTTTTGCACTTGTGTTAGTGTTGCAAAACCACTTTCCACACTTATGCTGGTGTTGAAAACCACCTTCCGCACTTGAGCTAGTGTTGCAGAAATACTTTCCGCACTTGTGCTGGTGTTGAAAACTACTTTCCACACTTGCGTTAGTGTTGCTGAACCACTTTTTGCACTTGTGTTCGTGTTGCAAAACCACTTTCCACACTTGTGCTGGCATTGAAAACCACTTCCCGCACTTGAGCTAGTGTTGCAAAACCACTTTCCACACTTATGCTTGCGTTGATAACCACTTTCCGCACTTGGGCTAGTGTTGCAGAACCACTTTCCGCACTTGTGCATGCGTTGAAAACCACTTTTTGCACTTGTGTTCGTGTTGCAAAACCACTTTCCACACTTGTGCTGGCATTGAAAACCACCTTCCACACTTGAGCTAGTGTTGCAGAAATACTTTCCGCACTTGTGCTGGCATTGAAAACCACTTTCCACACTTGCGTTAGTGTTGCAGAACCACTTTTTGCACTTGTGTTCGTGTTGCAAAACCACTTTCCACACTTGTGCTGGCATTGAAAACCACTTCCCGCACTTGAGCTTGTGTTGCAAAACCACTTTCCACACTTATGCTTGCGTTGAAAACCACTTTCCGCACTTGAGCTAGTGTTGCAGAACCACTTTCCGCACTTGTGCTGGCATTGAAAACCACTTTCCACACTTGCGTTAGTGTTGCAGAACCACTTTTTGCACTTGTGTTCGTGTTGCAAAACCACTTTCCACACTTGTGCTGGCATTGAAAACCACTTCCCGCACTTGAGCTAGTGTTGCAGAACCACTTTCCGCACTTGTGCTGGCATTGAAAACCACTTTCCACACTTGCGCTAGTGTTGCAGAACCACTTTTGCACTTGTGTTAGTGTTGCAAAACCACTTTCCACACTTATACTGGCGTTGAAAACCACTTTCCTCACTTGAGATAGTGTTGCCGAACCACTTTCCGCACTTGTGCTGGCGTTAAAAACCACTTTCGGCACTTGTGTTAGTTTTGCAGAACCACTTTTTGCACTTGTGTTAGTGTTGAAAAACCACTTTCCACACTTGTGTTGGCATTGAAAACCACTTTCCGCATTTCTGCGAGTGTTGAAAACCACTTTTCGCGAACCTGTTAGTGTAAAAAACCGCTTTTTGCACCTGTGCTAGTGTTGCAAAACCACTTTCCGCACTTGAGCTAGTGTTGCAGAACCACTTTCCGCACTTATGCTGGCCTTGAAAACCACTTTTTGCACTTGTGTTAGTGTTGCAAAACCACTTTCCACACTTATGCTGGCGTTGAAAACAACTTTCCGCACTTGAGATAGTGTTGCAGAACCACTTTCCGCACTTGTGCTGGCATTGAAAACCACTTTCCGCACTCGTGTTAGTGTTGCAGTACCACTTTCCGCACTTATGCTGGCGTTGAAAACCACTTTTTGCACTTGTGTTAGTGTTGCAAAACCACTTTCCACACTTATGCTGGCGTTGAAAACCACTTTCTGCACATGTGTTAGTGTTGCAGAACCACTTTCCACACTTATGCTGGCATTGAAAACCACTTTCCGCACTTGAGCTGGTGTTGCAGAACCACTTACCGCACTTGTGGTGGCATTGAAAACCACTTTCCGCACTCGTGTTCGTGTTGCAAACCACTTTTTGCACTTGTGTTAGTGTTGCAAAACCAATTTCAACACTTGTGCTGGCATTGAAAATCACTTTCCACACATGTGCTAGTATTGCAAAACTACTTTCCGCACTTGTGCTGGCGTTGAAAACCACTTTTCGCGCACCTGTTAGTTATCAAAACGACTTTTTGCACTTGTGTTAGTGCTGCAAAACAACTTGTCTCACTTGTGTTTGTGATGCAAAACCACTTGTCTCACTTGTGTTAGTGTTGCAGAACCACTTTCCGCACTTGTGCTGGCATTGAAAACCACTTTTTGCACTTGTGTTAGTGTTGCAAAACCACTTTCCACACTTATGCTGGTGTTGAAAACCACCTTCCGCACTTGAGCTAGTGTTGCAGAAATACTTTCCGCACTTGTGCTGGCGTTGAAAACCACTTTCCACACTTGCGTTAGTGTTGCAGAACCACTTTTTGCACTTGTGTTCGTGTTGCAAAACCACTTTCCACACTTGTGCTGGCATTGAAAACCACTTCCCGCACTTGAGCTAGTGTTGCAAAACCACTTTCCACACTTATGCTTGCATTGAAAACCACTTTCCGCACTTGGGCTAGTGTTGCAGAACCACTTTCCGCACTTGTGCATGCGTTGAAAACCACTTTTTGCACTTGTTTTAGTGTTGCAAAACCGCTTTCCACACTTATGCTGGCGTTGAAAACCACTTTCCGCACTTGAGCTGGTGTTGCAGAACCACTTTTCGCACTTGTGCTGGCGTTGAAAACCACTTTCCGCACTCGTGTTAGTGTTGCAGAACCACTATCAACACTTGTGCTTGCATTGAAAACAACTTTCACACATGTGCTAGTATTGCAAAACCACTTTCCGCACTTGTGCTGGCATAGAAAACCACTTTTCGCGCACCTGTTAGTGATCAAAACCACTTTTTGCACTTGTATTAGTGTTGCAAAACAACTTGTCTCACTTGTGTTGGTGTTGCAGAACCACTTTCCGCACTTGTGCTGGCGTTGAAAACCACTTTCCGCACTTTTGCAGAACCACTTTTTGCACTTGTGTTCGTGTTGAAAAACCACTTTCCACACTTGTGCTGGCGTTGAAAACCACTTTCCGCATTTCTGCAAGTGTTGAAAACCACTTTTCGCGAACCTGTTAGTGTAAAAAACCGCTTTTTGCACCTGTGCTGGTGTTGCAAAACCACTCTCCGCACTTGAGCTAGTGTTGCAGAACCACTTTCCGCACTTATGCTGGCGTTGAAAACCACTTTTTGCACTTGTGTTAGTGTTGCAAAACCACTTTCCACACTTATGCTGGCATTGAAAACCACTTTCCGCACTCGTGTTAGTGTTGCAGCACCACTTTTTCCTCTCGTGTTAGTGTTGCAAAACCACTTTCAACACTTGTGCTGGCGTTGAAAACCACTTTTCGCATTTCTGCGAGTGTTGAAAACCACTTTTCGCGAACCTGTTAGTGTAAAAAACCGCTTTTTGCACCTGTGCTAGTGCAGCAAAACCACTTTCCGCACTTGAGCTACTGTTGCAGAACCACTTTCCGCATTTATGCTGGCGTTGAAAACCACTTTTTGCAGTTGTGTTCGTGTTGCAAAACCACTTTCCACACTTATGCTGGCGTTGAAAACAACTTTCCGCACTTGAGATAGTGTTGCAGAACCACTTTCCGCACTTGTGCTGGCATTGAAAACCACTTTCCGCACTCGTGTTAGTGTTGCAGCACAACTTTTTGCTCTCGTGTTAGTGTTGCAAAACCACTTTCAACACTTGTGCTCGCATTGAAAACCACTTTCTGCACATGTGTTAGTGTTGCAGAACCACATTCCGCACTTGTGCGGGCATTGAAAACCACTCTCTGCACTTGAACTAGTGTTGCAAAACCACTCTTCGCACTTGTGTTTGTGTTGCAAAACCACTTTCCACACTTATGCTGGCATTGAAAACCACTTTTTGCACTTGTGTTAGTGTTGCAAAACCACTTTTTGCACTTGTGTTAGTGTTGCAAAACCACTTTCCGCACTTGTGCTGGCATTGAAAACCATTTTTCGCGCACCTGTTAGTGTTCAAAACCACTTTTTGCACTTGTGTTAGTGTTGCAAAACAACTTGTCTCCCTTGTGTTGTTGTTGCAAAACCACTTGTCTCACTTGTGTTAGTGTTGCAGAACCACTTTCCGCACTTGTGCTGGCATTGAAAACCACTTTTTGCACTTGTGTTAGTGTTGCAAAACCACTTTCCACACTCATGCTGGTGTTGAAAACCACTTTCCACACTTGCGTTAGTGTTGCAGAACCACTTTTTGCACTTGTGTTAGTGTTGCAAAACCACTTTTCACACTTGTGCTGGCATTGAAAACCACTTTCCGCACTTGAGATAGTGTTGCAAAACCACTTTCCACACTTATGCTGGCGTTGAAAACAACTTTCCGCACTTGAGATAGTGTTGCAGAACCACTTTCCGCACTTGTGCTGGCATTGAAAACCACTTTCCGCACTCGTGTTAGTGTTGCAGTACCACTTTCCGCACTTATGCTGGCGTTGAAAACCACTTTTTGCACTTGTGTTAGTGTTGCAAAACCACTTTCCACACTTATGCTGGCGTTGAAAACCACTTTCTGCACATGTGTTAGTGTTGCAGAACCACATTCCGCACTTGTGCGGGCATTGAAAACCACTCTCTGCACTTGAACTGGTGTTGCAGAACCACTTTCCGCACTTGTGCATGCGTTGAAAACCACTTTTTGCACTTGTGTTAGTGTTGCAAAACAACTTTCCACACTTATGCTGGCATTGAAAACCACTTTCCGCACTTGAGCTGGTGTTGCAGAACCACTTACCGCACTTGTGGTGGCATTGAAAACCACTTTCCGCACTCGTGTTCGTGTTGCAAACCACTTTTTGCACTTGTGTTAGTGTTGCAAAACCAATTTCAACACTTGTGCTGGCATTGAAAATCACTTTCCACACATGTGCTAGTATTGCAAAACTACTTTCCGCACTTGTGCTGGCGTTGAAAACCACTTTTCGCGCACCTGTTAGTTATCAAAACGACTTTTTGCACTTGTGTTAGTGCTGCAAAACAACTTGTCTCACTTGTGTTTGTGATGCAAAACCACTTGTCTCACTTGTGTTAGTGTTGCAGAACCACTTTCCGCACTTGTGCTGGCATTGAAAACCACTTTTTGCACTTGTGTTAGTGTTGCAAAACCACTTTCCACACTTATGCTGGTGTTGAAAACCACCTTCCGCACTTGAGCTAGTGTTGCAGAAATACTTTCCGCACTTGTGCTGGTGTTGAAAACTACTTTCCACACTTGCGTTAGTGTTGCTGAACCACTTTTTGCACTTGTGTTCGTGTTGCAAAACCACTTTCCACACTTGTGCTGGCATTGAAAACCACTTCCCGCACTTGAGCTAGTGTTGCAAAACCACTTTCCACACTTATGCTTGCGTTGATAACCACTTTCCGCACTTGGGCTAGTGTTGCAGAACCACTTTCCGCACTTGTGCATGCGTTGAAAACCACTTTTTGCACTTGTGTTCGTGTTGCAAAACCACTTTCCACACTTGTGCTGGCATTGAAAACCACCTTCCACACTTGAGCTAGTGTTGCAGAAATACTTTCCGCACTTGTGCTGGCATTGAAAACCACTTTCCACACTTGCGTTAGTGTTGCAGAACCACTTTTTGCACTTGTGTTCGTGTTGCAAAACCACTTTCCACACTTGTGCTGGCATTGAAAACCACTTCCCGCACTTGAGCTTGTGTTGCAAAACCACTTTCCACACTTATGCTTGCGTTGAAAACCACTTTCCGCACTTGAGCTAGTGTTGCAGAACCACTTTCCGCACTTGTGCTGGCATTGAAAACCACTTTCCACACTTGCGTTAGTGTTGCAGAACCACTTTTTGCACTTGTGTTCGTGTTGCAAAACCACTTTCCACACTTGTGCTGGCATTGAAAACCACTTCCCGCACTTGAGCTAGTGTTGCAGAACCACTTTCCGCACTTGTGCTGGCATTGAAAACCACTTTCCACACTTGCGCTAGTGTTGCAGAACCACTTTTGCACTTGTGTTAGTGTTGCAAAACCACTTTCCACACTTATACTGGCGTTGAAAACCACTTTCCTCACTTGAGATAGTGTTGCCGAACCACTTTCCGCACTTGTGCTGGCGTTAAAAACCACTTTCGGCACTTGTGTTAGTTTTGCAGAACCACTTTTTGCACTTGTGTTAGTGTTGAAAAACCACTTTCCACACTTGTGTTGGCATTGAAAACCACTTTCCGCATTTCTGCGAGTGTTGAAAACCACTTTTCGCGAACCTGTTAGTGTAAAAAACCGCTTTTTGCACCTGTGCTAGTGTTGCAAAACCACTTTCCGCACTTGAGCTAGTGTTGCAGAACCACTTTCCGCACTTATGCTGGCCTTGAAAACCACTTTTTGCACTTGTGTTAGTGTTGCAAAACCACTTTCCACACTTATGCTGGCGTTGAAAACAACTTTCCGCACTTGAGATAGTGTTGCAGAACCACTTTCCGCACTTGTGCTGGCATTGAAAACCACTTTCCGCACTCGTGTTAGTGTTGCAGTACCACTTTCCGCACTTATGCTGGCGTTGAAAACCACTTTTTGCACTTGTGTTAGTGTTGCAAAACCACTTTCCACACTTATGCTGGCGTTGAAAACCACTTTCTGCACATGTGTTAGTGTTGCAGAACCACTTTCCGCACTCGTGTTCGTGTTGCAAACCACTTTTTGCACTTGTGTTAGTGTTGCAAAACCAATTTCAACACTTGTGCTGGCATTGAAAATCACTTTCCACACATGTGCTAGTATTGCAAAACTACTTTCCGCACTTGTGCTGGCGTTGAAAACCACTTTTCGCGCACCTGTTAGTTATCAAAACGACTTTTTGCACTTGTGTTAGTGCTGCAAAACAACTTGTCTCACTTGTGTTTGTGATGCAAAACCACTTGTCTCACTTGTGTTAGTGTTGCAGAACCACTTTCCGCACTTGTGCTGGCATTGAAAACCACTTTTTGCACTTGTGTTAGTGTTGCAAAACCACTTTCCACACTTATGCTGGTGTTGAAAACCACCTTCCGCACTTGAGCTAGTGTTGCAGAAATACTTTCCGCACTTGTGCTGGCGTTGAAAACCACTTTCCACACTTGCGTTAGTGTTGCAGAACCACTTTTTGCACTTGTGTTCGTGTTGCAAAACCACTTTCCACACTTGTGCTGGCATTGAAAACCACTTCCCGCACTTGAGCTAGTGTTGCAAAACCACTTTCCACACTTATGCTTGCATTGAAAACCACTTTCCGCACTTGGGCTAGTGTTGCAGAACCACTTTCCGCACTTGTGCATGCGTTGAAAACCACTTTTTGCACTTGTTTTAGTGTTGCAAAACCGCTTTCCACACTTATGCTGGCGTTGAAAACCACTTTCCGCACTTGAGCTGGTGTTGCAGAACCACTTTTCGCACTTGTGCTGGCGTTGAAAACCACTTTCCGCACTCGTGTTAGTGTTGCAGAACCACTATCAACACTTGTGCTTGCATTGAAAACAACTTTCACACATGTGCTAGTATTGCAAAACCACTTTCCGCACTTGTGCTGGCATAGAAAACCACTTTTCGCGCACCTGTTAGTGATCAAAACCACTTTTTGCACTTGTATTAGTGTTGCAAAACAACTTGTCTCACTTGTGTTGGTGTTGCAGAACCACTTTCCGCACTTGTGCTGGCGTTGAAAACCACTTTCCGCACTTTTGCAGAACCACTTTTTGCACTTGTGTTCGTGTTGAAAAACCACTTTCCACACTTGTGCTGGCGTTGAAAACCACTTTCCGCATTTCTGCAAGTGTTGAAAACCACTTTTCGCGAACCTGTTAGTGTAAAAAACCGCTTTTTGCACCTGTGCTGGTGTTGCAAAACCACTCTCCGCACTTGAGCTAGTGTTGCAGAACCACTTTCCGCACTTATGCTGGCGTTGAAAACCACTTTTTGCACTTGTGTTAGTGTTGCAAAACCACTTTCCACACTTATGCTGGCATTGAAAACCACTTTCCGCACTCGTGTTAGTGTTGCAGCACCACTTTTTCCTCTCGTGTTAGTGTTGCAAAACCACTTTCAACACTTGTGCTGGCGTTGAAAACCACTTTTCGCATTTCTGCGAGTGTTGAAAACCACTTTTCGCGAACCTGTTAGTGTAAAAAACCGCTTTTTGCACCTGTGCTAGTGCAGCAAAACCACTTTCCGCACTTGAGCTACTGTTGCAGAACCACTTTCCGCATTTATGCTGGCGTTGAAAACCACTTTTTGCAGTTGTGTTCGTGTTGCAAAACCACTTTCCACACTTATGCTGGCGTTGAAAACAACTTTCCGCACTTGAGATAGTGTTGCAGAACCACTTTCCGCACTTGTGCTGGCATTGAAAACCACTTTCCGCACTCGTGTTAGTGTTGCAGCACAACTTTTTGCTCTCGTGTTAGTGTTGCAAAACCACTTTCAACACTTGTGCTCGCATTGAAAACCACTTTCTGCACATGTGTTAGTGTTGCAGAACCACATTCCGCACTTGTGCGGGCATTGAAAACCACTCTCTGCACTTGAACTAGTGTTGCAAAACCACTCTTCGCACTTGTGTTTGTGTTGCAAAACCACTTTCCACACTTATGCTGGCATTGAAAACCACTTTTTGCACTTGTGTTAGTGTTGCAAAACCACTTTTTGCACTTGTGTTAGTGTTGCAAAACCACTTTCCGCACTTGTGCTGGCATTGAAAACCATTTTTCGCGCACCTGTTAGTGTTCAAAACCACTTTTTGCACTTGTGTTAGTGTTGCAAAACAACTTGTCTCCCTTGTGTTGTTGTTGCAAAACCACTTGTCTCACTTGTGTTAGTGTTGCAGAACCACTTTCCGCACTTGTGCTGGCATTGAAAACCACTTTTTGCACTTGTGTTAGTGTTGCAAAACCACTTTCCACACTCATGCTGGTGTTGAAAACCACTTTCCACACTTGCGTTAGTGTTGCAGAACCACTTTTTGCACTTGTGTTAGTGTTGCAAAACCACTTTTCACACTTGTGCTGGCATTGAAAACCACTTTCCGCACTTGAGATAGTGTTGCAAAACCACTTTTCCACACTTATGCTGGCATTGAAAACCACTTTCCTCACTTGCGCTAGTGTTGCAGAACCACTTTCCGCACTTGTGCATGCGTTGAAAACCACTTTTTGCACTTGTGTTAGTGTTGCAAAACCACTTTCCAAACTTATGATGGCATTTAAAACCACTTTCCGCACTTGAGCTAGTGTTGCAGAACCACTTACCACACTTGTGGTGGCATTGAAAACCACTTTCCGTACTCGTGTTAGTGTTGCAAACCACTTTTTGCACTTGTGTTAGTGTTGCAAAAACCAATTTCAACACTTGTGCTGGCATTGAAAATCACTTTCCACACATGTGCCAGTATTGCAAAACCACTTTCCGCACTTGTGCTGGCGTTGAAAACCACTTTTCGCGCACCTGTTAGTTATCAAAACGACTTTTTGCACTTGTGTTCGTGTTGCAAAACAACTTGTCTCACTTGTGTTTGTGATGCAAAACCACTTGGCTCACTTGTGTTAGTGTTGCAGAACCACTTTCCGCACTTGTGCTGGCATTGAAAACCACTTTTTGCACTTGTGTTAGTGTTGCAAAACCACTTTCCACACTTATGCTGGTGTTGAAAACCACCTTCCGCACTTGAGCTAGTGTTGCAGAAATACTTTCCGCACTTGTGCAGGCGTTGAAAACCACTTTCCACACTTGCGTTAGTGTTGCAGAACCACTTTTTGCACTTGTGTTCGTGTTGCAAAACCACTTTCCACACTTGTGCTGGCATTGAAAACCACTTCCCGCACTTGAACTAGTGT
The DNA here is from genome assembly GCF_964187855.1 of Myxine glutinosa. NCBI lineage: Eukaryota > Metazoa > Chordata > Myxini > Myxiniformes > Myxinidae > Myxine > Myxine glutinosa. The sequence continues at coordinate 56,114,733 of NC_136273.1, read as the reverse complement.
TGCAAAACCACTTTCCACACTTATGCTTGCGTTGAAAACCACTTTCCGCACTTGGGCTATTGTTGCAGAACCACTTTCCGCACTTGTGCATGCGTTGAAAACCACTTTTTGCACTTGTGTTAGTGTTGCAACACAGCTTTCCACACTTATGCTGGCGTTGAAAACCACTTTCCGCACGAGCTGGTGTTGCAGAACCACTTTTCGCACTTGTGCTGGCGTTGAAAACCACTTTCCAACCTCGTGTTAGTGTTGCAGAACCACTTTTTGCACTTGTGTTAGTGTTGCAAAACCACTATCAACACTTGTGCTTGCATTGAAAACAACTTTCACACATGTGCTAGTATTGCAAAACCACTTTCCGCACTTGTGCTGGCATAGAAAACCACTTTTCGCGCACCTGTTAGTGATCAAAACCACTTTTTGCACTTGTGTTAGTGTTGCAAAACAACTTGTCTCCCTTGTGTTCGTGTTGCAGAACCACTTTTTGCACTTGTGTTAGTGTTGCAAAACCACTTTCCACACTTGTGCTGGCATTGAAAACCACTTTCCGCACTTGAGCTAGTATTGCAAAACCACTTTTCCACACTTATACTGGCGTTGAAAACCACTTTCCTCACTTGAGCTAGTGTTGCAGAACCACTTTCCACACTTGTGCTGGCGTTAAAAACCACTTTCCGCACTTGTGTTAGTTTTGCAGAACCACTTTTTGCACTTGTGTTAGTGTTGAAAAACCACTTTCCACACTTGTGTTGGCGTTGAAAACCACTTTCCGCATTTCTGCGAGTGTTGAAAACCACTTTTCGCGAACCTGTTAGTGTAAAAAACCGCTTTTTGCACCTGTGCTAGTGTTGCAAAACCACTTTCCGCACTTGAGCTAGTGTTGCAGAACCACTTTCCGCACTTATGCTGGCCTTGAAAACCACTTTTTGCACTTGTGTTAGTGTTGCAAAACCACTTTCCACACTTATGCTGGCGTTGAAAACAACTTTCCGCACTTGAGATAGTGTTGCAGAACCACTTTCCGCACTTGTGCTGGCATTGAAAACCACTTTCCGCACTCGTGTTAGTGTTGCAGTACCACTTTCCGCACTTATGCTGGCGTTGAAAACCACTTTTTGCACTTGTGTTAGTGTTGCAAAACCACTTTCCACACTTATGCTGGCGTTGAAAACCACTTTCTGCACATGTGTTAGTGTTGCAGAACCACATTCCGCACTTGTGCGGGCATTGAAAACCACTCTCTGCACTTGAACTGGTGTTGCAGAACCACTTTCCGCACTTGTGCATGCGTTGAAAACCACTTTTTGCACTTGTGTTAGTGTTGCAAAACAACTTTCCACACTTATGCTGGCATTGAAAACCACTTTCCGCACTTGAGCTGGTGTTGCAGAACCACTTACCGCACTTGTGGTGGCATTGAAAACCACTTTCCGCACTCGTGTTCGTGTTGCAAACCACTTTTTGCACTTGTGTTAGTGTTGCAAAACCAATTTCAACACTTGTGCTGGCATTGAAAATCACTTTCCACACATGTGCTAGTATTGCAAAACTACTTTCCGCACTTGTGCTGGCGTTGAAAACCACTTTTCGCGCACCTGTTAGTTATCAAAACGACTTTTTGCACTTGTGTTAGTGCTGCAAAACAACTTGTCTCACTTGTGTTTGTGATGCAAAACCACTTGTCTCACTTGTGTTAGTGTTGCAGAACCACTTTCCGCACTTGTGCTGGCATTGAAAACCACTTTTTGCACTTGTGTTAGTGTTGCAAAACCACTTTCCACACTTATGCTGGTGTTGAAAACCACCTTCCGCACTTGAGCTAGTGTTGCAGAAATACTTTCCGCACTTGTGCTGGCGTTGAAAACCACTTTCCACACTTGCGTTAGTGTTGCAGAACCACTTTTTGCACTTGTGTTCGTGTTGCAAAACCACTTTCCACACTTGTGCTGGCATTGAAAACCACTTCCCGCACTTGAGCTAGTGTTGCAAAACCACTTTCCACACTTATGCTTGCGTTGAAAACCACTTTCCGCACTTGGGCTAGTGTTGCAGAACCACTTTCCGCACTTGTGCATGCGTTGAAAACCACTTTTTGCACTTGTTTTAGTGTTGCAAAACCGCTTTCCACACTTATGCTGGCGTTGAAAACCACTTTCCGCACTTGAGCTGGTGTTGCAGAACCACTTTTCGCACTTGTGCTGGCGTTGAAAACCACTTTCCGCACTCGTGTTAGTGTTGCAGAACCACTATCAACACTTGTGCTTGCATTGAAAACAACTTTCACACATGTGCTAGTATTGCAAAACCACTTTCCGCACTTGTGCTGGCATAGAAAACCACTTTTCGCGCACCTGTTAGTGATCAAAACCACTTTTTGCACTTGTATTAGTGTTGCAAAACAACTTGTCTCACTTGTGTTGGTGTTGCAGAACCACTTTCCGCACTTGTGCTGGCGTTGAAAACCACTTTCCGCACTTTTGCAGAACCACTTTTTGCACTTGTGTTCGTGTTGAAAAACCACTTTCCACACTTGTGCTGGCGTTGAAAACCACTTTCCGCATTTCTGCAAGTGTTGAAAACCACTTTTCGCGAACCTGTTAGTGTAAAAAACCGCTTTTTGCACCTGTGCTGGTGTTGCAAAACCACTCTCCGCACTTGAGCTAGTGTTGCAGAACCACTTTCCGCACTTATGCTGGCGTTGAAAACCACTTTTTGCACTTGTGTTAGTGTTGCAAAACCACTTTCCACACTTATGCTGGCATTGAAAACCACTTTCCGCACTCGTGTTAGTGTTGCAGCACCACTTTTTCCTCTCGTGTTAGTGTTGCAAAACCACTTTCAACACTTGTGCTGGCGTTGAAAACCACTTTCCGCATTTCTGCGAGTGTTGAAAACCACTTTTCGCGAACCTGTTAGTGTAAAAAACCGCTTTTTGCACCTGTGCTAGTGCAGCAAAACCACTTTCCGCACTTGAGCTACTGTTGCAGAACCACTTTCCGCATTTATGCTGGCGTTGAAAACCACTTTTTGCAGTTGTGTTCGTGTTGCAAAACCACTTTCCACACTTATGCTGGCGTTGAAAACAACTTTCCGCACTCGTGTTAGTGTTGCAGCACAACTTTTTGCTCTCGTGTTAGTGTTGCAAAACCACTTTCAACACTTGTGCTAGCATTGAAAACCACTTTCTGCACATGTGTTAGTGTTGCAGAACCACATTCCGCACTTGTGCGGGCATTGAAAACCACTCTCTGCACTTGAACTAGTGTTGCAAAACCACTCTTCGCACTTGTGTTTGTGTTGCAAAACCACTTTCCACACTTATGCTGGCATTGAAAACCACTTTCCGCACTTGAGCTAGTGTTGCAGAACCACTTGCCGCACTTGTGGTGGCATTGAAAACCACTTTCTGCACTTGTGTTGGTGATGCAAAACCACTTGTCTCACTTTTGTTGGTGTTGCAGAACCACTTTCCGCACTTGTGCTGGCATTGAAAACCACTTTTTGCACTTGTGTTAGTGTTGCAAAACCACTTTCCGCACTTGTGCTGGCATTGAAAACCATTTTTCGCGCACCTGTTAGTGTTCAAAACCACTTTTTGCACTTGTGTTAGTGTTGCAAAACAACTTGTCTCCCTTGTGTTGTTGTTGCAAAACCACTTGTCTCACTTGTGTTAGTGTTGCAGAACCACTTTCCGCACTTGTGCTGGCATTGAAAACCACTTTTTGCACTTGTGTTAGTGTTGCAAAACCACTTTCCACACTCATGCTGGTGTTGAAAACCACTTTCCACACTTGCGTTAGTGTTGCAGAACCACTTTTTGCACTTGTGTTAGTGTTGCAAAACCACTTTCCACACTTGTGCTGGCATTGAAAACCACTTTCCGCACTTGAGATAGTGTTGCAAAACCACTTTTCCACACTTATGCTGGCATTGAAAACCACTTTCCTCACTTGCGCTAGTGTTGCAGAACCACTTTCCGCACTTGTGCATGCGTTGAAAACCACTTTTTGCACTTGTGTTAGTGTTGCAAAACCACTTTCCAAACTTATGATGGCATTTAAAACCACTTTCCGCACTTGAGCTAGTGTTGCAGAACCACTTACCACACTTGTGGTGGCATTGAAAACCACTTTCCGTACTCGTGTTAGTGTTGCAAACCACTTTTTGCACTTGTGTTAGTGTTGCAAAAACCAATTTCAACACTTGTGCTGGCATTGAAAATCACTTTCCACACATGTGCCAGTATTGCAAAACCACTTTCCGCACTTGTGCTGGCGTTGAAAACCACTTTTCGCGCACCTGTTAGTTATCAAAACGACTTTTTGCACTTGTGTTCGTGTTGCAAAACAACTTGTCTCACTTGTGTTTGTGATGCAAAACCACTTGGCTCACTTGTGTTAGTGTTGCAGAACCACTTTCCGCACTTGTGCTGGCATTGAAAACCACTTTTTGCACTTGTGTTAGTGTTGCAAAACCACTTTCCACACTTATGCTGGTGTTGAAAACCACCTTCCGCACTTGAGCTAGTGTTGCAGAAATACTTTCCGCACTTGTGCAGGCGTTGAAAACCACTTTCCACACTTGCGTTAGTGTTGCAGAACCACTTTTTGCACTTGTGTTCGTGTTGCAAAACCACTTTCCACACTTGTGCTGGCATTGAAAACCACTTCCCGCACTTGAACTAGTGTTGCAAAACCACTTTCCACACTTATGCTTGCGTTGAAAACCACTTTCCGCACTTGGGCTAGTGTTGCAGAACCACTTTCCGCACTTGTGCATGCGTTGAAAACCACTTTTTGCACTTGTGTTAGTGTTGCAACACAGCTTTCCACACTTATGCTGGCGTTGAAAACCACTTTCCGCACGAGCTGGTGTTGCAGAACCACTTTTCGCACTTGTGCTGGCGTTGAAAACCACTTTCCAACCTCGTGTTAGTGTTGCAGAACCACTTTTTGCACTTGTGTTAGTGTTGCAAAACCACTATCAACACTTGTGCTTGCATTGAAAACAACTTTCACACATGTGCTAGTATTGCAAAACCACTTTCCGCACTTGTGCTGGCATAGAAAACCACTTTTCGCGCACCTGTTAGTGATCAAAACCACTTTTTGCACTTGTGTTAGTGTTGCAAAACAACTTGTCTCCCTTGTGTTCGTGTTGCAGAACCACTTTTTGCACTTGTGTTAGTGTTGCAAAACCACTTTCCACACTTGTGCTGGCATTGAAAACCACTTTCCGCACTTGAGCTAGTATTGCAAAACCACTTTTCCACACTTATACTGGCGTTGAAAACCACTTTCCTCACTTGAGCTAGTGTTGCAGAACCACTTTCCACACTTGTGCTGGCGTTAAAAACCACTTTCCGCACTTGTGTTAGTTTTGCAGAACCACTTTTTGCACTTGTGTTAGTGTTGAAAAACCACTTTCCACACTTGTGTTGGCGTTGAAAACCACTTTCCGCATTTCTGCGAGTGTTGAAAACCACTTTTCGCGAACCTGTTAGTGTAAAAAACCGCTTTTTGCACCTGTGCTAGTGTTGCAAAACCACTTTCCGCACTTGAGCTAGTGTTGCAGAACCACTTTCCGCACGAATGCTGGCGTTGAAAACCACTTTTTGCACTTGTGTTAGTGTTGCAAAACCACTTTCCACACTTATTCTGGCGTTGAAAAACAACTTTCCGCACTTGAGATAGTGTTGCAGAACCACTTTCCGCATTTGTGCTGGCATTGAAAACCACTTTCCGCACTCGTGTTAGTGTTGCAGCACCACTTTCCGCACTTATGCTGGCGTTGAAAACCACTTTTTGCACTTGTATTAGTGCTGCAAAACCACTTTCCACACTTATGCTGGCGTTGAAAACTACTTTCTGCACATGTGTTAGTGTTGCAGAACCACATTCCGCACTTGTGCGGCATTGAAAACCACTCTCTGCACTTGAACTGGTGTTGCAAAATCACTTTTCGCACTGGTGCTGGCGTTGAAAACCACTTTTTGCACTTGTGTTTGTGTTGCAAAACCACTTTCCACACTTATGCTGGCATTGAAAACCACTTTCTGCACTTGAGCTAGTGATGCAGAACCACTTACCGCAGTTGTGGTGGCATTGAAAACCACTTTCTGCACTTGTGTTGGTGATGCAAAACCACTTGTCTCACTTGTGTTAGTGTTGCAGAACCACTTTCCGCACTTGTGCTGGCATTGAAAACCACTTTTTGCACTTGTGTTAGTGTTGCAAAACCACTTTCCGCACTTGTGCTGGCGTTGAAAACCATTTTTCGCGCACCTGTTAGTGTTCAAAACCACTTTTTGCACTTGTGTTAGTGTTGCAAAACAACTTGTCTCCCTTGTGTTCGTGTTGCAAAACCACTTGTCTCACTTGTGTTAGTGTTGCAGAACCACTTTCCGCACTTGTGCTGGCATTGAAAACCACTTTTTGCACTTGTGTTAGTGTTGCAAAACCACTTTCCACACTTATGCTGGTGTTGAAAACCACTTTCCACACTTGCGTTAGTGTTGCAGAACCACTTTTTGCACTTGTGTTATTGTTGCAAAACCACTTTCCACACTTGTGCTGGCATTGAAAACCACTCTCCGCACTTGAGCTAGTGTTGCAGAACCACTTTCCGCACTTATGCTGGCGTTGAAAACCACTTTTTGCACTTGTGTTAGTGTTGCAAAACCACTTTCCACACTTATGCTGGCATTGAAAACCACTTTCCGCACTCGTGTTAGTGTTGCAGCACCACTTTTTCCTCTCGTGTTAGTGTTGCAAAACCACTTTCAACACTTGTGCTGGCGTTGAAAACCACTTTCCGCATTTCTGCGAGTGTTGAAAACCACTTTTCGCGAACCTGTTAGTGTAAAAAACCGCTTTTTGCACCTGTGCTAGTGCAGCAAAACCACTTTCCGCACTTGAGCTACTGTTGCAGAACCACTTTCCGCATTTATGCTGGCGTTGAAAACCACTTTTTGCAGTTGTGTTCGTGTTGCAAAACCACTTTCCACACTTATGCTGGCGTTGAAAACAACTTTCTGCACATGTGTTAGTGTTGCAGAACCACATTCCGCACTTGTGCGGGCATTGAAAACCACTCTCTGCACTTGAACTAGTGTTGCAAAACCACTCTTCGCACTTGTGTTTGTGTTGCAAAACCACTTTCCACACTTATGCTGGCATTGAAAACCACTTTCCGCACTTGAGCTAGTGTTGCAGAACCACTTGCCGCACTTGTGGTGGCATTGAAAACCACTTTCTGCACTTGTGTTGGTGATGCAAAACCACTTGTCTCACTTTTGTTGGTGTTGCAGAACCACTTTCCGCACTTGTGCTGGCATTGAAAACCACTTTTTGCACTTGTGTTAGTGTTGCAAAACCACTTTCCGCACTTGTGCTGGCATTGAAAACCATTTTTCGCGCACCTGTTAGTGTTCAAAACCACTTTTTGCACTTGTGTTAGTGTTGCAAAACAACTTGTCTCCCTTGTGTTGTTGTTGCAAAACCACTTGTCTCACTTGTGTTAGTGTTGCAGAACCACTTTCCGCACTTGTGCTGGCATTGAAAACCACTTTTTGCACTTGTGTTAGTGTTGCAAAACCACTTTCCACACTCATGCTGGTGTTGAAAACCACTTTCCACACTTGCGTTAGTGTTGCAGAACCACTTTTTGCACTTGTGTTAGTGTTGCAAAACCACTTTTCACACTTGTGCTGGCATTGAAAACCACTTTCCGCACTTGAGATAGTGTTGCAAAACCACTTTTCCACACTTATGCTGGCATTGAAAACCACTTTCCTCACTTGCGCTAGTGTTGCAGAACCACTTTCCGCACTTGTGCATGCGTTGAAAACCACTTTTTGCACTTGTGTTAGTGTTGCAAAACCACTTTCCAAACTTATGATGGCATTTAAAACCACTTTCCGCACTTGAGCTAGTGTTGCAGAACCACTTACCACACTTGTGGTGGCATTGAAAACCACTTTCCGTACTCGTGTTAGTGTTGCAAACCACTTTTTGCACTTGTGTTAGTGTTGCAAAAACCAATTTCAACACTTGTGCTGGCATTGAAAATCACTTTCCACACATGTGCCAGTATTGCAAAACCACTTTCCGCACTTGTGCTGGCGTTGAAAACCACTTTTCGCGCACCTGTTAGTTATCAAAACGACTTTTTGCACTTGTGTTCGTGTTGCAAAACAACTTGTCTCACTTGTGTTTGTGATGCAAAACCACTTGGCTCACTTGTGTTAGTGTTGCAGAACCACTTTCCGCACTTGTGCTGGCATTGAAAACCACTTTTTGCACTTGTGTTAGTGTTGCAAAACCACTTTCCACACTTATGCTGGTGTTGAAAACCACCTTCCGCACTTGAGCTAGTGTTGCAGAAATACTTTCCGCACTTGTGCAGGCGTTGAAAACCACTTTCCACACTTGCGTTAGTGTTGCAGAACCACTTTTTGCACTTGTGTTCGTGTTGCAAAACCACTTTCCACACTTGTGCTGGCATTGAAAACCACTTCCCGCACTTGAACTAGTGTTGCAAAACCACTTTCCACACTTATGCTTGCGTTGAAAACCACTTTCCGCACTTGGGCTAGTGTTGCAGAACCACTTTCCGCACTTGTGCATGCGTTGAAAACCACTTTTTGCACTTGTGTTAGTGTTGCAACACAGCTTTCCACACTTATGCTGGCGTTGAAAACCACTTTCCGCACGAGCTGGTGTTGCAGAACCACTTTTCGCACTTGTGCTGGCGTTGAAAACCACTTTCCAACCTCGTGTTAGTGTTGCAGAACCACTTTTTGCACTTGTGTTAGTGTTGCAAAACCACTATCAACACTTGTGCTTGCATTGAAAACAACTTTCACACATGTGCTAGTATTGCAAAACCACTTTCCGCACTTGTGCTGGCATAGAAAACCACTTTTCGCGCACCTGTTAGTGATCAAAACCACTTTTTGCACTTGTGTTAGTGTTGCAAAACAACTTGTCTCCCTTGTGTTCGTGTTGCAGAACCACTTTTTGCACTTGTGTTAGTGTTGCAAAACCACTTTCCACACTTGTGCTGGCATTGAAAACCACTTTCCGCACTTGAGCTAGTATTGCAAAACCACTTTTCCACACTTATACTGGCGTTGAAAACCACTTTCCTCACTTGAGCTAGTGTTGCAGAACCACTTTCCACACTTGTGCTGGCGTTAAAAACCACTTTCCGCACTTGTGTTAGTTTTGCAGAACCACTTTTTGCACTTGTGTTAGTGTTGAAAAACCACTTTCCACACTTGTGTTGGCGTTGAAAACCACTTTCCGCATTTCTGCGAGTGTTGAAAACCACTTTTCGCGAACCTGTTAGTGTAAAAAACCGCTTTTTGCACCTGTGCTAGTGTTGCAAAACCACTTTCCGCACTTGAGCTAGTGTTGCAGAACCACTTTCCGCACTTATGCTGGCCTTGAAAACCACTTTTTGCACTTGTGTTAGTGTTGCAAAACCACTTTCCACACTTATGCTGGCGTTGAAAACAACTTTCCGCACTTGAGATAGTGTTGCAGAACCACTTTCCGCACTTGTGCTGGCATTGAAAACCACTTTCCGCACTCGTGTTAGTGTTGCAGTACCACTTTCCGCACTTATGCTGGCGTTGAAAACCACTTTTTGCACTTGTGTTAGTGTTGCAAAACCACTTTCCACACTTATGCTGGCGTTGAAAACCACTTTCTGCACATGTGTTAGTGTTGCAGAACCACATTCCGCACTTGTGCGGGCATTGAAAACCACTCTCTGCACTTGAACTGGTGTTGCAGAACCACTTTCCGCACTTGTGCATGCGTTGAAAACCACTTTTTGCACTTGTGTTAGTGTTGCAAAACAACTTTCCACACTTATGCTGGCATTGAAAACCACTTTCCGCACTTGAGCTGGTGTTGCAGAACCACTTACCGCACTTGTGGTGGCATTGAAAACCACTTTCCGCACTCGTGTTCGTGTTGCAAACCACTTTTTGCACTTGTGTTAGTGTTGCAAAACCAATTTCAACACTTGTGCTGGCATTGAAAATCACTTTCCACACATGTGCTAGTATTGCAAAACTACTTTCCGCACTTGTGCTGGCGTTGAAAACCACTTTTCGCGCACCTGTTAGTTATCAAAACGACTTTTTGCACTTGTGTTAGTGCTGCAAAACAACTTGTCTCACTTGTGTTTGTGATGCAAAACCACTTGTCTCACTTGTGTTAGTGTTGCAGAACCACTTTCCGCACTTGTGCTGGCATTGAAAACCACTTTTTGCACTTGTGTTAGTGTTGCAAAACCACTTTCCACACTTATGCTGGTGTTGAAAACCACCTTCCGCACTTGAGCTAGTGTTGCAGAAATACTTTCCGCACTTGTGCTGGCGTTGAAAACCACTTTCCACACTTGCGTTAGTGTTGCAGAACCACTTTTTGCACTTGTGTTCGTGTTGCAAAACCACTTTCCACACTTGTGCTGGCATTGAAAACCACTTCCCGCACTTGAGCTAGTGTTGCAAAACCACTTTCCACACTTATGCTTGCGTTGAAAACCACTTTCCGCACTTGGGCTAGTGTTGCAGAACCACTTTCCGCACTTGTGCATGCGTTGAAAACCACTTTTTGCACTTGTTTTAGTGTTGCAAAACCGCTTTCCACACTTATGCTGGCGTTGAAAACCACTTTCCGCACTTGAGCTGGTGTTGCAGAACCACTTTTCGCACTTGTGCTGGCGTTGAAAACCACTTTCCGCACTCGTGTTAGTGTTGCAGAACCACTATCAACACTTGTGCTTGCATTGAAAACAACTTTCACACATGTGCTAGTATTGCAAAACCACTTTCCGCACTTGTGCTGGCATAGAAAACCACTTTTCGCGCACCTGTTAGTGATCAAAACCACTTTTTGCACTTGTATTAGTGTTGCAAAACAACTTGTCTCACTTGTGTTGGTGTTGCAGAACCACTTTCCGCACTTGTGCTGGCGTTGAAAACCACTTTCCGCACTTTTGCAGAACCACTTTTTGCACTTGTGTTCGTGTTGAAAAACCACTTTCCACACTTGTGCTGGCGTTGAAAACCACTTTCCGCATTTCTGCAAGTGTTGAAAACCACTTTTCGCGAACCTGTTAGTGTAAAAAACCGCTTTTTGCACCTGTGCTGGTGTTGCAAAACCACTCTCCGCACTTGAGCTAGTGTTGCAGAACCACTTTCCGCACTTATGCTGGCGTTGAAAACCACTTTTTGCACTTGTGTTAGTGTTGCAAAACCACTTTCCACACTTATGCTGGCATTGAAAACCACTTTCCGCACTCGTGTTAGTGTTGCAGCACCACTTTTTCCTCTCGTGTTAGTGTTGCAAAACCACTTTCAACACTTGTGCTGGCGTTGAAAACCACTTTCCGCATTTCTGCGAGTGTTGAAAACCACTTTTCGCGAACCTGTTAGTGTAAAAAACCGCTTTTTGCACCTGTGCTAGTGCAGCAAAACCACTTTCCGCACTTGAGCTACTGTTGCAGAACCACTTTCCGCATTTATGCTGGCGTTGAAAACCACTTTTTGCAGTTGTGTTCGTGTTGCAAAACCACTTTCCACACTTATGCTGGCGTTGAAAACAACTTTCCGCACTCGTGTTAGTGTTGCAGCACAACTTTTTGCTCTCGTGTTAGTGTTGCAAAACCACTTTCAACACTTGTGCTAGCATTGAAAACCACTTTCTGCACATGTGTTAGTGTTGCAGAACCACATTCCGCACTTGTGCGGGCATTGAAAACCACTCTCTGCACTTGAACTAGTGTTGCAAAACCACTCTTCGCACTTGTGTTTGTGTTGCAAAACCACTTTCCACACTTATGCTGGCATTGAAAACCACTTTCCGCACTTGAGCTAGTGTTGCAGAACCACTTGCCGCACTTGTGGTGGCATTGAAAACCACTTTCTGCACTTGTGTTGGTGATGCAAAACCACTTGTCTCACTTTTGTTGGTGTTGCAGAACCACTTTCCGCACTTGTGCTGGCATTGAAAACCACTTTTTGCACTTGTGTTAGTGTTGCAAAACCACTTTCCGCACTTGTGCTGGCATTGAAAACCATTTTTCGCGCACCTGTTAGTGTTCAAAACCACTTTTTGCACTTGTGTTAGTGTTGCAAAACAACTTGTCTCCCTTGTGTTGTTGTTGCAAAACCACTTGTCTCACTTGTGTTAGTGTTGCAGAACCACTTTCCGCACTTGTGCTTGCATTGAAAACCACTTTTTGCACTTGTGTTAGTGTTGCAAAACCACTTTCCACACTCATGCTGGTGTTGAAAACCACTTTCCACACTTGCGTTAGTGTTGCAGAACCACTTTTTGCACTTGTGTTAGTGTTGCAAAACCACTTTCCACACTTGTGCTGGCATTGAAAACCACTTTCCGCACTTGAGATAGTGTTGCAAAACCACTTTTCCACACTTATGCTGGCATTGAAAACCACTTTCCTCACTTGCGCTAGTGTTGCAGAACCACTTTCCGCACTTGTGCATGCGTTGAAAACCACTTTTTGCACTTGTGTTAGTGTTGCAAAACCACTTTCCAAACTTATGATGGCATTTAAAACCACTTTCCGCACTTGAGCTAGTGTTGCAGAACCACTTACCACACTTGTGGTGGCATTGAAAACCACTTTCCGTACTCGTGTTAGTGTTGCAAACCACTTTTTGCACTTGTGTTAGTGTTGCAAAAACCAATTTCAACACTTGTGCTGGCATTGAAAATCACTTTCCACACATGTGCCAGTATTGCAAAACCACTTTCCGCACTTGTGCTGGCGTTGAAAACCACTTTTCGCGCACCTGTTAGTTATCAAAACGACTTTTTGCACTTGTGTTCGTGTTGCAAAACAACTTGTCTCACTTGTGTTTGTGATGCAAAACCACTTGGCTCACTTGTGTTAGTGTTGCAGAACCACTTTCCGCACTTGTGCTGGCATTGAAAACCACTTTTTGCACTTGTGTTAGTGTTGCAAAACCACTTTCCACACTTATGCTGGTGTTGAAAACCACCTTCCGCACTTGAGCTAGTGTTGCAGAAATACTTTCCGCACTTGTGCAGGCGTTGAAAACCACTTTCCACACTTGCGTTAGTGTTGCAGAACCACTTTTTGCACTTGTGTTCGTGTTGCAAAACCACTTTCCACACTTGTGCTGGCATTGAAAACCACTTCCCGCACTTGAACTAGTGTTGCAAAACCACTTTCCACACTTATGCTTGCGTTGAAAACCACTTTCCGCACTTGGGCTAGTGTTGCAGAACCACTTTCCGCACTTGTGCATGCGTTGAAAACCACTTTTTGCACTTGTGTTAGTGTTGCAACACAGCTTTCCACACTTATGCTGGCGTTGAAAACCACTTTCCGCACGAGCTGGTGTTGCAGAACCACTTTTCGCACTTGTGCTGGCGTTGAAAACCAGTTTCCAACCTCGTGTTAGTGTTGCAGAACCACTTTTTGCACTTGTGTTAGTGTTGCAAAACCACTATCAACACTTGTGCTTGCATTGAAAACAACTTTCACACATGTGCTAGTATTGCAAAACCACTTTCCGCACTTGTGCTGGCATAGAAAACCACTTTTCGCGCACCTGTTAGTGATCAAAACCACTTTTTGCACTTGTGTTAGTGTTGCAAAACAACTTGTCTCCCTTGTGTTCGTGTTGCAGAACCACTTTTTGCACTTGTGTTAGTGTTGCAAAACCACTTTCCACACTTGTGCTGGCATTGAAAACCACTTTCCGCACTTGAGCTAGTATTGCAAAACCACTTTTCCACACTTATACTGGCGTTGAAAACCACTTTCCTCACTTGAGCTAGTGTTGCAGAACCACTTTCCACACTTGTGCTGGCGTTAAAAACCACTTTCCGCACTTGTGTTAGTTTTGCAGAACCACTTTTTGCACTTGTGTTAGTGTTGAAAAACCACTTTCCACACTTGTGTTGGTGTTGAAAACCACTTTCCGCATTTCTGCGAGTGTTGAAAACCACTTTTCGCGAACCTGTTAGTGTAAAAAACCGCTTTTTGCACCTGTGCTAGTGTTGCAAAACCACTTTCCGCACTTGAGCTAGTGTTGCAGAACCACTTTCCGCACGAATGCTGGCGTTGAAAACCACTTTTTGCACTTGTGTTAGTGTTGCAAAACCACTTTCCACACTTATTCTGGCGTTGAAAAACAACTTTCCGCACTTGAGATAGTGTTGCAGAACCACTTTCCGCATTTGTGCTGGCATTGAAAACCACTTTCCGCACTCGTGTTAGTGTTGCAGCACCACTTTCCGCACTTATGCTGGCGTTGAAAACCACTTTTTGCACTTGTATTAGTGCTGCAAAACCACTTTCCACACTTATGCTGGCGTTGAAAACTACTTTCTGCACATGTGTTAGTGTTGCAGAACCACATTCCGCACTTGTGCGGCATTGAAAACCACTCTCTGCACTTGAACTGGTGTTGCAAAATCACTTTTCGCACTGGTGCTGGCGTTGAAAACCACTTTTTGCACTTGTGTTTGTGTTGCAAAACCACTTTCCACACTTATGCTGGCATTGAAAACCACTTTCTGCACTTGAGCTAGTGATGCAGAACCACTTACCGCAGTTGTGGTGGCATTGAAAACCACTTTCTGCACTTGTGTTGGTGATGCAAAACCACTTGTCTCACTTGTGTTAGTGTTGCAGAACCACTTTCCGCACTTGTGCTGGCATTGAAAACCACTTTTTGCACTTGTGTTAGTGTTGCAAAACCACTTTCCGCACTTGTGCTGGCGTTGAAAACCATTTTTCGCGCACCTGTTAGTGTTCAAAACCACTTTTTGCACTTGTGTTAGTGTTGCAAAACAACTTGTCTCCCTTGTGTTCGTGTTGCAAAACCACTTGTCTCACTTGTGTTAGTGTTGCAGAACCACTTTCCGCACTTGTGCTGGCATTGAAAACCACTTTTTGCACTTGTGTTAGTGTTGCAAAACCACTTTCCACACTTATGCTGGTGTTGAAAACCACTTTCCACACTTGCGTTAGTGTTGCAGAACCACTTTTTGCACTTGTGTTATTGTTGCAAAACCACTTTCCACACTTGTGCTGGCATTGAAAACCACTTTCCGCACTTGAGCTAGTGTTGCAAAACCACTATTCTACACTTATGCTGGAGTTGAAAACCACTTTCCTCACTTGCGCTAGTGTTACAGAACCACTTTCCGCACTTGTGCATGCGTTGAAAACCACTTTTTGCACTTGTGTTAGTGTTGCAAAACCACTTTCCACACTTGTGCTGGCATTGAAAACCACTTTCCGCACTTGAGCTGGTGTTGCAAAACCACTATTCCACACTTATGCTGGTTTTGAAAACCACTTTCTTTACTTGAGCTGGTGTTGCAGAACCACTTTCCACACTTGTGCATGCGTTGAAAACCACTTTTTGCACTTGTGTTAGTGTTGCAAAACCACTTTCCACACTTATGCTGGCATTTAAAACCACTTTCTGCACTTGAGCTAGTGTTGCAGAACCACTTACCGCACTTGTGGTGGTATTGAAAACCACTTTCCGTACTCGTGTTAGTGTTGCAAAACCAATTTCAACACTTGTGCTGGCATTGAAAATCACTTTCCACACATGTGCTGGTATTGCAAAACCACTTTCCGCACTTGTGCTGGCGTTGAAAACCACTTTTCGCGCACCTGTTAGTTATCAAAACGACTTTTTGCACTTGTGTTAGTGTTGCAAAACAACTTGTCTCACTTGTGTTTGTGATGCAAAACCACTTGGCTCACTTGTGTTATTGTTGCAGAACCACTTTCCGCACTTGTGCTGGCATTGAAAACCACTTTTTGCACTTGTGTTAGTGTTGCAAAACCACTTTCCACACTTATGCTGGTGTTGAAAACCACCTTCCGCACTTGAGCTAGTGTTGCAGAAATACTTTCCGCACTTGTGCTGGCGTTGAAAACTACTTTCCACACTTGCGTTATTGTTGCAGAACCACTTTTTGCACTTGTGTTCGTGTTGCAAAACCACTTTCCACACTTGTGCTGGCATTGAAAACCAATTCCCGCACTTGAGCTAGTGTTGCAAAACCACTTTCCACACTTATGCTTGCGTTGAAAACCACTTTCCGCACTTGGGCTAGTATTGCAGAACCACTTTCCGCACTTGTGCATGCGTTGAAAACCACTTTTTGCACTTGTGTTAGTGTTGCAAAACCGCTTTCCACACTTATGCTGGCGTTGAAAACCACTTTCCACCCTCGTGTTAGTGTTGCAGAACCACTTTTTGCACTTGTGTTAGTGTTGCAAAACCACTATCAACACTTGTGCTTGCATTGAAAACAACTTTCACACATGTGCTAGCATTGCAAAACCACTTTCCGCACTTGTGCTGGCATAGAAAACCACTTTTCGCGCACCTGTTAGTGATCAAAACCACTTTTTGCACTTGTGTTAGTGTTGCAAAACAACTTGTCTCACTTGTGTTGGTGTTGCAAAACCACTTGTCTCACTTGTGATCGTGTTGCATAACCACTTTCCACACTTATGCCGGCGTTGAAAACCACTTGCCGCACTTGAGCTAGTGTTGCAGAACCACTTTCCGCACTTTTGCTGGCATTGAAAACCACTTTCCGCACTTGTGTTAGTTTTGCAGAACCACTTTTTGCACTTGTGTTAGTGTTGAAAAACCACTTTCCACACTTGTGCTGGCGTTGAAAACCACTTTCCGCATTTCTGCGCGTGTTGAAAACCACTTTTCGCGAACCTGTTAGTGTAAAAAACCGCTGTTTGCACCTGTGCTAGTGTTGCAAAGCCACTTTCTGCACTTGAGCTAGTGTTGCAGAACCACTTTCCGCACTTATGCTGGCGTTGAAAACCACTTTTTGCACTTGTGTTAGTGTTGCAAAACCACTTTCCACACTTATGCTGGCGTTGAAAACAACTTTCCGCACTTGAGATAGTGTTGCAGAACCACTTTCCGCACTTGTGTTGGCATTGAAAACCACTTTCCGCACTCGTGTTAGTGTTGCAGCACCACTTTTTGCTCTCGTGTTAGTGTTGCAAAACCACTTTCAACACTTGTGGTAGCATTGAAAACCACTTTCTGCACATGTGTTAGTGTTGCAGAACCACATTCCGCACTTGTGCGGGCATTGAAAACCACTCTCTGCACTTGAACTAGTGTTGCAAAACCACTTTTCGCACTGGTGCTGGCGTTGAAAACCACTTTTTGCACTTGTGTTTGTGTTGCAAAACCACTTTCTACACTTATGCTGGCATGGAAAACCACTTTCCGCACTTGAGCTAGTGTTGCAGAACCACTGACCGCACTTGTGGTGGCATTGAAAACCACTTTCTGCACTTGTGTTGGTGATGCAAAACCACTTGTCTCTCTTGTGTTAGTGTTGCAGAACCACTTTCCGCACTTGTGCTGGCATTGAAAACCAGTTTTTGCACTTGTGTTAGTGTTGCAAAACCACTTTCCGCACTTGTGCTGGCGTTGAAAACCACTTTGCGCACTTGAGCTCGTGTTGCAAAACCACTTTCCGCGCTTGTGCTGGCGTTGAAAACCACTTCCGCACTTGTGTTAGTGTTGCAAAACCACTTGTCTCACTTGTGTTCGTGTTGCAAAACCACTTTCCACAGTTATGCTGGTGTTGAAAACCACTTTCCGCACTTGTGTTAGTGTTGCAGAACCACTTGTCTCACTTGTGTTGGTGTTGCAAAACCACTTGTCTCACTTGTGTTCGTGTTGCAAAACCACTTTCCACACTTATGCTGGTGTTGAAAATCACTTTCCGCACTTGAGCTATTGTTGCAGAACCGCTTTCCGCACTTGTGCTGGCATTGAAAACCACTTTCCACACTTGTGTTAGTTTTGAAGACCCACTTTTTGCACTTGTGTTCGTGTTGCAGAACCACTTTCCGTACTTGTGCTGGCATTGAAAACCACTTTTTGCACTTGTGTTAGTGTTGCAAAACCACTTTTCCACACTAATGCTGGCGTTGAAAACCACTTTCGGCACTTGAGCTATTGTTGCAGAACCACTTTCCGCACTTGAGCTAGTGTTGCAATACCACTTTCCACACTTATGCTGGCGTTGAAAACCACTTTCTGCACTTGTGTTAGTGTTGCAAAACAACTTTCCACACTTATGCTGGCATTGAAAACCACTTTCCGCACTTGAGCTGGTGTTGCAGAACCACTTACCGCACTTGTGGTGGCATTGAAAACCACTTTCCGCACTCGTGTTCGTGTTGCAAACCACTTTTTGCACTTGTGTTAGTGTTGCAAAACCAATTTCAACACTTGTGCTGGCATTGAAAATCACTTTCCACACATGTGCTAGTATTGCAAAACTACTTTCCGCACTTGTGCTGGCGTTGAAAACCACTTTTCGCGCACCTGTTAGTTATCAAAACGACTTTTTGCACTTGTGTTAGTGCTGCAAAACAACTTGTCTCACTTGTGTTTGTGATGCAAAACCACTTGTCTCACTTGTGTTAGTGTTGCAGAACCACTTTCCGCACTTGTGCTGGCATTGAAAACCACTTTTTGCACTTGTGTTAGTGTTGCAAAACCACTTTCCACACTTATGCTGGTGTTGAAAACCACCTTCCGCACTTGAGCTAGTGTTGCAGAAATACTTTCCGCACTTGTGCTGGCGTTGAAAACCACTTTCCACACTTGCGTTAGTGTTGCAGAACCACTTTTTGCACTTGTGTTCGTGTTGCAAAACCACTTTCCACACTTGTGCTGGCATTGAAAACCACTTCCCGCACTTGAGCTAGTGTTGCAAAACCACTTTCCACACTTATGCTTGCGTTGAAAACCACTTTCCGCACTTGGGCTAGTGTTGCAGAACCACTTTCCGCACTTGTGCATGCGTTGAAAACCACTTTTTGCACTTGTTTTAGTGTTGCAAAACCGCTTTCCACACTTATGCTGGCGTTGAAAACCACTTTCCGCACTTGAGCTGGTGTTGCAGAACCACTTTTCGCACTTGTGCTGGCGTTGAAAACCACTTTCCGCACTCGTGTTAGTGTTGCAGAACCACTATCAACACTTGTGCTTGCATTGAAAACAACTTTCACACATGTGCTAGTATTGCAAAACCACTTTCCGCACTTGTGCTGGCATAGAAAACCACTTTTCGCGCACCTGTTAGTGATCAAAACCACTTTTTGCACTTGTATTAGTGTTGCAAAACAACTTGTCTCACTTGTGTTGGTGTTGCAGAACCACTTTCCGCACTTGTGCTGGCGTTGAAAACCACTTTCCGCACTTTTGCAGAACCACTTTTTGCACTTGTGTTCGTGTTGAAAAACCACTTTCCACACTTGTGCTGGCGTTGAAAACCACTTTCCGCATTTCTGCAAGTGTTGAAAACCACTTTTCGCGAACCTGTTAGTGTAAAAAACCGCTTTTTGCACCTGTGCTGGTGTTGCAAAACCACTCTCCGCACTTGAGCTAGTGTTGCAGAACCACTTTCCGCACTTATGCTGGCGTTGAAAACCACTTTTTGCACTTGTGTTAGTGTTGCAAAACCACTTTCTACACTTATGCTGGCATTGAAAACCACTTTCCGCACTCGTGTTAGTGTTGCAGCACCACTTTTTCCTCTCGTGTTAGTGTTGCAAAACCACTTTCAACACTTGTGCTGGCGTTGAAAACCACTTTCCGCATTTCTGCGAGTGTTGAAAACCACTTTTCGCGAACCTGTTAGTGTAAAAAACCGCTTTTTGCACCTGTGCTAGTGCAGCAAAACCACTTTCCGCACTTGAGCTACTGTTGCAGAACCACTTTCCGCATTTATGCTGGCGTTGAAAACCACTTTTTGCAGTTGTGTTCGTGTTGCAAAACCACTTTCCACACTTATGCTGGCGTTGAAAACAACTTTCCGCACTCGTGTTAGTGTTGCAGCACAACTTTTTGCTCTCGTGTTAGTGTTGCAAAACCACTTTCAACACTTGTGCTAGCATTGAAAACCACTTTCTGCACATGTGTTAGTGTTGCAGAACCACATTCCGCACTTGTGCGGGCATTGAAAACCACTCTCTGCACTTGAACTAGTGTTGCAAAACCACTCTTCGCACTTGTGTTTGTGTTGCAAAACCACTTTCCACACTTATGCTGGCATTGAAAACCACTTTCCGCACTTGAGCTAGTGTTGCAGAACCACTTGCCGCACTTGTGGTGGCATTGAAAACCACTTTCTGCACTTGTGTTGGTGATGCAAAACCACTTGTCTCACTTTTGTTGGTGTTGCAGAACCACTTTCCGCACTTGTGCTGGCATTGAAAACCACTTTTTGCACTTGTGTTAGTGTTGCAAAACCACTTTCCACACTTATGCTGGTGTTGAAAACCACCTTCCGCACTTGAGCTAGTGTTGCAGAAATACTTTCCGCACTTGTGCAGGCGTTGAAAACCACTTTCCACACTTGCGTTAGTGTTGCAGAACCACTTTTTGCACTTGTGTTCGTGTTGCAAAACCACTTTCCACACTTGTGCTGGCATTGAAAACCACTTCCCGCACTTGAACTAGTGTTGCAAAACCACTTTCCACACTTATGCTTGCGTTGAAAACCACTTTCCGCACTTGGGCTAGTGTTGCAGAACCACTTTCCGCACTTGTGCATGCGTTGAAAACCACTTTTTGCACTTGTGTTAGTGTTGCAACACAGCTTTCCACACTTATGCTGGCGTTGAAAACCACTTTCCGCACGAGCTGGTGTTGCAGAACCACTTTTCGCACTTGTGCTGGCGTTGAAAATCACTTTCCAACCTCGTGTTAGTGTTGCAGAACCACTTTTTGCACTTGTGTTAGTGTTGCAAAACCACTATCAACACTTGTGCTTGCATTGAAAACAACTTTCACACATGTGCTAGTATTGCAAAACCACTTTCCGCACTTGTGCTGGCATAGAAAACCACTTTTCGCGCACCTGTTAGTGATCAAAACCACTTTTTGCACTTGTGTTAGTGTTGCAAAACAACTTGTCTCCCTTGTGTTCGTGTTGCAGAACCACTTTTTGCACTTGTGTTAGTGTTGCAAAACCACTTTCCACACTTGTGCTGGCATTGAAAACCACTTTCCGCACTTGAGCTAGTATTGCAAAACCACTTTTCCACACTTATACTGGCGTTGAAAACCACTTTCCTCACTTGAGCTAGTGTTGCAGAACCACTTTCCACACTTGTGCTGGCGTTAAAAACCACTTTCCGCACTTGTGTTAGTTTTGCAGAACCACTTTTTGCACTTGTGTTAGTGTTGAAAAACCACTTTCCACACTTGTGTTGGCGTTGAAAACCACTTTCCGCATTTCTGCGAGTGTTGAAAACCACTTTTCGCGAACCTGTTAGTGTAAAAAACCGCTTTTTGCACCTGTGCTAGTGTTGCAAAACCACTTTCCGCACTTGAGCTAGTGTTGCAGAACCACTTTCCGCACGAATGCTGGCGTTGAAAACCACTTTTTGCACTTGTGTTAGTGTTGCAAAACCACTTTCCACACTTATTCTGGCGTTGAAAAACAACTTTCCGCACTTGAGATAGTGTTGCAGAACCACTTTCCGCATTTGTGCTGGCATTGAAAACCACTTTCCGCACTCGTGTTAGTGTTGCAGCACCACTTTCCGCACTTATGCTGGCGTTGAAAACCACTTTTTGCACTTGTATTAGTGCTGCAAAACCACTTTCCACACTTATGCTGGCGTTGAAAACTACTTTCTGCACATGTGTTAGTGTTGCAGAACCACATTCCGCACTTGTGCGGCATTGAAAACCACTCTCTGCACTTGAACTGGTGTTGCAAAATCACTTTTCGCACTGGTGCTGGCGTTGAAAACCACTTTTTGCACTTGTGTTTGTGTTGCAAAACCACTTTCCACACTTATGCTGGCATTGAAAACCACTTTCTGCACTTGAGCTAGTGATGCAGAACCACTTACCGCAGTTGTGGTGGCATTGAAAACCACTTTCTGCACTTGTGTTGGTGATGCAAAACCACTTGTCTCACTTGTGTTAGTGTTGCAGAACCACTTTCCGCACTTGTGCTGGCGTTGAAAACCATTTTTCGCGCACCTGTTAGTGTTCAAAACCACTTTTTGCACTTGTGTTAGTGTTGCAAAACAACTTGTCTCCCTTGTGTTCGTGTTGCAAAACCACTTGTCTCACTTGTGTTAGTGTTGCAGAACCACTTTCCGCACTTGTGCTGGCATTGAAAACCACTTTTTGCACTTGTGTTAGTGTTGCAAAACCACTTTCCACACTTATGCTGGTGTTGAAAACCACTTTCCACACTTGCGTTAGTGTTGCAGAACCACTTTTTGCACTTGTGTTATTGTTGCAAAACCACTTTCCACACTTGTGCTGGCATTGAAAACCACTTTCCGCACTTGAGCTAGTGTTGCAAAACCACTATTCTACACTTATGCTGGAGTTGAAAACCACTTTCCTCACTTGCGCTAGTGTTACAGAACCACTTTCCGCACTTGTGCATGCGTTGAAAACCACTTTTTGCACTTGTGTTAGTGTTGCAAAACCACTTTCCACACTTGTGCTGGCATTGAAAACCACTTTCCGCACTTGAGCTGGTGTTGCAAAACCACTATTCCACACTTATGCTGGTGTTGAAAACCACTTTCTTTACTTGAGCTGGTGTTGCAGAACCACTTTCCACACTTGTGCATGCGTTGAAAACCACTTTTTGCACTTGTGTTAGTGTTGCAAAACCACTTTCCACACTTATGCTGGCATTTAAAACCACTTTCTGCACTTGAGCTAGTGTTGCAGAACCACTTACCGCACTTGTGGTGGTATTGAAAACCACTTTCCGTACTCGTGTTAGTGTTGCAAAACCAATTTCAACACTTGTGCTGGCATTGAAAATCACTTTCCACACATGTGCTGGTATTGCAAAACCACTTTCCGCACTTGTGCTGGCGTTGAAAACCACTTTTCGCGCACCTGTTAGTTATCAAAACGACTTTTTGCACTTGTGTTAGTGTTGCAAAACAACTTGTCTCACTTGTGTTTGTGATGCAAAACCACTTGGCTCACTTGTGTTATTGTTGCAGAACCACTTTCCGCACTTGTGCTGGCATTGAAAACCACTTTTTGCACTTGTGTTAGTGTTGCAAAACCACTTTCCACACTTATGCTGGTGTTGAAAACCACCTTCCGCACTTGAGCTAGTGTTGCAGAAATACTTTCCGCACTTGTGCTGGCGTTGAAAACTACTTTCCACACTTGCGTTATTGTTGCAGAACCACTTTTTGCACTTGTGTTCGTGTTGCAAAACCACTTTCCACACTTGTGCTGGCATTGAAAACCAATTCCCGCACTTGAGCTAGTGTTGCAAAACCACTTTCCACACTTATGCTTGCGTTGAAAACCACTTTCCGCACTTGGGCTAGTATTGCAGAACCACTTTCCGCACTTGTGCATGCGTTGAAAACCACTTTTTGCACTTGTGTTAGTGTTGCAAAACCGCTTTCCACACTTATGCTGGCGTTGAAAACCACTTTCCACCCTCGTGTTAGTGTTGCAGAACCACTTTTTGCACTTGTGTTAGTGTTGCAAAACCACTATCAACACTTGTGCTTGCATTGAAAACAACTTTCACACATGTGCTAGCATTGCAAAACCACTTTCCGCACTTGTGCTGGCATAGAAAACCACTTTTCGCGCACCTGTTAGTGATCAAAACCACTTTTTGCACTTGTGTTAGTGTTGCAAAACAACTTGTCTCACTTGTGTTGGTGTTGCAAAACCACTTGTCTCACTTGTGATCGTGTTGCATAACCACTTTCCACACTTATGCCGGCGTTGAAAACCACTTGCCGCACTTGAGCTAGTGTTGCAGAACCACTTTCCGCACTTTTGCTGGCATTGAAAACCACTTTCCGCACTTGTGTTAGTTTTGCAGAACCACTTTTTGCACTTGTGTTAGTGTTGAAAAACCACTTTCCACACTTGTGCTGGCGTTGAAAACCACTTTCCGCATTTCTGCGCGTGTTGAAAACCACTTTTCGCGAACCTGTTAGTGTAAAAAACCGCTGTTTGCACCTGTGCTAGTGTTGCAAAGCCACTTTCTGCACTTGAGCTAGTGTTGCAGAACCACTTTCCGCACTTATGCTGGCGTTGAAAACCACTTTTTGCACTTGTGTTAGTGTTGCAAAACCACTTTCCACACTTATGCTGGCGTTGAAAACAACTTTCCGCACTTGAGATAGTGTTGCAGAACCACTTTCCGCACTTGTGTTGGCATTGAAAACCACTTTCCGCACTCGTGTTAGTGTTGCAGCACCACTTTTTGCTCTCGTGTTAGTGTTGCAAAACCACTTTCAACACTTGTGGTAGCATTGAAAACCACTTTCTGCACATGTGTTAGTGTTGCAGAACCACATTCCGCACTTGTGCGGGCATTGAAAACCACTCTCTGCACTTGAACTAGTGTTGCAAAACCACTTTTCGCACTGGTGCTGGCGTTGAAAACCACTTTTTGCACTTGTGTTTGTGTTGCAAAACCACTTTCTACACTTATGCTGGCATGGAAAACCACTTTCCGCACTTGAGCTAGTGTTGCAGAACCACTGACCGCACTTGTGGTGGCATTGAAAACCACTTTCTGCACTTGTGTTGGTGATGCAAAACCACTTGTCTCTCTTGTGTTAGTGTTGCAGAACCACTTTCCGCACTTGTGCTGGCATTGAAAACCAGTTTTTGCACTTGTGTTAGTGTTGCAAAACCACTTTCCGCACTTGTGCTGGCGTTGAAAACCACTTTGCGCACTTGAGCTCGTGTTGCAAAACCACTTTCCGCGCTTGTGCTGGCGTTGAAAACCACTTCCGCACTTGTGTTAGTGTTGCAAAACCACTTGTCTCACTTGTGTTCGTGTTGCAAAACCACTTTCCACAGTTATGCTGGTGTTGAAAACCACTTTCCGCACTTGTGTTAGTGTTGCAGAACCACTTGTCTCACTTGTGTTGGTGTTGCAAAACCACTTGTCTCACTTGTGTTCGTGTTGCAAAACCACTTTCCACACTTATGCTGGTGTTGAAAATCACTTTCCGCACTTGAGCTATTGTTGCAGAACCGCTTTCCGCACTTGTGCTGGCATTGAAAACCACTTTCCACACTTGTGTTAGTTTTGAAGACCCACTTTTTGCACTTGTGTTCGTGTTGCAGAACCACTTTCCGTACTTGTGCTGGCATTGAAAACCACTTTTTGCACTTGTGTTAGTGTTGCAAAACCACTTTTCCACACTAATGCTGGCGTTGAAAACCACTTTCGGCACTTGAGCTATTGTTGCAGAACCACTTTCCGCACTTGAGCTAGTGTTGCAATACCACTTTCCACACTTATGCTGGCGTTGAAAACCACTTTCTGCACTTGTGTTAGTGTTGCAAAACAACTTTCCACACTTATGCTGGCATTGAAAACCACTTTCCGCACTTGAGCTGGTGTTGCAGAACCACTTACCGCACTTGTGGTGGCATTGAAAACCACTTTCCGCACTCGTGTTCGTGTTGCAAACCACTTTTTGCACTTGTGTTAGTGTTGCAAAACCAATTTCAACACTTGTGCTGGCATTGAAAATCACTTTCCACACATGTGCTAGTATTGCAAAACTACTTTCCGCACTTGTGCTGGCGTTGAAAACCACTTTTCGCGCACCTGTTAGTTATCAAAACGACTTTTTGCACTTGTGTTAGTGCTGCAAAACAACTTGTCTCACTTGTGTTTGTGATGCAAAACCACTTGTCTCACTTGTGTTAGTGTTGCAGAACCACTTTCCGCACTTGTGCTGGCATTGAAAACCACTTTTTGCACTTGTGTTAGTGTTGCAAAACCACTTTCCACACTTATGCTGGTGTTGAAAACCACCTTCCGCACTTGAGCTAGTGTTGCAGAAATACTTTCCGCACTTGTGCTGGCGTTGAAAACCACTTTCCACACTTGCGTTAGTGTTGCAGAACCACTTTTTGCACTTGTGTTCGTGTTGCAAAACCACTTTCCACACTTGTGCTGGCATTGAAAACCACTTCCCGCACTTGAGCTAGTGTTGCAAAACCACTTTCCACACTTATGCTTGCGTTGAAAACCACTTTCCGCACTTGGGCTTGTGTTGCAGAACCACTTTCCGCACTTGTGCATGCGTTGAAAACCACTTTTTGCACTTGTTTTAGTGTTGCAAAACCGCTTTCCACACTTATGCTGGCGTTGAAAACCACTTTCCGCACTTGAGCTGGTGTTGCAGAACCACTTTTCGCACTTGTGCTGGCGTTGAAAACCACTTTCCGCACTCGTGTTAGTGTTGCAGAACCACTATCAACACTTGTACTTGCATTGAAAACAACTTTCACACATGTGCTAGTATTGCAAAACCACTTTCCGCACTTGTGCTGGCATAGAAAACCACTTTTCGCGCACCTGTTAGTGATCAAAACCACTTTTTGCACTTGTATTAGTGTTGCAAAACAACTTGTCTCACTTGTGTTGGTGTTGCAGAACCACTTTCCGCACTTGTGCTGGCGTTGAAAACCACTTTCCGCACTTTTGCAGAACCACTTTTTGCACTTGTGTTCGTGTTGAAAAACCACTTTCCACACTTGTGCTGGCGTTGAAAACCACTTTCCGCATTTCTGCAAGTGTTGAAAACCACTTTTCGCGAACCTGTTAGTGTAAAAAACCGCTTTTTGCACCTGTGCTGGTGTTGCAAAACCACTCTCCGCACTTGAGCTAGTGTTGCAGAACCACTTTCCGCACTTATGCTGGCGTTGAAAACCACTTTTTGCACTTGTGTTAGTGTTGCAAAACCACTTTCCACACTTATGCTGGCATTGAAAACCACTTTCCGCACTCGTGTTAGTGTTGCAGCACCACTTTTTCCTCTCGTGTTAGTGTTGCAAAACCACTTTCAACACTTGTGCTGGCGTTGAAAACCACTTTCCGCATTTCTGCGAGTGTTGAAAACCACTTTTCGCGAACCTGTTAGTGTAAAAAACCGCTTTTTGCACCTGTGCTAGTGCAGCAAAACCACTTTCCGCACTTGAGCTACTGTTGCAGAACCACTTTCCGCATTTATGCTGGCGTTGAAAACCACTTTTTGCAGTTGTGTTCGTGTTGCAAAACCACTTTCCACACTTATGCTGGCGTTGAAAACAACTTTCCGCACTCGTGTTAGTGTTGCAGCACAACTTTTTGCTCTCGTGTTAGTGTTGCAAAACCACTTTCAACACTTGTGCTAGCATTGAAAACCACTTTCTGCACATGTGTTAGTGTTGCAGAACCACATTCCGCACTTGTGCGGGCATTGAAAACCACTCTCTGCACTTGAACTAGTGTTGCAAAACCACTCTTCGCACTTGTGTTTGTGTTGCAAAACCACTTTCCACACTTATGCTGGCATTGAAAACCACTTTCCGCACTTGAGCTAGTGTTGCAGAACCACTTGCCGCACTTGTGGTGGCATTGAAAACCACTTTCTGCACTTGTGTTGGTGATGCAAAACCACTTGTCTCACTTTTGTTGGTGTTGCAGAACCACTTTCCGCACTTGTGCTGGCATTGAAAACCACTTTTTGCACTTGTGTTAGTGTTGCAAAACCACTTTCCGCACTTGTGCTGGCATTGAAAACCATTTTTCGCGCACCTGTTAGTGTTCAAAACCACTTTTTGCACTTGTGTTAGTGTTGCAAAACAACTTGTCTCCCTTGTGTTGTTGTTGCAAAACCACTTGTCTCACTTGTGTTAGTGTTGCAGAACCACTTTCCGCACTTGTGCTGGCATTGAAAACCACTTTTTGCACTTGTGTTAGTGTTGCAAAACCACTTTCCACACTCATGCTGGTGTTGAAAACCACTTTCCACACTTGCGTTAGTGTTGCAGAACCACTTTTTGCACTTGTGTTAGTGTTGCAAAACCACTTTCCACACTTGTGCTGGCATTGAAAA
The DNA here is from genome assembly GCF_964187855.1 of Myxine glutinosa. Lineage (NCBI taxonomy): Eukaryota > Metazoa > Chordata > Myxini > Myxiniformes > Myxinidae > Myxine > Myxine glutinosa. Next base: position 56,086,761 of record NC_136273.1, on the reverse strand, counting down.
CCACTTTCCGCACTTGAGATAGTGTTGCAAAACCACTTTTCCACACTTATGCTGGCATTGAAAACCACTTTCCTCACTTGCGCTAGTGTTGCAGAACCACTTTCCGCACTTGTGCATGCGTTGAAAACCACTTTTTGCACTTGTGTTAGTGTTGCAAAACCACTTTCCAAACTTATGATGGCATTTAAAACCACTTTCCGCACTTGAGCTAGTGTTGCAGAACCACTTACCACACTTGTGGTGGCATTGAAAACCACTTTCCGTACTCGTGTTAGTGTTGCAAACCACTTTTTGCACTTGTGTTAGTGTTGCAAAAACCAATTTCAACACTTGTGCTGGCATTGAAAATCACTTTCCACACATGTGCCAGTATTGCAAAACCACTTTCCGCACTTGTGCTGGCGTTGAAAACCACTTTTCGCGCACCTGTTAGTTATCAAAACGACTTTTTGCACTTGTGTTCGTGTTGCAAAACAACTTGTCTCACTTGTGTTTGTGATGCAAAACCACTTGGCTCACTTGTGTTAGTGTTGCAGAACCACTTTCCGCACTTGTGCTGGCATTGAAAACCACTTTTTGCACTTGTGTTAGTGTTGCAAAACCACTTTCCACACTTATGCTGGTGTTGAAAACCACCTTCCGCACTTGAGCTAGTGTTGCAGAAATACTTTCCGCACTTGTGCAGGCGTTGAAAACCACTTTCCACACTTGCGTTAGTGTTGCAGAACCACTTTTTGCACTTGTGTTCGTGTTGCAAAACCACTTTCCACACTTGTGCTGGCATTGAAAACCACTTCCCGCACTTGAACTAGTGTTGCAAAACCACTTTCCACACTTATGCTTGCGTTGAAAACCACTTTCCGCACTTGGGCTAGTGTTGCAGAACCACTTTCCGCACTTGTGCATGCGTTGAAAACCACTTTTTGCACTTGTGTTAGTGTTGCAACACAGCTTTCCACACTTATGCTGGCGTTGAAAACCACTTTCCGCACGAGCTGGTGTTGCAGAACCACTTTTCGCACTTGTGCTGGCGTTGAAAACCACTTTCCAACCTCGTGTTAGTGTTGCAGAACCACTTTTTGCACTTGTGTTAGTGTTGCAAAACCACTATCAACACTTGTGCTTGCATTGAAAACAACTTTCACACATGTGCTAGTATTGCAAAACCACTTTCCGCACTTGTGCTGGCATAGAAAACCACTTTTTGCGCACCTGTTAGTGATCAAAACCACTTTTTGCACTTGTGTTAGTGTTGCAAAACAACTTGTCTCCCTTGTGTTCGTGTTGCAGAACCACTTTTTGCACTTGTGTTAGTGTTGCAAAACCACTTTCCACACTTGTGCTGGCATTGAAAACCACTTTCCGCACTTGAGCTAGTATTGCAAAACCACTTTTCCACACTTATACTGGTGTTGCAAAACCACTCTCCGCACTTGAGCTAGTGTTGCAGAACCACTTTCCGCACTTATGCTGGCGTTGAAAACCACTTTTTGCACTTGTGTTAGTGTTGCAAAACCACTTTCCACACTTATGCTGGCATTGAAAACCACTTTCCGCACTCGTGTTAGTGTTGCAGCACCACTTTTTCCTCTCGTGTTAGTGTTGCAAAACCACTTTCAACACTTGTGCTGGCGTTGAAAACCACTTTCCGCATTTCTGCGAGTGTTGAAAACCACTTTTCGCGAACCTGTTAGTGTAAAAAACCGCTTTTTGCACCTGTGCTAGTGCAGCAAAACCACTTTCCGCACTTGAGCTACTGTTGCAGAACCACTTTCCGCATTTATGCTGGCGTTGAAAACCACTTTTTGCAGTTGTGTTCGTGTTGCAAAACCACTTTCCACACTTATGCTGGCGTTGAAAACAACTTTCCGCACTCGTGTTAGTGTTGCAGCACAACTTTTTGCTCTCGTGTTAGTGTTGCAAAACCACTTTCAACACTTGTGCTAGCATTGAAAACCACTTTCTGCACATGTGTTAGTGTTGCAGAACCACATTCCGCACTTGTGCGGGCATTGAAAACCACTCTCTGCACTTGAACTAGTGTTGCAAAACCACTCTTCGCACTTGTGTTTGTGTTGCAAAACCACTTTCCACACTTATGCTGGCATTGAAAACCACTTTCCGCACTTGAGCTAGTGTTGCAGAACCACTTGCCGCACTTGTGGTGGCATTGAAAACCACTTTCTGCACTTGTGTTGGTGATGCAAAACCACTTGTCTCACTTTTGTTGGTGTTGCAGAACCACTTTCCGCACTTGTGCTGGCATTGAAAACCACTTTTTGCACTTGTGTTAGTGTTGCAAAACCACTTTCCGCACTTGTGCTGGCATTGAAAACCATTTTTCGCGCACCTGTTAGTGTTCAAAACCACTTTTTGCACTTGTGTTAGTGTTGCAAAACAACTTGTCTCCCTTGTGTTGTTGTTGCAAAACCACTTGTCTCACTTGTGTTAGTGTTGCAGAACCACTTTCCGCACTTGTGCTGGCATTGAAAACCACTTTTTGCACTTGTGTTAGTGTTGCAAAACCACTTTCCACACTCATGCTGGTGTTGAAAACCACTTTCCACACTTGCGTTAGTGTTGCAGAACCACTTTTTGCACTTGTGTTAGTGTTGCAAAACCACTTTCCACACTTGTGCTGGCATTGAAAACCACTTTCCGCACTTGAGATAGTGTTGCAAAACCACTTTTCCACACTTATGCTGGCATTGAAAACCACTTTCCTCACTTGCGCTAGTGTTGCAGAACCACTTTCCGCACTTGTGCATGCGTTGAAAACCACTTTTTGCACTTGTGTTAGTGTTGCAAAACCACTTTCCAAACTTATGATGGCATTTAAAACCACTTTCCGCACTTGAGCTAGTGTTGCAGAACCACTTACCACACTTGTGGTGGCATTGAAAACCACTTTCCGTACTCGTGTTAGTGTTGCAAACCACTTTTTGCACTTGTGTTAGTGTTGCAAAAACCAATTTCAACACTTGTGCTGGCATTGAAAATCACTTTCCACACATGTGCCAGTATTGCAAAACCACTTTCCGCACTTGTGCTGGCGTTGAAAACCACTTTTCGCGCACCTGTTAGTTATCAAAACGACTTTTTGCACTTGTGTTCGTGTTGCAAAACAACTTGTCTCACTTGTGTTTGTGATGCAAAACCACTTGGCTCACTTGTGTTAGTGTTGCAGAACCACTTTCCGCACTTGTGCTGGCATTGAAAACCACTTTTTGCACTTGTGTTAGTGTTGCAAAACCACTTTCCACACTTATGCTGGTGTTGAAAACCACCTTCCGCACTTGAGCTAGTGTTGCAGAAATACTTTCCGCACTTGTGCAGGCGTTGAAAACCACTTTCCACACTTGCGTTAGTGTTGCAGAACCACTTTTTGCACTTGTGTTCGTGTTGCAAAACCACTTTCCACACTTGTGCTGGCATTGAAAACCACTTCCCGCACTTGAACTAGTGTTGCAAAACCACTTTCCACACTTATGCTTGCGTTGAAAACCACTTTCCGCACTTGGGCTAGTGTTGCAGAACCACTTTCCGCACTTGTGCATGCGTTGAAAACCACTTTTTGCACTTGTGTTAGTGTTGCAACACAGCTTTCCACACTTATGCTGGCGTTGAAAACCACTTTCCGCACGAGCTGGTGTTGCAGAACCACTTTTCGCACTTGTGCTGGCGTTGAAAACCACTTTCCAACCTCGTGTTAGTGTTGCAGAACCACTTTTTGCACTTGTGTTAGTGTTGCAAAACCACTATCAACACTTGTGCTTGCATTGAAAACAACTTTCACACATGTGCTAGTATTGCAAAACCACTTTCCGCACTTGTGCTGGCATAGAAAACCACTTTTTGCGCACCTGTTAGTGATCAAAACCACTTTTTGCACTTGTGTTAGTGTTGCAAAACAACTTGTCTCCCTTGTGTTCGTGTTGCAGAACCACTTTTTGCACTTGTGTTAGTGTTGCAAAACCACTTTCCACACTTGTGCTGGCATTGAAAACCACTTTCCGCACTTGAGCTAGTATTGCAAAACCACTTTTCCACACTTATACTGGCGTTGAAAACCACTTTCCTCACTTGAGCTAGTGTTGCAGAACCACTTTCCACACTTGTGCTGGCGTTAAAAACCACTTTCCGCACTTGTGTTAGTTTTGCAGAACCACTTTTTGCACTTGTGTTAGTGTTGAAAAACCACTTTCCACACTTGTGTTGGCGTTGAAAACCACTTTCCGCATTTCTGCGAGTGTTGAAAACCACTTTTCGCGAACCTGTTAGTGTAAAAAACCGCTTTTTGCACCTGTGCTAGTGTTGCAAAACCACTTTCCGCACTTGAGCTAGTGTTGCAGAACCACTTTCCGCACGAATGCTGGCGTTGAAAACCACTTTTTGCACTTGTGTTAGTGTTGCAAAACCACTTTCCACACTTATTCTGGCGTTGAAAAACAACTTTCCGCACTTGAGATAGTGTTGCAGAACCACTTTCCGCATTTGTGCTGGCATTGAAAACCACTTTCCGCACTCGTGTTAGTGTTGCAGCACCACTTTCCGCACTTATGCTGGCGTTGAAAACCACTTTTTGCACTTGTATTAGTGCTGCAAAACCACTTTCCACACTTATGCTGGCGTTGAAAACTACTTTCTGCACATGTGTTAGTGTTGCAGAACCACATTCCGCACTTGTGCGGCATTGAAAACCACTCTCTGCACTTGAACTGGTGTTGCAAAATCACTTTTCGCACTGGTGCTGGCGTTGAAAACCACTTTTTGCACTTGTGTTTGTGTTGCAAAACCACTTTCCACACTTACGCTGGCATTGAAAACCACTTTCTGCACTTGAGCTAGTGATGCAGAACCACTTACCGCAGTTGTGGTGGCATTGAAAACCACTTTCTGCACTTGTGTTGGTGATGCAAAACCACTTGTCTCACTTGTGTTAGTGTTGCAGAACCACTTTCCGCACTTGTGCTGGCATTGAAAACCACTTTTTGCACTTGTGTTAGTGTTGCAAAACCACTTTCCGCACTTGTGCTGGCGTTGAAAACCATTTTTCGCGCACCTGTTAGTGTTCAAAACCACTTTTTGCACTTGTGTTAGTGTTGCAAAACAACTTGTCTCCCTTGTGTTCGTGTTGCAAAACCACTTGTCTCACTTGTGTTAGTGTTGCAGAACCACTTTCCGCACTTGTGCTGGCATTGAAAACCACTTTTTGCACTTGTGTTAGTGTTGCAAAACCACTTTCCACACTTATGCTGGTGTTGAAAACCACTTTCCACACTTGCGTTAGTGTTGCAGAACCACTTTTTGCACTTGTGTTATTGTTGCAAAACCACTTTCCACACTTGTGCTGGCATTGAAAACCACTTTCCGCACTTGAGCTAGTGTTGCAAAACCACTATTCTACACTTATGCTGGAGTTGAAAACCACTTTCCTCACTTGCGCTAGTGTTACAGAACCACTTTCCGCACTTGTGCATGCGTTGAAAACCACTTTTTGCACTTGTGTTAGTGTTGCAAAACCACTTTCCACACTTGTGCTGGCATTGAAAACCACTTTCCGCACTTGAGCTGGTGTTGCAAAACCACTATTCCACACTTATGCTGGTGTTGAAAACCACTTTCTTTACTTGAGCTGGTGTTGCAGAACCACTTTCCACACTTGTGCATGCGTTGAAAACCACTTTTTGCACTTGTGTTAGTGTTGCAAAACCACTTTCCACACTTATGCTGGCATTTAAAACCACTTTCTGCACTTGAGCTAGTGTTGCAGAACCACTTACCGCACTTGTGGTGGTATTGAAAACCACTTTCCGTACTCGTGTTAGTGTTGCAAAACCAATTTCAACACTTGTGCTGGCATTGAAAATCACTTTCCACACATGTGCTGGTATTGCAAAACCACTTTCCGCACTTGTGCTGGCGTTGAAAACCACTTTTCGCGCACCTGTTAGTTATCAAAACGACTTTTTGCACTTGTGTTAGTGTTGCAAAACAACTTGTCTCACTTGTGTTTGTGATGCAAAACCACTTGGCTCACTTGTGTTATTGTTGCAGAACCACTTTCCGCACTTGTGCTGGCATTGAAAACCACTTTTTGCACTTGTGTTAGTGTTGCAAAACCACTTTCCACACTTATGCTGGTGTTGAAAACCACCTTCCGCACTTGAGCTAGTGTTGCAGAAATACTTTCCGCACTTGTGCTGGCGTTGAAAACTACTTTCCACACTTGCGTTATTGTTGCAGAACCACTTTTTGCACTTGTGTTCGTGTTGCAAAACCACTTTCCACACTTGTGCTGGCATTGAAAACCAATTCCCGCACTTGAGCTAGTGTTGCAAAACCACTTTCCACACTTATGCTTGCGTTGAAAACCACTTTCCGCACTTGGGCTAGTATTGCAGAACCACTTTCCGCACTTGTGCATGCGTTGAAAACCACTTTTTGCACTTGTGTTAGTGTTGCAAAACCGCTTTCCACACTTATGCTGGCGTTGAAAACCACTTTCCACCCTCGTGTTAGTGTTGCAGAACCACTTTTTGCACTTGTGTTAGTGTTGCAAAACCACTATCAACACTTGTGCTTGCATTGAAAACAACTTTCACACATGTGCTAGCATTGCAAAACCACTTTCCGCACTTGTGCTGGCATAGAAAACCACTTTTCGCGCACCTGTTAGTGATCAAAACCACTTTTTGCACTTGTGTTAGTGTTGCAAAACAACTTGTCTCACTTGTGTTGGTGTTGCAAAACCACTTGTCTCACTTGTGATCGTGTTGCATAACCACTTTCCACACTTATGCCGGCGTTGAAAACCACTTGCCGCACTTGAGCTAGTGTTGCAGAACCACTTTCCGCACTTTTGCTGGCATTGAAAACCACTTTCCGCACTTGTGTTAGTTTTGCAGAACCACTTTTTGCACTTGTGTTAGTGTTGAAAAACCACTTTCCACACTTGTGCTGGCGTTGAAAACCACTTTCCGCATTTCTGCGCGTGTTGAAAACCACTTTTCGCGAACCTGTTAGTGTAAAAAACCGCTGTTTGCACCTGTGCTAGTGTTGCAAAGCCACTTTCTGCACTTGAGCTAGTGTTGCAGAACCACTTTCCGCACTTATGCTGGCGTTGAAAACCACTTTTTGCACTTGTGTTAGTGTTGCAAAACCACTTTCCACACTTATGCTGGCGTTGAAAACAACTTTCCGCACTTGAGATAGTGTTGCAGAACCACTTTCCGCACTTGTGTTGGCATTGAAAACCACTTTCCGCACTCGTGTTAGTGTTGCAGCACCACTTTTTGCTCTCGTGTTAGTGTTGCAAAACCACTTTCAACACTTGTGGTAGCATTGAAAACCACTTTCTGCACATGTGTTAGTGTTGCAGAACCACATTCCGCACTTGTGCGGGCATTGAAAACCACTCTCTGCACTTGAACTAGTGTTGCAAAACCACTTTTCGCACTGGTGCTGGCGTTGAAAACCACTTTTTGCACTTGTGTTTGTGTTGCAAAACCACTTTCTACACTTATGCTGGCATGGAAAACCACTTTCCGCACTTGAGCTAGTGTTGCAGAACCACTGACCGCACTTGTGGTGGCATTGAAAACCACTTTCTGCACTTGTGTTGGTGATGCAAAACCACTTGTCTCTCTTGTGTTAGTGTTGCAGAACCACTTTCCGCACTTGTGCTGGCATTGAAAACCAGTTTTTGCACTTGTGTTAGTGTTGCAAAACCACTTTCCGCACTTGTGCTGGCGTTGAAAACCACTTTGCGCACTTGAGCTCGTGTTGCAAAACCACTTTCCGCGCTTGTGCTGGCGTTGAAAACCACTTCCGCACTTGTGTTAGTGTTGCAAAACCACTTGTCTCACTTGTGTTCGTGTTGCAAAACCACTTTCCACAGTTATGCTGGTGTTGAAAACCACTTTCCGCACTTGTGTTAGTGTTGCAGAACCACTTGTCTCACTTGTGTTGGTGTTGCAAAACCACTTGTCTCACTTGTGTTCGTGTTGCAAAACCACTTTCCACACTTATGCTGGTGTTGAAAATCACTTTCCGCACTTGAGCTATTGTTGCAGAACCGCTTTCCGCACTTGTGCTGGCATTGAAAACCACTTTCCACACTTGTGTTAGTTTTGAAGACCCACTTTTTGCACTTGTGTTCGTGTTGCAGAACCACTTTCCGTACTTGTGCTGGCATTGAAAACCACTTTTTGCACTTGTGTTAGTGTTGCAAAACCACTTTTCCACACTAATGCTGGCGTTGAAAACCACTTTCGGCACTTGAGCTATTGTTGCAGAACCACTTTCCGCACTTGAGCTAGTGTTGCAATACCACTTTCCACACTTATGCTGGCGTTGAAAACCACTTTCTGCACTTGTGTTAGTGTTGCAAAACCACTTTCCAGACTTATGCTGGCGTTGAAAACCACTTTCCGCACTTGAGCTAGTGTTGCAAAACCACTTTCCGCACTTGTGCTGGCGTTGAAAACCACTTCCGCACTCGTGTTCGTGTTGCAAAACCACTTTCCACACTTATGCTGGCGTTGAAAACCACTTTCGGCACTTGAGCTATTGTTGCAGAACCACTTTCCGCACTTGTGCTGGCATTGAAAACCACTTTCCGCACATGTGTTAGTTTTGAAGAACCACTTTTTGCGGGTGTGTTCGTGTTGAAAAACCACTTTCCGCACTTGTGCTGGCTTTGAAAACCACTTTTTGCACTTGTGTTAGTGTTGCAAAACCACTTTCCACACTTATGCTGGCGTTGAAAACCACTTTCCGCACTTGAGCTAGTGTTGCAATACCACTTTCCACACTTATGCTGACGTTGAAAACCACTTTCTGCACTTGTGTTAGTGTTGCAAAACCACTTTCCAGACTTATGCTGGCGTTGAAAACCACTTTCCGCACTTGAGCTAGTGTTGCAGAACCACTTTCCGCACTTGTGCTGGCATTGAAAACCACTTTCCCCACTTGTGCTGGCATTGAAAACCACTTTCCCCACTTGTGCTGGCATTGAAAACCACTTTCCGCATTTCTGCGAGTGTTGAAAACCACTTTTCGTGAACCTGTTAGTGTAAAAAACCGCTTTTTACATCTGTGCGAGTGTTGCAAAACCACTTTCCGCACTTGAGCTAGTGTTGCAGAACCACTTTCCGCACTTGTGCTGGCATTGAAAACCACTTTCCGCACTTGTGTTAGTTTTGAAGAACCACTTTTTGCACTTGTGTTCGTGTTGCAGAACCACTTTCCACACTAATGCTGGCGTTGAAAACCACTTTCGGCACTTGAGCTATTGTTGCAGAACCACTTTCCGCACTTGTGCTGGCATTGAAAACCACATTCCGCACTTGTTAGTTTTGAAGAACCACTTTTGCACTTGTGTTCGTGTTGAAAAACCACTTTCCGCACTTGTGCTGGCTTTATAAAACCACTTTTTGCACTTGTGTTAGTGTTGCAAAACCACTTTCCACACTAATGCTGGCGTTGAAAACCACTTTCGGCACTTGAGCTATTGTTGCAGAACCACTTTCCGCACTTGTGCTGGCATTGAAAACCACATTCCGCACTTGTTAGTTTTGAAGAACCACTTTTGCACTTGTGTTCGTGTTGAAAAACCACTTTCCGCACTTGTGCTGGCGTTGAAAACCACTTTGCGCACTTGAGCTCGTGTTGCAAAACCACTTTCCGCGCTTGTGCTGGCGTTGAAAACCACTTCCGCACTTGTGTTAGTGTTGCAAAACCACTTGTCTCACTTGTCTTCGTGTTGCAAAACCACTTTCCACAGTTATGCTGGTGTTGAAAACCACTTTCCGCACTTGTGTTAGTGTTGCAGACCCACTTGTCTCACTTGTGTTGGTGTTGCAAAACCACTTGTCTCACTTGTGTTCGTGTTGCAAAACCACTTTCCACACTTATGCTGGTGTTGAAAATCACTTTCCGCACTTGAGCTATTGTTGCAGAACCGCTTTCCGCACTTGTGCTGGCATTGAAAACCACTTTCCACACTTGTGTTAGTTTTGAAGAACCACTTTTTGCACTTGTGTTCGTGTTGCAGAACCACTTTCCGTACTTGTGCTGGCATTGAAAACCACTTTTTGCACTTGTGTTAGTGTTGCAAAACCACTTTTCCACACTAATGCTGGCGTTGAAAACCACTTTCGGCACTTGAGCTATTGTTGCAGAACCACTTTCCGCACTTGAGCTAGTGTTGCAATACCACTTTCCACACTTATGCTGGCGTTGAAAACCACTTTCTGCACTTGTGTTAGTGTTGCAAAACCACTTTCCAGACTTATGCTGGCGTTGAAAACCACTTTCCGCACTTGAGCTAGTGTTGCAAAACCACTTTCCGCACTTGTGCTGGCGTTGAAAACCACTTCCGCACTCGTGTTCGTGTTGCAAAACCACTTTCCACACTTATGCTGGCGTTGAAAACCACTTTCGGCACTTGAGCTATTGTTGCAGAACCACTTTCCGCACTTGTGCTGGCATTGAAAACCACTTTCCGCACATGTGTTAGTTTTGAAGAACCACTTTTTGCAGGTGTGTTCGTGTTGAAAAACCACTTTCCGCACTTGTGCTGGCTTTGAAAACCACTTTTTGCACTTGTGTTAGTGTTGCAAAACCACTTTCCACACTTATGCTGGCGTTGAAAACCACTTTCCGCACTTGAGCTAGTGTTGCAATACCACTTTCCACACTTATGCTGGCGTTGAAAACCACTTTCTGCACTTGTGTTAGTGTTGCAAAACCACTTTCCAGACTTATGCTGGCGTTGAAAACCACTTTCCGCACTTGAGCTAGTGTTGCAGAACCACTTTCCGCACTTGTGCTGGCATTGAAAACCACTTTCCCCACTTGTGCTGGCATTGAAAACCACTTTCCCCACTTGTGCTGGCATTGAAAACCACTTTCCGCATTTCTGCGAGTGTTGAAAACCACTTTTCGTGAACCTGTTAGTGTAAAAAACCGCTTTTTACATCTGTGCGAGTGTTGCAAAACCACTTTCCGCACTTGAGCTAGTGTTGCAGAACCACTTTCCGCACTTGAGCTGGCATTGAAAACCACTTTCCGCACTTGTGTTAGTTTTGAAGAACCACTTTTTGCACTTGTGTTCGTGTTGCAGAACCACTTTCCACACTAATGCTGGCGTTGAAAACCACTTTCGGCACTTGAGCTATTGTTGCAGAACCACTTTCCGCACTTGTGCTGGCATTGAAAACCACATTCCGCACTTGTTAGTTTTGAAGAACCACTTTTGCACTTGTGTTCGTGTTGAAAAACCACTTTCCGCACTTGTGCTGGCTTTATAAAACCACTTTTTGCACTTGTGTTAGTGTTGCAAAACCACTTTCCACACTTATGCTGGCGTTGAAAACCACTTTCCGCACTTGAGCTCGTGTTGCAAAACCACTTTCCGCACTTGTGCTGGCGTTGAAAACCACTTCCGCACTGGTGTTAGTGTTGCAAAACCACTTTCCACACTTATGCTGGCGTTGAAAACCACTTTCGGCACTTGAGCTATTGTTGCAGAACCACTTTCCGCACTTGTGCTGGCATTGAAAATCTCTTTCCACACATGTGTTAGTTTTGAAGAACCACTTTTTGCACTTGTGTTCGTGTTGAAAAACCACTTTCCGCACTTGTGCTGGCTTTGAAAACCACTTTTTGCACTTGTGTTAGTGTTGGAAAACCACTTTCCACACTTATGCTGGCGTTGAAAACAACTTTCCGCACTTGAGCTAGTGTTGCAGAACCACTTTACGCACTTGTGCTGGCATTGAAAACCACATTCCGCACTCGTGTTAGTGTTGCAGCACCACTTTTTGCTATAGTGTTAGTGTTGCAAAACCACTGTCAACACTTGTGCTTGCATTGAAAACAACTTTCACACATGTGCTAGTATTGCAAAACCACTTTCCGCACTTGTGCTGGCATTGAAAACCACTTTTCGCGCACCTGTTGTGATCAATACCATGTTTTGCACTTGTGTTAGTGTTGCAAAACAACTTGTCTCACTTGTGTTGGTGTTGCAAAACCACTTGTCTCACTTGTGTTCGTGTTGCAAAACCACTTACCACACTTATGCTGGCGTTGAAAACCACTTTCCGCACTTGAGCTAGTGTTGCAAAACCACTTTCCGCACTTGTGCTGGCATTGAAAACCACTTTTTGCACTTGTGTTAGTGTTGCAAAACCACTTTCCACACTTATGCTGGTGTTGAAAACCACCTTCCGCACTTGAACTAGTGTTGCAGAAATACTTTCCGCACTTGTGCTGGCGTTGAAAACCACTTTCCACACTTGCGTTAGTGTTGCAGAACCACTTTTTGCACTTGTGTTCGTGTTGCAAAACCACTTTCCACACTTGTGCTGGCATTGAAAACCACCTCCCGCACTTGAACTAGTGTTGCAAAACCACTTTCCACACTTATGCTTGCGTTGAAAACCACTTTCCGCACTTGGGCTAGTGTTGCAGAACCACTTTCCGCACTTGTGCATGCGTTGAAAACCACTTTTTACCTTCGCAAAAGCGGAAGGTTATGTTTTGATCGCTGTGTATTTATTTGTATGTCTGTGTGTGTGTGTGTGTGTATGTGTATGTTATTCGCATAACTCAAAAAGTATTCAACCGAATTGCATGAAATTTGGTGGGATGATTGGTTATTATACGGGATACATTTGATTAGATTTTGGGAGCAATCGGGTCAAAGGTCAAGGTCAAGGTCACGAAAAGGTCAAAATCGTATTTTTGTTGTTCTGTTCCCTACACTCCCATGCCAAGTACAGAACAGTAGCTGCGGCGAAGGTATGCGCTCTACCGAGTGCCCGTTCTAGTTGCACTTGTGTTAGTGTTGCAACACCGCTTTCCACACTTATGCTGGCGTTGAAAACCACCTTCCGCACGAGCTGGTGTTGCAGAACCACTTTTCGCACTTGTGCTGGCGTTGAAAACCACTTTCCAACCTCGTGTTAGTGTTGCAGAACCACTTTTTGCACTTGTGTTAGTGTTGCAAAACCACTATCAACACTTGTGCTTGCATTGAAAACAACTTTCACACATGTGCTAGTATTGCAAAACCACTTTCCGCACTTGTGCTGGCATAGAAAACCACTTTTCGCGCACCTGTTAGTGATCAAAACCACTTTTTGCACTTGTGTTAGTGTTGCAAAACAACTTGTCTCCCTTGTGTTCGTGTTGCAGAACCACTTTTTGCACTTGTGTTAGTGTTGCAAAACCACTTTCCGCACTTATGCTGGTGTTGAAAACCACTTTCCGCACTTGTGTTGGTGTTGCAGAACCACTTTCCGTACTTGTGCTGGCATTGAAAACCAGTTTTTGCACTTGTGTTAGTGTTGCAAAACCACTTTCCGCACTTGTGCTGGCGTTGAAAACCACTTTGCGCACTTGAGCTCGTGTTGCAAAACCACTTTCCGCGCTTGTGCTGGCGTTGAAAACCACTTCCGCACTTGTGTTAGTGTTGCAAAACCACTTGTCTCACTTGTGTTCGTGTTGCAAAACCACTTTCCACAGTTATGCTGGTGTTGAAAACCACTTTCCGCACTTGTGTTAGTGTTGCAGAACCACTTGTCTCACTTGTGTTGGTGTTGCAAAACCACTTGTCTCACTTGTGTTCGTGTTGCAAAACCACTTTCCACACTTATGCTGGTGTTGAAAATCACTTTCCGCACTTGAGCTATTGTTGCAGAACCGCTTTCCGCACTTGTGCTGGCATTGAAAACCACTTTCCACACTTGTGTTAGTTTTGAAGAACCACTTTTTGCACTTGTGTTCGTGTTGCAGAACCACTTTCCGTACTTGTGCTGGCATTGAAAACCACTTTTTGCACTTGTGTTAGTGTTGCAAAACCACTTTTCCACACTAATGCTGGCGTTGAAAACCACTTTCGGCACTTGAGCTATTGTTGCAGAACCACTTTCCGCACTTGAGCTAGTGTTGCAATACCACTTTCCACACTTATGCTGGCGTTGAAAACCACTTTCTGCACTTGTGTTAGTGTTGCAAAACCACTTTCCAGACTTATGCTGGCGTTGAAAACCACTTTCCGCACTTGAGCTAGTGTTGCAAAACCACTTTCCGCACTTGTGCTGGCGTTGAAAACCACTTCCGCACTCGTGTTCGTGTTGCAAAACCACTTTCCACACTTATGCTGGCGTTGAAAACCACTTTCGGCACTTGAGCTATTGTTGCAGAACCACTTTCCGCACTTGTGCTGGCATTGAAAACCACTTTCCGCACATGTGTTAGTTTTGAAGAACCACTTTTTGCAGGTGTGTTCGTGTTGAAAAACCACTTTCCGCACTTGTGCTGGCTTTGAAAACCACTTTTTGCACTTGTGTTAGTGTTGCAAAACCACTTTCCACACTTATGCTGGCGTTGAAAACCACTTTCCGCACTTGAGCTAGTGTTGCAATACCACTTTCCATACTTATGCTGGCGTTGAAAACCACTTTCTGCACTTGTGTTAGTGTTGCAAAACCACTTTCCAGACTTATGCTGGCGTTGAAAACCACTTTCCGCACTTGAGCTAGTGTTGCAGAACCACTTTCCGCACTTGTGCTGGCATTGAAAACCACTTTCCCCACTTGTGCTGGCATTGAAAACCACTTTCCCCACTTGTGCTGGCATTGAAAACCACTTTCCGCATTTCTGCGAGTGTTGAAAACCACTTTTCGTGAACCTGTTAGTGTAAAAAACCGCTTTTTACATCTGTGCGAGTGTTGCAAAACCACTTTCCGCACTTGAGCTAGTGTTGCAGAACCACTTTCCGCACTTGTGCTGGCATTGAAAACCACTTTCCGCACTTGTGTTAGTTTTGAAGAACCACTTTTTGCACTTGTGTTCGTGTTGCAGAACCACTTTCCACACTAATGCTGGCGTTGAAAACCACTTTCGGCACTTGAGCTATTGTTGCAGAACCACTTTCCGCACTTGTGCTGGCATTGAAAACCACATTCCGCACTTGTTAGTTTTGAAGAACCACTTTTGCACTTGTGTTCGTGTTGAAAAACCACTTTCCGCACTTGTGCTGGCTTTATAAAACCACTTTTTGCACTTGTGTTAGTGTTGCAAAACCACTTTCCACACTAATGCTGGCGTTGAAAACCACTTTCGGCACTTGAGCTATTGTTGCAGAACCACTTTCCGCACTTGTGCTGGCATTGAAAACCACATTCCGCACTTGTTAGTTTTGAAGAACCACTTTTGCACTTGTGTTCGTGTTGAAAAACCACTTTCCGCACTTGTGCTGGCGTTGAAAACCACTTTGCGCACTTGAGCTCGTGTTGCAAAACCACTTTCCGCGCTTGTGCTGGCGTTGAAAACCACTTCCGCACTTGTGTTAGTGTTGCAAAACCACTTGTCTCACTTGTGTTCGTGTTGCAAAACCACTTTCCACAGTTATGCTGGTGTTGAAAACCACTTTCCGCACTTGTGTTAGTGTTGCAGACCCACTTGTCTCACTTGTGTTGGTGTTGCAAAACCACTTGTCTCACTTGTGTTCGTGTTGCAAAACCACTTTCCACACTTATGCTGGTGTTGAAAATCACTTTCCGCACTTGAGCTATTGTTGCAGAACCGCTTTCCGCACTTGTGCTGGCATTGAAAACCACTTTCCACACTTGTGTTAGTTTTGAAGAACCACTTTTTGCACTTGTGTTCGTGTTGCAGAACCACTTTCCGTACTTGTGCTGGCATTGAAAACCACTTTTTGCACTTGTGTTAGTGTTGCAAAACCACTTTTCCACACTAATGCTGGCGTTGAAAACCACTTTCGGCACTTGAGCTATTGTTGCAGAACCACTTTCCGCACTTGAGCTAGTGTTGCAATACCACTTTCCACACTTATGCTGGCGTTGAAAACCACTTTCTGCACTTGTGTTAGTGTTGCAAAACCACTTTCCAGACTTATGCTGGCGTTGAAAACCACTTTCCGCACTTGAGCTAGTGTTGCAAAACCACTTTCCGCACTTGTGCTGGCGTTGAAAACCACTTCCGCACTCGTGTTCGTGTTGGAAAACCACTTTCCACACTTATGCTGGCGTTGAAAACCACTTTCGGCACTTGAGCTATTGTTGCAGAACCACTTTCCGCACTTGTGCTGGCATTGAAAACCACTTTCCGCACATGTGTTAGTTTTGAAGAACCACTTTTTGCAGGTGTGTTCGTGTTGAAAAACCACTTTCCGCACTTGTGCTGGCTTTGAAAACCACTTTTTGCACTTGTGTTCGTGTTGCAAAACCACTTTCCACACTTATGCTGGCGTTGAAAACCACTTTCCGCACTTGAGCTAGTGTTGCAATACCACTTTCCACACTTATGCTGGCGTTGAAAACCACTTTCTGCACTTGTGTTAGTGTTGCAAAACCACTTTCCAGACTTATGCTGGCGTTGAAAACCACTTTCCGCACTTGAGCTAGTGTTGCAGAACCACTTTCCGCACTTGTGCTGGCATTGAAAACCACTTTCCCCACTTGTGCTGGCATTGAAAACCACTTTCCCCACTTGTGCTGGCATTGAAAACCACTTTCCGCATTTCTGCGAGTGTTGAAAACCACTTTTCGTGAACCTGTTAGTGTAAAAAACCGCTTTTTACATCTGTGCGAGTGTTGCAAAACCACTTTCCGCACTTGAGCTAGTGTTGCAGAACCACTTTCCGCACTTGTGCTGGCATTGAAAACCACTTTCCGCACTTGTGTTAGTTTTGAAGAACCACTTTTTGCACTTGTGTTCGTGTTGCAGAACCACTTTCCACACTAATGCTGGCGTTGAAAACCACTTTCGGCACTTGAGCTATTGTTGCAGAACCACTTTCCGCACTTGTGCTGGCATTGAAAACCACATTCCGCACTTGTTAGTTTTGAAGAACCACTTTTGCACTTGTGTTCGTGTTGAAAAACCACTTTCCGCACTTGTGCTGGCTTTATAAAACCACTTTTTGCACTTGTGTTAGTGTTGCAAAACCACTTTCCGCACTTGTGCTGGCGTTGAAAACCACTTCCGCACTGGTGTTAGTGTTGCAAAACCACTTTCCACACTTATGCTGGCGTTGAAAACCACTTTCGGCACTTGAGCTATTGTTGCAGAACCACTTTCCGCACTTGTGCTGGCATTGAAAATCTCTTTCCACACATGTGTTAGTTTTGAAGAACCACTTTTTGCACTTGTGTTCGTGTTGAAAAACCACTTTCCGCACTTGTGCTGGCTTTGAAAACCACTTTTTGCACTTGTGTTAGTGTTGGAAAACCACTTTCCACACTTATGCTGGCGTTGAAAACAACTTTCCGCACTTGAGCTAGTGTTGCAGAACCACTTTACGCACTTGTGCTGGCATTGAAAACCACATTCCGCACTCGTGTTAGTGTTGCAGCACCACTTTTTGCTATAGTGTTAGTGTTGCAAAACCACTGTCAACACTTGTGCTTGCATTGAAAACAACTTTCACACATGTGCTAGTATTGCAAAACCACTTTCCGCACTTGTGCTGGCATTGAAAACCACTTTTCGCGCACCTGTTGTGATCAATACCATGTTTTGCACTTGTGTTAGTGTTGCAAAACAACTTGTCTCACTTGTGTTGGTGTTGCAAAACCACTTGTCTCACTTGTGTTCGTGTTGCAAAACCACTTACCACACTTATGCTGGCGTTGAAAACCACTTTCCGCACTTGAGCTAGTGTTGCAAAACCACTTTCCGCACTTGTGCTGGCATTGAAAACCACTTTTTGCACTTGTGTTAGTGTTGCAAAACCACTTTCCACACTTATGCTGGTGTTGAAAACCACCTTCCGCACTTGAACTAGTGTTGCAGAAATACTTTCCGCACTTGTGCTGGCGTTGAAAACCACTTTCCACACTTGCGTTAGTGTTGCAGAACCACTTTTTGCACTTGTGTTCGTGTTGCAAAACCACTTTCCACACTTGTGCTGGCATTGAAAACCACCTCCCGCACTTGAACTAGTGTTGCAAAACCACTTTCCACACTTATGCTTGCGTTGAAAACCACTTTCCGCACTTGGGCTAGTGTTGCAGAACCACTTTCCGCACTTGTGCATGCGTTGAAAACCACTTTTTACCTTCGCAAAAGCGGAAGGTTATGTTTTGATCGCTGTGTATTTATTTGTATGTCTGTGTGTGTGTGTGTGTGTGTGTGTGTGTATGTTATTCGCATAACTCAAAAAGTATTCAACCGAATTGCATGAAATTTGGTGGGATGATTGGTTATTATACGGGATACATTTGATTAGATTTTGGGAGCAATCGGGTCAAAGGTCAAGGTCAAGGTCACGAAAAGGTCAAAATCGTATTTTTGTTGTTCTGTTCCCTACACTCCCATGCCAAGTACAGAACAGTAGCTGCGGCGAAGGTATGCGCTCTACCGAGTGCCCGTTCTAGTTGCACTTGTGTTAGTGTTGCAACACCGCTTTCCACACTTATGCTGGCGTTGAAAACCACCTTCCGCACGAGCTGGTGTTGCAGAACCACTTTTCGCACTTGTGCTGGCGTTGAAAACCACTTTCCAACCTCGTGTTAGTGTTGCAGAACCACTTTTTGCACTTGTGTTAGTGTTGCAAAACCACTATCAACACTTGTGCTTGCATTGAAAACAACTTTCACACATGTGCTAGTATTGCAAAACCACTTTCCGCACTTGTGCTGGCATAGAAAACCACTTTTCGCGCACCTGTTAGTGATCAAAACCACTTTTTGCACTTGTGTTAGTGTTGCAAAACAACTTGTCTCCCTTGTGTTCGTGTTGCAGAACCACTTTTTGCACTTGTGTTAGTGTTGCAAAACCACTTTCCGCACTTATGCTGGTGTTGAAAACCACTTTCCGCACTTGTGTTGGTGTTGCAGAACCACTTTCCGTACTTGTGCTGGCATTGAAAACCACTTTTTGCACTTGTGTTAGTGTTGCAAAACCACTTTCCACACTTATGCTGGCGTTGAAAACCACTTTCGGTACTTGACCTATTGTTACAGAACCACTTTCCGCACTTGTGCTGGTGTTGAAAACCACTTTCCGCACTTGTGTTCGTTTTGAAGAACCACTTTTTGCACTTGTGTTCGTGTTGAATAACCACTTTCCGCACTTGTGCTGGCTTTGAAAACCAGTTTTTGCACTTGTGTTAGTGTTGCAAAACCACTTTCCACACTTATGCTGGCGTTGAAAACCACTTTCCGCACTTGAGTTGGTGTTGCAAAACCACTTTCCGCACTTGTGCTGGCGTTGAAAACCACTGCCGCACTCGTGTTCGTGTTGCAAAACCACTTTCCACACTTATGCTGGCATTGAAAACCACTTTCCGCACTTGTGTTAATGTTGCAAAACCACTTTCCACACTTATGCTGGCGTTGAAACCACTTTCCGCACTTGTGTTAGTGTTGCAAAACCACTTTCCATACTTATGCTGGCGTTGAAAACCACTTTCCGCACTTGAGCTAGTGTTGCAGAACCACTTTCCGCACTTGTGCTGGTGTTGAAAACCACTTGCCGCACTTGTGTTAGTTTTGCAGAACCACTTTTTGCACTTGTGTTAGTGTTGAAAAACCACTTGCCACACTTATGCTGGCATTGAAAACCACTTTCTGCACATGTGTTAGTGTTGCAGAACCACATTCCGCACTTGTGCGGGCATTGAAAACCACACTCTGCACTTGAACTAGTGTTGCAAAACCACTTTTCGCACTTGTGCTGGCGTTGAAAACCACTTTTTGCACTTGTGTTTGTGTTGCAAAACCACTTTC
Source organism: Myxine glutinosa (assembly GCF_964187855.1). Lineage (NCBI taxonomy): Eukaryota > Metazoa > Chordata > Myxini > Myxiniformes > Myxinidae > Myxine > Myxine glutinosa. The sequence goes on along the minus strand of NC_136273.1, from coordinate 56,066,992 downwards.
CACACTTATGCTGGCATTAAAAACCACTTTCCGCACTTCAGCGAGTGTTGCAGAACCACTTTCCGCACTTGTGCTGGCGTTGAAAACCACTTTACGCACTTGAGCATGCGTTGAAAACCACTTTTGGCAAACCACAAAAAGTGGTTTTGAACACTAACAGGTGCGCAAAATGTGGGTTTTCAACACTAACACAAGTGCGAAAAGTGGTTTCATACACGAACGCAAGTACGAAAAATGGTTTTTCAACACTAACACCAGTGCGAAAAGTGGGTTTTCAACAATAACACAAGTGCGAAAAGTGGGTTTTTCAACACTAACACAAGTGCAAAAATTGGTTTACAACATCAGCACGAGTGCGGTAAGTGGATTTGAAACACTAAGAGGTGCGCGAAAAGTGGTTTTCAATGCCAGCACAAGTACGGAAAGTGGATCTGCAACACAAACCCAAGTGCGAAAAGTGGTTTTCACGGCCAGCACAAGTGCAGATAGTGGTTTTGCAACACTAACCAAGTGAGACAAGTTGTTTTGCAACACTAACACAAGTGCAAAAGGTGGTTTTGAACACTAACAGGTGCGCGAAATGTGGTTTTCAATGCCAGCTCAAGTGTGGAAAGTGGTTTTGCAATATGAGCACATGTATGAAAAGTGGTTTTCAAGGCCAGCATAAGTGTGGAAAGTGGTTTTGCAACATTAACACAAGTGCAAAAAGTGGCTTTCAACGCTAGCACAAGTATGGAAAGTGGTTTTGCACACTCGCTCAAGTTCGGAGAGTGGTTTTCAATGCCAGCACAAGTGCTAAAAGTGGTTTTGCAACACTAGCTCAAGTGCAGAGAGTGGTTTTCAATGCCAGCACAAGTGCGGAATGTGGTTCTGCAACACTAACACAAGTGCAGAAAGTGGTTTTCAATGCTAGCAACAAGTGGGAAAGTGCTTCTGCAACACTAGCTCAAGTGCGGAAAGTGGTTTTCAACGCCAGCACAAGTGCGGAAAGTGGTTCTGCAACACTAGCTCAGGTGCGGAAAGTGGTTTTGCAACACTAACACAAGTGCGATAAGTGGTTTTCAACGCCAGTACGAGTGCGGAAAGTGGTTTTTGCAACAATAACACAAGTGCGAAAAGTAGTTTTGCAACACTAACACAAGCGCGGAAAGTGGTTTTCAACACCAACACTTGTGTGTAAAGTGGTTTTCAATGCTCGCACGAGTGCTGAAAGTGGTTCTCAATGCCAGCATAAGTGTGGAAATTGGTTTTTCCAACACTAAAACAAATGCGAATAATGGTTCACAACACTAGCACAAGTGCGATAAGTGTTTTTGCAACACGAACAGGAGCGCAAAAAGTGGTTTTCAACACTAGCACAAGAGCAAAAAGTGCTCTAACCCAAGTGCGAAAAGTGGTTTTCAATGCCAGCACAAGTGCGAAAAGTGGTTCTGCAACACTAACACAAGTGCGGAAAGTGGTTTTCAACGCCAGCACAAGTGTGGAAAGTGTTTCTGCAACACCAGCTGAAGTGCGGAAAGTGGTTTTCAACGCCAGCATAAGTGTGGAAAGTGGTTTTGCAACACTAACGCAAGTGCAAAAGTGGTTTTGCAACACTAACACAAGTGCGATTAGTGGTTTTCAATGCCAGTACGAGTGCGGAAAGTGGTTTTGCAACACTAACACAAGTGCGGAAAGTGCTTTTTAACACCAACACTTGTGTGTAAAGTGGTTTTCAATGCTAGCACGAGTGCTGAAAGTGGTTCTCAATGGCAGCATAAGTGTGAAATTGGTTTTTTCAACACTAAAACAAATGCGAATAATGGTTTACAATACTAGCACGAGTGCAGTAAGTGGTTTTGCAACACTAACAGGAGCGCGAAAAGTGGTTTTCAACACCAGCACAAGAGCAAAAAGTGCTTTTCAGCACAAACCAATGTGCGAAAAGTGGTTGTCAATGCCAGCACAACTGCGGAAAGTGGTTTTGCAATACTAGCACATGTGTGAAAAGTGGTTTTCAATGCCAGCACTTGTGTTGAAAGTGGTTCTCAACGGCAGCATAAGTTTGGAAAGTGGTTCTGCAACACTAACACAAGTGTAAAAAGTGGTTTTGCAACACTAGCTCAAGTGCGGAAAGTGATTTTGAAGGCCAGCACAAGTGCGGAATGTGGTTCTGCAACACTAACACAAGTGCATAAAGTGGTTTTCAACGCCAGCACAAGTGTGGAAAGTGGTTCTGCAACACTAGCTGAAGTGCGGAAAGTGGTTTTCAACACCAGCATATGTGTGGAAAGTGGTTTTGCAACACTAACACAAGTGCAGAAAGTGGTTTTTAACACCAACACTTGTGTGTAAAGTGGTTTTCAATGCTAGCACGAGTGCTGAAAGTGTTTCTCAACGGCAGCATAAGTGTGGTAAGTGGTTTTGCAACACTAACACAAGTGCAAAAAGTGGTTTTCAATGCCAGCACAAGTACGGAAAGTGGTTCTGCAACACTAACACAAGTGCGGAAAGTGGATTTCAAAGCCAGCACAAGTGCGGAAAGTGGTTTTGCAACACTCGCTCAAGTGCGGAGAGTGCTTTTCAACGCCAGCACAAGTGCGAAAAGTGGTTTTGCAACAATAACACAAGTGATACAAGTGGTTTTGCAACACTAACACAAGTGCAAAAAGCACTTTTGAACACTAGCAGGTGCGCGAAAAGTGGTTTTCAACACTCGCAGAAATGCGGAAAGTGGTTTTCAACACCAACACAAGTGCATAAAGTGGTTTTCAACGCCAGCACAAGTGCGAAAAGTGGTTTTGCAACAATACCACAAGTGATACAAGTGGTTTTGCAACACTAACACAAGTGCAAAAAGCACTTTTGAACACTAGCAGGTGCGCGAAAAGTGGTTTTCAACACTCGCAGAAATGCGGAAAGTGGTTTTCAACACCAACACAAGTGCATAAAGTGGTTTTCAATGCCAGCACAAGTGCGGATTGTGGTTCTGCAACACTAACACAAGTGCAGAAAGTGGTTTTCAATGCTAGAAACAAGTGGGAAAGTGCTTCTGCAACACTAGCTCAAGTGCGGAAAGTCGTTTTCAACGCCAGCATAAGTGCGGAAAGTGGTTCTGCAACACTAGCTCAAGTGCGGAAAGTGGTTTTGAAGGCCAGCACAAGTGCGGAAAGTGGTTCTGCAACACTAGCACAAGTGCGGAAAGTGGTTTTCAATGCCAGCATAAGTGTGGAAAGTAGTTTTGCAACATTAACACAAGTGCAAAAAGTGGTTTTCAATGCCAGCACAAGTGCGGAAAGTGGTTTTGCAACACTAGCTCAAGTGCGGAAAGTGGTTTTCAACGCCAGCATAAGTGCGGAAAGTGGTTCTGCAACACTAGCTCAAGTGCGGAAAGTGGTTTTGAAGGCCAGCACAAGTGCGGAAAGTGGTTCTGCAACACTAGCACAAGTGCGGAAAGTGGTTTTCAATGCCAGCATAAGTGTGGAAAGTAGTTTTGCAACATTAACACAAGTGCAAAAAGTTGTTCTCCAACACTAACACATGTGCGGAAAGTGGTTTTCAGGGCCAGCACAAGTGCGGAAAGTGGTCTGCAACACTAGCTCAGGTGCAGAAAGTGGTTTTCAATGCCAGCATAAGTGTGGAAAGTGGTTTTTTTCAACATTAACACAAGTGCAAAAAGTGGTTTTCAACGCCAGCACAAGTATGTAAAGTGGTTTTGCAACACTCGCTCAAGTTCGGAGAGTGGTTTTCAAAGCCAGCACAAGTGCGAAAAGTGGCTTTGCAACACTAGTTCAAGTGCAGAGAGTGGTTTTCAATGCCAGCACAAGTGCGGAATGTGGTTCTGCAACACTAGCTGAAGTGCGGAAAGTGGTTTTCAACGCCAGCATAAGTGTGGAAAGTGGTTTTGCAACACTAACACAAGTGCGATAAGTGGTTTTCAATGCCAGTACGAGTGCGGAAAGTGGTTTTTGCAACACTAACACAAGTGCAGAAAGTGGTTTTCAATGCCAGCACAAGTACGGAAAGTGGTTCTGCAACACTAACACAAGTGCGCAAAGTGGATTTCAAAGCCAGCACAAGTGCGGAAAGTGGTTTTGCAACACTCGCTCAAGTGCGGAGAGTGCTTTTCAATGCCAGCACAAGTGCGAAAAGTGGTTTTGCAACACTAACACATGTGATACAAGTGGTTTGGCAACACTAACACAAGTGCAAAAAGCACTTTTGGACACTAGCAGGTGCGCGAAAAGTGGTTTTCAACAATTGCAGAAATGCGGAAAGTGGTTTTCAACGCCAGCACAAGTGCGGAAAGTGGTTTTGCAATACCATCACATGTGTGAAAAGTGGTTTTCAATGCCAGCACAAGTGTGGAAAGTGGTTTTGCAACACTCCCGCAAGTGCAAAAAGTGGTTCTGCAACACCAACACAAGTGCGGAAAGTGGTTTTCAACACAGCACAAGTGCGGAAAGTGGTTCTGCAACACTAGCTCAAGTGCGGAAAGTGGTTTTCAACGCCAGCATATGTGTGGAAAGTGGGTTTTCAACACTAACACAAGTGAGACAAGTGGTTTACAACACCAGTACGAGTGTGGTAAGTGGTTTTGCAACACTAAGAGGTGCGCGAAAAGTGTTTTTTCAATGCCAGCATAAGTACGGAAACTGGATCTGCAACACAAACCCAAGTGCGAAAAGTGGTTTTCAACGCCAGCACAAGCGCGGAAAGTGGTTTTGCAACACTAACACAAGTGAGACAAGTGGTTTTGCAACACGAAAACAAGTGAGACAAGTTGTTTTGCAACACTAACACAAGTGCAAAAAGTGGTTTTGAACACTAACAGGTGCGCAAAAAGTGGTTTTCAACGCCAGCACAAGTGCAGAAAGTGGTTTTGCAATACTAGCACATGTGTGAAAAGTGGTTTTTAATGCCAGCACAAGTGTTGAAAGTGGTTTTGCAACACTAAAACAAGTGCAAAAAGTTGTTCTCCAACACTAACACATGTGCGGAAAGTGGTTTTCAGGGCCAGCACAAGTGCGGAAAGTGGTTCTGCAACCCCAGCTCAAGTGCGGAAGTGGTTTTCAACGCCTGCATAAGTGTGGAAAGTGGTTTGGCAACATTAACACAATTGCAAAAAGTGGTTTTCAATGCCAGCACAAGTATGGAAAGTGGTTTTGCAACACACGCTCAAGTTCGGAGAGTGGTTTTCAACGCCAGCACAAGTGCAAAAAGTGGTTTTGCAACACTAGCTCAAGTGCAGAGAGTGGTTTTCAATGCCAGCACAAGTGCGGCATGTGGTTCTGCAACACTAACACAAGTGCAGAAAGTGGTTTTCAATGCTAGAAACAAGTGGGAAAGTGCTTCTGCAACACTAGCTCAAGTGCAGAAAGAGGTTTTCAACGCCATCACAAGTGTGGAAAGTGGTTCTGCAACACTAGCTCAAGTGCGGAAAGTGGTTTTGCAACACTAACACAAGTGCGATAAGTGGTTTTCAACGCCAGTACGAGTGCGGAAAGTGGTTTTTGCAACAATAACACAAGTGCGAAAAGTGGTTTTGCAACACCAACACAAGCACGGAAAGTGGTTTTCAACACCAACACTTGTGTGTAAAGTGGTTTTCAATGCTAGCACGAGTGCTGAAAGTGGTTCTCAACGCCAACATAGATGTGGAAATTGGTTTTTTCAACACTAAAATAAATGTGAATAATGGTTCACAACACGAGCACGAGTGCGGTAAGTGTTTTTGCAAAACGAACAGGAGCGCAAAAAGTGGTTTTCAACACTAGCACAAGAGCAAAAAGTGCTTTTCAGCATTAACCCAAGTGCGATTAGTGGTTTTCAATGCCAGTACGAGTGCGAAAAGTGGTTTTGCAACACCAACACAAGCACGGAAAGTGGTTTTCAACACCAACACTTGTGTGTAAAGTGGTTTTCAATGCTAGCACGAGTGCTGAAAGTGGTTCTCAACGGCAGCATAAGTGTGGAAATTGGTTTTTTCAACACTAAAACAAATGCGAATAATGGTTTACAATACTAGCCCGATTGCGGTAAGTGGTTTTGCAACACTAACAGGAACGCGAAAAGTGGTTTTCAACACCAGCACAAGAGCAAAAAGTGGTTTTCAATGCCAGCACAAGTGCAGAAAGTGGTTCTGCACACTAACACAAGTGAGACAAGTGGTTTTCAACGCCAGCACAAGTGCGGAAAGTGGTTCTGCAACACTAGCTCAAGTGCGGAACGTGGTTTTCACCGCCAGCATAAGTGTGGAAAGTGGTTTTGCAACACTAACACAAGTGCAAAAAGTGGTTTTGAACACTAGCAGGTGCGCGAAAAGTGGTTTTCAACACTCGCAGAAATGCGAAAAGTGGTTTTCAACGCCAGAACAAGTGCGGAAAGTGGTTTTTGCAATACTAGCACATGTGTGAAAAGTAGTTGTCAAAGCCAGCACAAGTGTGGAAAGTGGTTTTGCAACACTAACACAAGTGCAAAAAGTGGTTCTGCAACACCAACACAAGTGCGGAAAGTGGTTTTCAACGCCAGCACAAGTGCAGAAAGTGGTTCTGTAACACTAGCACAAGTGCGGAAAGTGGTTTTCAATGCCAGCATAAGTGTGGAAAGTGGTTTTGCAACACTAACACAAGTGCAAAAAGTGATTTTCAATGCCAGCACAAGTACGGAAAGTGGTTCTGCAACACCAACACAAGTGCGGAAAGTGGTTTTCACCGCCAGCACATGTGCGGAAAGTGGTTCTGCAACACTAATACAAGTGAGACAAGTGGTTTTGCAACACCAACACAAGTGAGACAAGTTGTTTTGCAACACTAACACAAGTGCAAAAAGTGGTTTTGAACACTAACAGGTGCGCGAAAAGTGGGTTTTCAACACTAATACAAGTGCGAAAAGTGGTTTCATACACGAACACAAGTACGAAAAGTGGTTTTTCAACACCAACACAAGTGCGAAAAGTGGGTTTTCAACAATAACACAAGTGCGAAAAGTGGTTTTCAATGCTAGCACAAGTACGGAAAGTGGATCTGCAACACAAACCCAAGTGCGAAAAGTGGTTTTCAATGCCAGCACAAGTGCGGAAAGTGGTTTTGCAACACGAACACAAGTGAGACAAGTTGTTTTGCAACAATAACACAAGTGTAAAAAGTGGTTTTGAACACTAACAGGTGCGCGAAAAGTGGTTTTCAACACCACCACAAGTGCGGAAAGTGGTTTTGCAATACTAGCACATGTGTGAAAAGTGGTTTTTAATGCCAGTACAAGTGTTGAAAGTGGTTTTGCAACAATAAAACAAGTGCAAAAAGTTGTTTTCCAACAAGAACACATGTGCGGAAAGTGGCTTTTAGGGCCAGCAAAAGTGCGGAAAGTGGTTCTGCAACACTAGCTCAAGTGCGGAAAGTGGTTTTCAATGCCAGCACAAGTATGGAAAGTGGTTTTGCAACACTCGCTCAAATTCGGAGAGTGGTTTTCAACGCCAGCACAAGTGCAAAAAGTGGTTTTGCAACACTAGCTCAAGTGCAGAGAGTGGTTTTCAATGCCAGCACAAGTGCGGATTGTGGTTTTGCAACACCAACACAAGTGCAGAAAGTGGTTGTCAATGCTAGAAACAAGTGGGAAAGTGCTTCTGCAACACTAGCTCAAGTGCGGAAAATGGTTTTCAACGCCAGCACAAGTGCGGAAAGTGGTTCTGCAACACTAGCTCAAGTGCGGAAAGTGGTTTTGCAATACTAACACAAGTGCGATAAGTGGTTTTCAACGCCAGTACGAGTGCGGAAAGTGGTTTTTCAAACAATAACACAAGTGCGAAAAGTGGTTTTGCAACACCAAGACAAGCGCGAAAAGTGGTTTTCAACACCAACACTTGTGTGTAAAGTGGTTTTCAATGCTGGCACGAGTGCTGGAAGTGGTTCTCAACGCCAGCATAGGTGTGGAAATTGTTTTTTTCAACACTAAAACAAATGCGAATAATGGTTCACAACACGAGCACGAGTGAGATAAGTGTTTTTGCAACACGAACAGGAGCGCAAAAAGTGGTTCTCAACACTAGCACAAGAGCAAAAAGTGCTTTTCAGCACTAACCCAAGTGCGAAAAGTGGTTTTCAATGCCAGCACAAGTGCGGAAAGTGGTTTTGCAACACTAAAACAAGAGAGACAAGTGGTTTTGCAACACTAACACAATTGCGAAAAGTGGTTTCCGACACCAACACAAGTGCGAAAAGTGGGTTTTCAACACCAACACAAGTGCGAAAATTGGTTTTTCCACACTAATACAAGTGCGAAAAGTGGTTTCCTTCACCAACGCATGTGTGAAAAGTGGTTTTTCAACACTACTACAAGTGCGAAAAGTGATTTCCTGCACCAACACAAGTGTGAAAAGTGTTTTTTCAACACTAACACAAGTGCGAAAAGTGGATTCCTACACAAACGCAAGTGCGAAAAGTGGTTTCCTTCACCAACACAAGTGCGAAAAGTGGTTTCCTACACCAACACAAATGCGAAAATTGCTTTTTCAACCCCAACACAAGTGCGAAAAGTGGTTTTTCCACACTAATACAAGTGCGAAAAGTGCTTTCCTACACCAATTCAAGTGTGAAAGGTGGTTTCCTACACCAACACAAGTGCGAAAAGTGGGTTTTCAACACGAACACAAGTGCGAACAGTGGCTTCCTGCACCAACACAAGTGCAAATAGTGGTTGCGTACACCAACTCAAGTGAGAAAAGTGGGTTTTCAACACTAACACAAGTGCGAAGAGTGGTTTTGCAATTCTAGCACATGTGTGAAAAGTGGTTTTCAATGCCAGCACATGTGTGGAAAGTGGTTTTGCATCACTAATAGGGGTGCAAAAAGTTGTTTTCAACGCCAGCACATGTATGGAAAGTGGTTTCGCAACACTATCTCAAGTGCGTAAAGTGGTTTTTCAACACAAACACAAATGCGAAAAGTGGTTTCCAACACCAACACAAGTGCGAAAAGTCGTTTTTCAACACCAACACAAGTGCGAAAAGTCGTTTTCCAGACTAATGCAAGTGCGAAAAGTGGTTTCCTACACCAACACAAGTGCGAAAAGTGGTTTTTCAACACAAGTGCGAAAAGTGGTTTTTCAACACTAACACAAGTGCGAAAAGTGGTTTTTCCACACGAATACAAGTGCGAAAAGTGGTTTACCACACCAACACAAGTGCGAAAAGTGGTTTCCTTCACCAACACAAATGAGTAATGTGGATTTTCAACACTAACACAAGTGTGAAAAGTGGTTTTGCCACACTAATACAAGTGCGAAAAGTGGTTTACGACACCAACACAAGTGCGAAAAGTGGTTTTTCAACACTCACACAAGTGCGAAAAGTGGTTTCCTTCACCAACACAAGTTAGAAAAGTGGGTTTTCAACACTCGCACAATTGCGAAAAGTGGTTTCCGACACCCACACAAGTGCGAAAAGTGGGTTTTCAACACGAACACAATTGCGAAAGGTGGTTTACTTCAACAACACAAGTGCGAAGAGTGGGTTTTCAACACTAATACAAGTGCAAAAAGTGGTTTCCTTTGCCAACACAAGTGGAAAAGTGGGTTTTCAACACTAACACAAGTGCGAAAAATGGTTTTTCCACAATAACAAAAGTGTGAAAAGTGGTTTTTCCACAATAATACAAGTGCGAGAAGTGGTTTCCTGCACCAACACAAGTGCAGAAAGTGGATTTTCAACACGAGCACAAGTGCAAAAAGTGGTTTCCTTCACCAACACAAGTGAGAAAAGTGGGTTTTCAACACCAACACAAGTGCGAAAAGTGGTTTCCGTTACCAACACAAGTGCGAAAAGTGGTTTCCTCCACCAACACAAGTGCGAAAAGTGGTTTCCTTCACCAAAACAAGTGCGAAAAGTGGTTTCCTACACCAACACAAATGCGAAAATTGCTTTTTCAACACTAACACAAGTGTGAAAAGTGGTTTTTCCACACTAATACAAGTGCGAAAAATGGTTTCCTTCACCAATTCAAGTGCGAACCATCGTGTTTGGAAAAACTGGAAAATTGGAAAACTTGGAAAAACAATATAACCTATTTTCCTCCCAGGGGTCCCAGGAATACCGACCCAAAATATTGTTGCGGATCTCCCGAAGCCCGTTCCACATTACAAATGGGGGGATTAAACCCCCTTTTCCCCCTGGGTCTTCATGTCCACGAGGTCGTATTGCCATTTCCGGAGCAAGCGTGAAAAAGGGTATCGGGTCGACGTCGCACGTACCTTTAACCCACACTGCCACGAAAGCGGGGACCGAACCTCGCACAAGCCACGCTTAATCGAGTACACCTGAGCGGTATGCGTATCATGTGACTCGTGCCGTTACTCTTATGGAACCCGATTCGAGCGGTTCTAGTCGTACCATGCGAGGCCAATCAATGGAAGGGATGGGAACGGTCAAATAAGAGGAATAACACGATTTATTTACAATGTACAATAATCAGGATGAAGGAAAGGGGACACAGAGCAGAAGCCTAACCAATTTAACTTATAACCAGACACAGGGCCCACTCACGCACACGGGGATAAGAAGAGAAGAGGTCCGCGCACCAAACGCGCTTTGCCATCGGTCGCTCCGGGACAGCTCGCCCGGCGTGGCCCTCTGGCGGTCACGGCACGTATGCAGGAGAAGGCAGGCAGGAGGAGATCGTGCGTCTGTGGCCCGGAATGGGTCGTCTTCCCGAGTGCGCGATTAATACAGCACAGAGCGCAGGGCACGGGGCAAGTTCGTGTACAATCACGATAACCAGCAATTCCATTGACTCGTTCTCCTGCGCGTTCTCTCTCTCTCTCTCTGACTCAATCAATGCCTGGACCCGACTCCAACTCCGACTCCGACTGAGAACTCAACTGACGCGCGCCTCTCAACTGAACTGAGGTGGGGGGGCTTGGAGCAGGGTTTTATGGCTCCACCCCGGCCTTACTCGAATGATCCACGCCCCACCTCTCATCGCCGTGGTTAGCCACTCCCCTCGAGCCCTGATTGGTGGCTCGTTGCTTACCGGCCAATCCCTCCTTCAGCGCCTCCCTCCAGCCTCGCCAGACTTGTTCAGGCCTGCCACATGACATGCTTGCGCCAAAAGACCACCCTACTCACGGGCCTGCTCAACGCAAAACTAACACAGGAAAGGACTACGCTTACATTCACTAAGAAATAACTGAACTATCGCGAGGCTTCATGTTGTGGTGCGTCTACCTACGAGGGGGATTATCCTTTATTCCAAAACCACAACACTACACCCCTCTCTCACCAAACTCGTCCCGAGTCGAACCCACCAATGGAACGACCGGTAGAGCCTGACATGCAAAATTTACCTTACTTTTAAATGTGACACATAGGTATGGTTCCCCCTAGCATTTAGTCTGACCAATGTGTGCGACAGTTTTAACACTAAATATGTCCCTCCTATTGCATTGAGCAGCTACCTAACAGTTTCACACCCACAACTACCCGAGTATTTCCGGAATTTCAAACTAAACACATAGCCGGTGGGCAGCATTCATATATTTACAAGCACAGGACTTAACTTTATTTACAATGCTATGACCCAGGACCTGTTCTTTTTGGAAGAGAACATTGGAAGGGAGAAAAACACAACAAAACACACTCATAAATGGCACTTGCTGCTTGCTTCTTGCATCTTGCTTCTTGCTTCTTGCGTGTGCGTATAACAAACCGGCTGGCCCCCTGACCGACAGGACTCAACAGGGCCATTTGAAGCATCAGGGCCATCTAAACTTGCAGAACTTCGTTATCCCTAGCACACAATAACAAAGAAAATGCTTTTATTTGGCCAGCAGGGCCGTTCTCACGTGGTCCAACTGCGTGGCATCAACGCCACTCAAACAAGTGGTCCGAAGGTGCAAGATGATTTTGCAGCAAGATGCTGCACAGCAGAGGTGCAAGGCCACAAGGCTTGTGGTCCATAAGTGTAACAAGGTGCAGCAAAAGGTTTGGCAGCAAAGTGCTGCACAGGTCGGCTGCACTGGTGCAACAAGGGTGCAGCAAAAGGACATGGCCGCAAGGTGCTGCACAGTGCGGCTGCACAGATTCGACGAGGACATGGCAGCAAGGTGCTGCACAGGTCGGCTGCACTGGTGCAACAAGGTTGCAGCAAAAGGACATGGCCGCAAGGTGCTGCACAGTGCGGCTGCACAGATTCGACAAGGACATGGCAGCAAGGTGCAGAAGGGATGCTGCACAGGTCGATGGGGCTGCACAGTTCGGCCTCCAAAATGGTCCGGGGCAGGGGGAGAGACAAAGCACAACAAGCAAGCGGCAAAGATGCAGCGGCACACAGAAAAACAAGGTGGTGCGGCGCGAGGGACGGAGAAGAGCGAGCAGAGCAGGCTCGTCCATAACCGTCTGTACCCCCCACCGTTGGCTACACTACCCTATCCCCCCTTGTATTTACAATCCGTCTCTACGTCTTGTCTCCCATATCGTCTCCCAATCCCTCCCAAGAAGGAAGGGATGGAACAAACACAATATCTCATTACATCCTGATGCATTTCACAACTCAAACAGTTCATAGAGCCTTGGTGTGGAGCTCATCCTCCTCGGTGAATGGCTGTGGATGGTGCGAAGGGATTTCTCATCCGAACTACACTAATAGCATTTACTCATTTAAACTACCCGGGGTCGTACCCTACCAATCGGCCTCTTTAAACTATGTGGTTCTAAGAACCCGAATTCCCATTGCCCACACTGTGGTGCCCTCTGAATTTGGGTCTCACTCCCGCAAATTTTCTCTCTGTGCCCTCGCACAATTTCGGGGCTGGGTCGTGTGACTCCACTAGCAGGTCCAACTACCTGCGCACCTCCGCCACTGAAGCCGCCACCCCAGCTTACCTGCACCTCGCGACTACCTAATCAGGGAAGGCCCTCCCTGGCTCTTACCCCCTCTATGCCCACCTTGGCATCGGGCACCCAGGTTCTCTCCTGGGATCCTCAGGCCCCACTCACAAACTTCACCATAACAAACCGGCTCCCAGAGCCTACCTGCGGCCTCACCTGGCCGACAAACTACCAGGGGCAGAGTGCCTCAATAACTATACGCACTAAGTAAGCCACACGCCCAGCCATTCCAAAGACTGCTGCACCCAACAAAGCACTTCTTTTCAACTACTCGCACCACAGGCATCAACATCCATACAATTTACCTATGCCCTCTACCTGGCTTTACACTACCCACCCCGGGCTTCCGTGAATGGGTTCCACTCTCCCCCCCATTCACTCCTTCACACCAAGCATTCCACACCACTTATCTCACACACCTTTTATCTCACACACCTTTTGTGCTCACACACCTCAACAGAAGTCACACTTTTCTCAACAAACAATTCCTCTTCAAACACACAGCATCATCTATCGAACTACTTCCCCTATGACTCGTGCTTCCCCGTCGTTCCTTTACACTACGCACACCCTTGTCTTTAACATCCACCTAAACTGTCTAGGTCCCCTCTACAGTCAAGGTGTCACTACTTAAATCTTGTGTCCCTACCCTACTGTCTGCTAGATCCCTAACATTATCCTAGACCTTCCTCGGCTAGCTTCGGTGTCCCATGGAGGCAACCATTGCTGGCACCCCCATGTGCCTATCACTGCCATCCCCCTAAACTAATGCTCATGGGTACTACCAATCCCCCACGTGGGGGACACTACTCCCCAACACTACTCCCCCAGTCCTCTGAACTATGCGCCCCTGTCATTTGAGGTACTCGGTCCTGCCTCGGCCTCTAAGGCCAAGGCGATCCATGAGGGCGCCTGCTCGCCCATGTAGGGTCTCACTTGGTCGGCATGGACGATCCGAGGGAGGGCTCGTGGTCCCATTTTGATCTTAATGACCACGTCACAAATTTGCGCCTGGACGCCCCCCGGGCCTTGCCAAGGCGAGGTGAGTTTGGGGCATCTGCCATTCCGTCTCCGGGGATTGAAGAACCAAATCTTCATCCCCGGAGAATACTGGCTCCCCTGGCTCTGGTGGTCGTACCTGTGCTTCATCTTGGCACCCGCCAGCTTCAGCTGGCGGCATGCGAAGGCATGGACTCTCTCCATGCCTTCCTCCAGGTGATGTGCATAGCCCTCCCCTGGTGGTCTATCAGTGGTCTCTGGCATGGGACCGCATAGCAGGTCGGCGGGAGCCTGCAACTCCCGCCCGTACATGAGCAGCACTGGACTGCATGCGGTGGCCCCATGCTGGCTAGTTCGATAGTCCATTAACAAATACGGGAGATGTTCGTCCCAGTCGTCCTGATGGGTGGTGGTGAACAGGGCCAATTGTTGGACCAGGGTTCGATTGAACCTTTCCACCATCCCGTCAGAATGAGGTCTTCAGGGCGTTGTCCGTGTTTTCCTAATTGACAGGACCCTGCACACATCTTTTAACAATTGGCTTTCAAAATTTCGACCCTGGTCGGTGTGCAGCTCCTCTGGAATCCCATGCCGACATACAAATCCTTCCACGAAGGCTTGTGCCACAACCCCGGCTTCTTGGTTAGGGAGGGCATCGGCCTCCGGCCACTTGGTGAAATAGTCCATAACTACGAGGATGTATTTATTACCTTGGCGGGTGCGGGGTAGTGGTCCTAATATGTCCATAGCCACTCAAGGGGGGCCCCCACCTGGTGTAATTGAAGGGGGGCCCTCATCCTCCGTGCTGGTCCCTTTTTAGCAGTACAGGCGTCGCGCATCTCCGACACCAGTCCTGTATATCGCGCCCCATATTCACCCAATAGAACCTCCGGCGGACCCGAGATGTGGTCTTTGTTCTGCCCAAATGGCCGCCGGGGCGGGTACCATGCACCTGCTGCAAAATGGTGGTCTTAAATTGCTCTGGGACTATCACCAGCCAGGAAGTTTTCTCAGAGGGAATCTCTACCCACTTGCGGTACAAGATGTTGTCTTTCAATTACAGGGTTTGCCATTGAGCCCAATATGCCTTTGTTGGTGCCCCGAGGGGGGTGACCTCTTCCCCACTAGGTCTTCTCCCCAATCGAACCCATTCATGCACCGGTCCTAGTACGGGATCCTCCCGCTGGGCCGTGCTCCAAGCCAAAGTTCCAAATTCCTCATCAGCGGTTCGTGGCAAGATTGGCCCTCTCACCCGGCTTGCACGGACTACGAGGGTAGGGGTGGAGTCTGCCAATTGTTCCCTGTCCTCATGTCTCGCACAAAATTTACAGTTATCCCCCAAAGAGGGACGTCGAGAGAGTGCGTCGGCATTCCCATGGGCCTTTCCGGCCCTATGGGTCACATTAAAATCGTACTGCTGCAACTTTTCCAACCACCTTGCAATTTGGCCCTCAGGTTCCTTGAACCGGAGGAGCCATTGCAGGGGGGAATGGTCAGTTCGAACCAGAAATTTCCGCCCATACAAGTACGGCTGGAAATGGCTCATGGCAGCCAGCATAGCCAATAACTCTTTACGAGAGACGCAATAATTTCGCTCGGACCCACTCATGGCCCGACTATAATACGCAATCACTCTCTCCACGACCCCCTGTGTCTGGGACAATACCACGCCCAATCCCTCCTGGCTTGCACCCGTGTCCAGGGTAAACGTCCCGTCACTGGTGGGGTAAGCTAGAATGGGTGCGGATGTCAACCACCCCTTCAATGCTAGGAAGGCCTCATTGCACTCCTTTGTCCAATTAAACCTCGTCCCCTTCTCCGTAAGCCGGTGAAGGGGCCTGGCTATCTCCGCAAATTTTGCCACAAAGCATCTGTAATAGGAGCAGAGTTCCAAAAAACCCCGCACCTCTTTAACGTTACGCGGTGCGGGCCACTCCTCTACCGCTGTAATTTTGCCTGGGTCTGTTTTTACCCCCTCGCGACTGCTGACGTGACCTAGATAGGCCATTTCCTTGGCAAACAAATTGCACTTACTTGGACTCAACTTTAACCCTGCCTGTCTGAGGCATCCAAACACTTGGTCAAAATTAGCTATGGCTTGGGGAAATGTTTTAGCATGTACCAGGACGTCATCCAGGTACACCAGGCATGACTGCCATGGCATGCCGCCCAGCACATGCTCCATCAATCGTTCAAAGGTGGCGGGGGCGTTACACAAACCAAACGGCATCACAGTGAACTGATACAGCCCCTTACCTGTGGAAAATGCCGTTTTCTCATTCCCTGCCCTATCCATCTCCACCTGCCAATATCCACTCTTAAGGTCCAAGGTTGAGAACCAAATTTGAGCCCGCAACGGCATCGAGGGTATCGTCAATTCTTGGCAGGGGATACGAGTCTTTGAGTGTCCCGTTGTTTAGTTGGCGATAGTCCACGCAAAACCGCGTGGTTCCATCTTTCTTTTTAACCAACACAACTGGTGACATCCAAGGACTTCCCGAGGACTCAATCATACCTGCATTGAGCATCTTTTCTACCTGTTCATCAGCTTCCTCCCTCTTGCTCCAAGGGAGACGTTTTGCGGGCTAACGAATAAGCCGGGCCTCACCGGTGTGGATCTGAGGTTTCACCAGGCCCGTACGTCCAATATCCTCGGAGGACAAGGAGAAGATGTCCAAATGGGTTTCATTTAATTTGTGCAAGGCCTCCTGCTGGGTCTCCTCCAACTCTACACTACTCCTGTTTACCATCTCACAAATGGGATCCGGCCAATTCCTACTGTTTACTAGAGACTCCCTCTGTGACCGGCTCGGCTGGATGTTCTCGTCCCTCACTGCCGCGACTTCATCAACTGGGGTGCAGCCGGCTATCTTCGTGCCCCGTCCTATAGTGCGTGGTTCTGTACTCACATTAATTACTCAGACTGCCACCACCGGCCCGTCCATTTGTACGAGGGTGCGGCCCACGACTAAGCCCAGGACGGACTGCACTGCCACCGGTTCGACCAGGCCGCAGGACTCCTGCCAGGTTGGGCGAGCTCGCCATCGGGCCGGCACTATTGCCTCGGCCCTCGGGGGAATGGTCACGGCCTCAGAAGCCTCCAGCTCCGTCCTTTCGGCCATGCTCACCCCGTCCATTGGCAGCTCATCTATTCCCACTTGCAGGGTCCCCTGGCACAAATCGATTTTACAACCGCTGGCAGTCAACAGATCCAGCCCAATTAGGCATGGGTCGCACACCTCCGCCACCCAAACTTCTATTTCCCTTTTAACCGACCCCAACTTGAGGGTTACAAAACCACACCCTATGATAGTTAGGACATTTATAATTTTTTTGAAAAATCTGTGAAAAAATTTCTTACCAATAGCTTTCTTCACCAATGTGTTCATGTAGGTGTCTACAAACACCTCTCAATTTATTCCTTCCCAAATCCTTGGGGAAAAGTCAAAATTCAAAATGGCGTCCAAAATGGAAAAATTGTGGATAAAGTCATAGTTTGGCCAGAAATTTAATACTTAATATGGGGAAGAAACCACAAAAATATTGTTCTAGGACAATTGTGAACTCTTGCTAAGCATATTTGTATTATTATCTTGCTTTATATCCAAGATGGTGGCCAAAATGATGTCCAAAATGGCCGCTAAAATGTGAAAATTGTGGATAAAGTCATAGCTTGGCCAGAAATGTAATAATTATTATCTTGCTTCAATAATAGGTGTCTACTGAGACCTCTCAATTGATTCAGTATGGAAGGGGATGTAATAGCTGCACCTGGCCATGGCTTGAGGTGTTTCATCTGTGATGATCCTGGGACTGAGATGCAGAAGCTGTCAAAAGTCACCCAAAAAGGCCACTCACAGATGTTATCATATTCCGAGTGCCTGGACGATGCGGCGCTGATCAGGAGACTAAATGAGGACTGGAAAAACGGAGATGACCCCAAGTTGAGATATCATTTGGATTGCAGAACCGAGTTATACAATCGTGTGAAAAGTATATCCACTGCAACTGCAACTGCTAATCGTAAGTTATTAGATTATCATTCAGAAGAAGTAGCCACTTGCAGAGATTTCGATCCCAATCTGTTATAAGTTGTGATGTTGCAAATGAAGAAAAACTAACCAAAACTACCTTTCTACACAATCCATTCCCTAGGACAAGACGAGGAGGACCGAAGGTCAGGCAGGATGAAAAGACGACGGGTATTCTCTGGGTCAAGTACTTCAAGTGCCGGCAGCTCCAAGTCAAAAACCCCATCAGTACACCTTGTCTACCGTGATGTTTGTATACTCTGTAACGAAGGCATCAACGTTGGAGCATTGGCCAGATACCCTGGTAAGTTGCCTGTCAGCCTGTCACAAGCAGGGTCATGCAGAAGTTAAAATGAATGTCTTGAGAATTCATATTTCTTTTTTCTTTTTCTTGCTCCTTACTGTACTACTCGAAGTCGAATCATCTAATCATGAACCTAATCCTAGATATGTGACTATTTTAAAACATACCTATCTTCCAGACAGAGCCCGGAAGTTGTATCGTGCACCTGACAATCGCTACATGAACCGACTGAAAAGGAGCTTCATGGAGACAGCAGTGAGCCGAGGAGATGCCTGGGGAAATGAGGTCGCCGGTCGCCTGTCTGGGATTGTAGATTTGGTAGCAGAAGAGGCACTGTATCATCTTCGGTGCAGGACCCTGTTCGAGCACCCAGTTGAAAACTCTAAGGTATTGACTATCGAATAAATGAATGACCCCTTTGGATCTCTGACTGATTTTTTAATTAGACTAGAAGTCCATGACTCCATGGATAATATTATTGGGGCAAAAAATTTTTTTTAAAAGTCAATCATTTCAATTAAAAATTAAATATTATTTCCTCAGGTCGGACGGCCTCTTGACGAAGAGAAACAATTGCTGTTCGAGAACTTGTGTAAATGGATGGATGAAGAGGTGGAACACGGTGTGACAACTCTCGCAGAGATCCACATGAAGATGGTAGAGCTTGACCCAACCGAGGACAAAAGTCTGGCATACGGCCGGCGATATCTGAAAACAAAGCTTCAGCAAGAGTACAATGAGTCTCTCTACTTCACGTCGGAAGATAAAAGAGCGGACATTGTGTGCCTGAAAGACACGACAAATACAATCCTTCGAGACTACCGTCAAAAGGTCACCACCCCCTTGCACACTGTTGACGATGCTGAATTCAAAGAGCTCACGATTACAACTGCCATCAACCTAATCTGTGGAGACTTTGCGAGAGTCCGCTTACCCGTAAGCAATACCCTTCAGTAGACAGCATGACCAATACAGAGAGCCAGCTCGCTCTGATTCCCACCAGCCTCCAGCAGTTACTGAAGCTGATCGTAAAAACTGATGAAAAGGTGGCAGTCTGGGGCCAGAACCTGTTGAAAGCCTACCGCCCTCGGTCAGCAGTGATGCCCTCTCAACTCGGACTCACGATTCAGCTTGACCACAAGTTTGGATCTAAGTGGTTGATTGAACGTTGTCATCACTTAGGATACTCCGAGTCGTATGCTGAGCTCCATCGCTATAAGCATTGTTACTTGAGTGTGAAACATGGACTTGGTAGCATGGATTGGGATACCGTGATCACAGACAAAGATGAAGCAGGAGCCGTGGAGATTGAGGAAGCAGAAATCGACGCAATCCTATCTCCAGAAGAGGAGAGTAGTGATGATGAGGTGGATGAGGATCCTCAAACCTTTGCATTCTTTGTTCCAGAGGAAAAGACAGTTCATCAATTTGTTGGTGATAATATAGACCTGAACATTGTGTCACTGAATGGGGACACAGCATTCCATGCTATGGGCATGATCAAGGCAACTTGTCCGGCTCCGGCGACAAGACAAAATGAGCTTCTCGCAATTATCCCAAGAAGAAAGATAACCTTTGAGGAGAAAGCAGCAACTCTCAAAGCAGCAGAGGTGAAAATTCTGTCCTTTGTGCCAAAAAAGAAAGTAGGATTGGCAGACTTTCAGTTTGTTCCGGTAGCAGATCTCCGCCAAGACCCTCCAGCTTTGCTACCAGGGGACATCGCTTGGGCGGCAGGATGGGCTATCAAGAATCACAACCCCGCGTTTGAACATCACAACTGGAATGGTTTCATGAAGTCAAGTCATCTTCTGAAGTTTGTCTGCTGCAACTGTGAGGGGGAATGTAGCACACTCACGTGCTGCTGTAAAAAGCAAGGAGTCAAGTGTATTTCTGCTTGCGGCAACTGTCATGGTAACTCTTGCCAGAACATCAACCAGCCAGATGACGAGAGGAGTGTGGGATATGCTGGGGATTAGGATGAGTAGGGTGAACTAGAGAACTGACTAACCGAGGTTTCAATTGAGATACATTTCTATTTCTATATAAAGCTATGACTTTATCCACAATTTTCACATTTTAGTGGCCATTTTGGACATCATTTTGGCCACCATCTTGGATATAAAGCAAGATAATAATACAAATATGCTTAGCAAGAGTTCACAATTGTCCTAGAACAATATTTTTGTGGTTTCTTCCCCATATTAAGTATTAAATTTCTGGCCAAACTATGACTTTATCCACAATTTTTCCATTTTGGACGCCATTTTGAATTTTGACTTTTCCCCAAGGATTTGGGAAGGAATAAATTGAGAGGTGTTTGGAGACACCTACATGAACACATTGGTGAAGAAAGCTATTGGTAAGCAATTTTTTCACAGATTTTTCCAAAATTTTTTTATAAAATGCCCTAACTATGATGGGGGCCGTTACCCAGGTAGCCAACTGCAAACTATGGTTTTCCAGATGCTGGATGTTGGATGCACTCGAATCAAGGACCACAGGGCTGATGACCGTGGTGCTAGCTCCTGTGTCCACTACGGCGTCTACCTCCACACTGGCAATTTTCCACCGAATTGTCAAACTACCAGTACCAATTTGGCCACAATAGATGACCTGTCGCGTCAATGAGGGCTCTTCTCCATCCCCTGCTGCTGAACGCGACCCTGCATGCTCGGCACATATTAGTTTCCCTGGCCCTGGCGGGGGGGGGGGGGGGGTCGGCTAGTCCGACCCGTACGAGGCGGAGTTGATGGCCCCGGCTGCCGGGGTCCATCCCGGAGCGGGGTTCTGCACTCCCGCGCAGGGTGACCCATCCGGTTACAATTATAACACCTCACCTGGTAAGGTGTGTGCCTCCGAAATTCCAAATTGCCACCCCTGTAATCCCGAATTGGGGCATTTGATAGTGGCCCACCGCGTGCCACCGCTGGAGCCGCCTGCCATGGTCCAGATTCCTCGAGGCGCTGGTCCACCAGCCTTCGGATCATGTCCTCCAGGTCCGGGCCCCTTTCAGGGGCGGACCCTCTCAGGGGCCCGCTACTAGCCACGGGCCCTACCTGTCTCACCGCCACTGCGTGACGCTCGCTCCCCCAGGCCAGGGGCCTCGCTGCCTCCCATCGGGCCGCAGCGTCGGCCGCCTGGCTCAGGGTCTGCGGGTGCCACATGGTGAGCTGTTGCCGAAGCTCGGGGTCCGAGAAGGCCTGGATAAAGTGATCCAGCGCCAAGCTCTCCTGGGAGGTCGCGGCCATGTCCGCGTGTGCTATCCCCACTGCGCGGCGAATGTCATAGACTAATTCCCCGATGGTCTCCTGGGGTTTCCTTTTTCGCACCGCTAGCTGAGCTTTAACAAGCTCGCTCTGCTGCTCCACGCTGATTTCGATTAATTAGGGCCGAGTGGAGGTCTGGCAAGGTGATAGCACCTGGTGGTAAGACAGTCAGAACCTCCGCTGCCGCGCCGCGCAGGGCTGCCATGAGGTGTATCGCACCTTCGTCCGACCCCCAACCGTTACCCCTACACATGTGGTCGAATTGCGCCAGGTATGCCCTCAAATCGCTCTTGCCGTCATACGGCACGAGAGGGACCTTATGGCCGCCCGATGTTCGGACCAGGTGCGCCGCTCCCTACGAGGTTAACGCGGGGCCGAACCATTCGGGCCCCTATAGTGCACTACCTCTTGGGGGCTCGCGTGTGTTCCCTGCCCCACTAAGGACTATCTTGGTCGGTGTCGATGCCTGGGCCACCTCTTCGCAACCCGCTACCCACTCCATGCTCGCACACCCCGGCACACACACACCTTCCACACACCCTATTATCACACACCCTGGCACACACTCTTTCTCCACGCACTCCGTGAGAGACGCACACCTCTCTATAGGCCTTTCACGAATGCCCGGGTCCATTCCGACCCCCAAGCTCGTCGAACCTCCCCTCACACCAAACACATTTCCGCCATTATCACCGCTCACCTCGGAGCTCCTTCCTCCACGCTTCTCCTCCAACACCTGCAAACTTTTTATTTGGTCAGCAAGCACGTCATCACGATGTGAGCACAGACCTTGTACATATTCCATCACCTCCTCCTTTATTTCGTTTTTAGTCTCCCTACGTCTCTTCTTAATTTCACTTATCCCTTCTTCTACTTCCTCCAGCTTTTGCTTCACCCTTTCTATCTCCCGGTGCGCCCCCGCAATCTCCCCTTCTAAGACTACCCTGGTCGTCTCTACATGTGTCCTAACCTCTCGTTCCCTCGTCCCCAACGTCTCTACCATGTCGTCCAACCTTTTCGTCAGCCCCTCCTGCACCATTTGACATTCTTTCTTTGTCGCTATAAGTCCCTTCTTTATTTCTTTTTGTGCTGCTTTCAGCCCCCCTATGACGTCAGTATTCTTTCCCACTTGCTCCTTTAATCCCTGTTGTCCTACCGTCAGTTTTTCTACCTCCAGAGTCAATTCCTCTATACCCCCCTGTAGTCTGGCTGTATTCTGCCTCAAACTCTCTCCGTACGCGCTCCTCGCACCGCTTTACCTCATTGCGTACCACTGCTACTTCCTCGCTCAACCTGCGGCAGATGTCCTCCCCCATTTCTTTTCTTTCTTTCTTCGACGCCTCCCTCATTTTTTCCATTTCACCACACATTTTGTTTTCCAACCCCTTTTTCATTTCTTCCAATTCCCGGGTGGATTTGTCCCCCATTTCTTTCAATTCCTGGGTGGATTTGTCCCCCATTTCTTTCAATTCCCAGGTGGATTTGTCCCCCATTTCTTTCAATTCCCGGATGGATTTGTCCCCCATTTATTTCATTTCCCGGGTGGATTTGTCCCCCATTTCTTTCATTTGACCACCCATTTTGCTTTCCAATCGATCCGCCTCCATTTTTATGGATGCCTGTATTTGCGCCATAAACAATGACATGTACCTTAGCACCGTGGGCTCAGCTTCCGCCGCCATGTGCGAGGCGTCGCCATTTTCTTCGCCAGCTGCCGCACCCTCAACAATGTTCCCTTCGTCTACCAACTCCTAAATGTCTGAGGTTTAAATAAAACAGGTTCCTCCAAGATCCTCTCTAACGATGTTCGCATCATTTGCACCTGAGCTGGTGCACCTGATTCAAATTTTAGGTATTTGAAGTAGTGCTAAATGTAGGGGTGCACTTACTTTTTCCACATGTGAAATTTGCATTTATGTTTATTTAAATTTATACAATGGACTACAAAATGTAAATGTTTCATGATATTTGTTATATTATATCACCTTTATCTATCAATATTGTTGAAATGATCAAATAGCTACATGTTGAAATATGTTGAAAAAGTCAAAACTTTACATGGGGTGTACTTACTTTTTCACGTGACTGTATAATATATACACATAATTTCAAAACACACCTCATCACTCGTATGCCTCACTGACCAGCTTCTCAGTTGAGGTCCTCAGCATCATCCCGTTTCGGCCTTTCAACTTCGATACGGTCAGCTAAGGTGGGCCAACAGGGGCAAATACGCCACCACATGCAGCAGCTACACCTGGATGCATACACACCCCCAATCCCAGCCAGTGAGAACACAGAAACAACAACAAAACCGCCTCCAATCCCAGAATCCACAGCCCCTCGCCCACTCACTCACACACCCAAAAAAAAAACACACCTAACCAACCACCTACCCTTACAACATGCACCACTCAAACAAAAACACATTCATGCAAAACCACACCCACTCCTGCAAAACACACACACACACACACACACACACACACACACACACACACACACACACACACACACATCTCTATTTCTCTTACAAGTTGACTCAGTGTCACTACCCATTGAGGCTGAAATGAACCACCACCCACAACCTTAACCTACACCGTTCGACGTGCCTCCATAACCTTCTTCCAAATCCAAAGTGAGGCTTTCAAGGTAACCTGGGCCACTCTATCACACATTCTCTTTCTTTCTGTCCCACACACTCCCAGCCAAGCAAGAAATGCAGAAAAGGAATTGCCAATATACCCTCGACTCCCCACCTCAAATGGCTGACACGAAACGCACCAACCCTTCTCCTGGCACTCTGCCTCCAGCTCACTGTACTTTCCTCTCTTCCTCTCGTGCACCTCCTCCATGTTCTCTTCCCAAGGTACCGACAACTCCCCTAAGATGACCTGTCTTGTTGCACTTGACCAAAGGATAATGTCAGGCCGCAACCTTGTCACACAGATTTCCTCTGGGAATACCAATTGTGGCTTTAGGTCTGTCACCACATGCCAATCACCAGCATCTGACAGCCCTCTTTCTTTCCACCTCCTCCTCCTCCTCTTTCCACCTCTTACCACTTGGCCCTCTTTGACAAACAACACCTCTCCCCCATCGGTCTCCTTCGCCACTCTTCCCTCTCTCGATCTCAGCACCTCTTGTTGCACCATCTGCACTACTACCGCCAGCACCTGATCATGCCACCACTTGTATCTGCCTGCTGCCAATGCTACTCAGCATGCACTCAGTGCATGCTGCACCGTTCCCAAACCTCCACACAAAGAACATCTCTCCTCTGGCAGCAACCCCCACAATCTCAAGTTTACTGGTGATGGAAGCCCCTCCTACATTGCCTGCAACAGGAAACAACAATATTGGCTCCATCCTCCAAATCTCTTGCCACTTCAATGTCCTCATCACCTGCACACCTTCCCGTCGCGTCCAAGCACCTTGCTGTGCCTGACCGACTGCTTTCACATATCTCTTCTCCTCCTCATTTCTTCTCACCTTCCTCTCAACCATCTTCCTCATCTCTTTCACACATGCCTTTCCCCATCGCAAATGCTTCATCCACCCCAAGCCATGCTTCCAATGCTGTACCATCCCCACGACCTCCTCCTGTTGCAACCGCTCCTCCATCTCATCCACCTCTGCTCTTGCATTCCACTTCCGACTTCCCTTCTTCTCTGGGAGAGCATTCTTTACCACTGAATCGCTCAAATCCCACAACATCATGAACTCACGTACCCTCACCCTCTTAAACTCCTCGATTAATGATGTCAAGGGAAAGCGGAGTTTTCCACCCTGACCATGAAAGGCAATGTTCGTCAAATAGCGTGGCACTCACAAACCCACTCACCACAACCTCCATCCTCTCTACATACCCAATCGCAATATCATACATCATCAATGGCCACAATACACGTGGCATCAATCCAAACTTCAAACTCCATACCTTCAACTTACCTGGCAAACCAAATCCATCAATCCTCTTCAAACCTCTCAAAAGTTTGTTCCTCACCTCCTCCACCCTTCCCACATCTTTCAACTCCACGGTATACCATCTTCCAAAAACTCTTCACTGGGGCCTTCGTCAATGATGGAACAACCTCCCCTCCCAGCTCAAACCTGTGTATGTTATCTACCACTCCTCGTCTCACCGCCAAACTCCTCGACTTTCTTGCTTTAAAGCCCATTCTTTCCTACCGCATCAACCTTTCCAGTCGTCCCAGTACCTCTACTGCTGCATCAGCCGACTTTTGGACATCTGTCAGGTCATCCATGAATGCAAACACCACTGGAAAACTCTGACCAGGGGCTAGCTCCACTTCTTTCCCATGTCCACTCACTGCATGTATCAACAACTCCATAACCAGCACAAACAAAATAGGGGAGATGTTACATCCCATCAGGATCCCCACTTCCAACTTCTGCCATTCTGTTACATAGGACTGTGTCGCAAATCACATCCAAAACTGATCATAATATGCCATCAAAAAATCCCTAAATCTGCGTGGCACCCAAAAGAAATCCATGGCATACCTTTTGGCAAGGGGAAGAGGGGGAAGATTTGAAAGGGATGGGTGATGGGGAAGATTTGGAGGGGAGGGGCAAGGGGGAATATTTGAAAGAGATGGGTGATGGGGAAGATTTGGAGGGGAGTGGCAAGGGGGTAGATTTGGAGGGGAGGGGTGATGGGGTAGATTTGGAGGGGAGGGGTGATGGGGAAGTTTTGGAGGGAAGGGGTGATGGGGAAGATTTGGAGGGGAGGGGTGAGATTGGATTTTGAAAAGTGTACGATTAATGGGAAACGAACATTTATTGCAAAATGAGTTTCTTGAGATCTTCGAGTCAAAAATACGTTTGAGGACGCTGGGGGGGGGGGGGGGGGGGTGGAGAGCAGGAGAGTTTAGGGAATGTATGAAAGAGGCACTGTAAGAGATGGATTTTTTTTTTGGAATGAATAGATTTGGTGAGTGTCGAAAGCATCCTTTTATAGAAGAAGAATAAAAAGGTGTTATAATATACGACAGAATACAGTTCTTCAGGGGAAAGTTTCAACATTTTTAACAACGTGATCACGTGATCACGAACAATGTGGTCGAAGAACGAACGAACAAATAAGAACAATGAATAAACGAATTAGAGCATAGAAGGAAAAAAAAACTGTTTTTTTTTTCTGAGTTGAGATTTTAAACAAGGAAGTATGGGGTGAAAGACTGGGACAAAAAACAGGGAACGAAAGTAATTGCAGCGCAATCGACGAACCGCTGCGAGAAAAACAAGGCCCCAAGGTTGGACACGGAAACCTACTAGGCCTCAGAATACTCGACACGAATTAACCGACGATTTTGTATGCAGGTACGAAAAATCAACACCGAGAATCTTACGAAAGACACACCACAAGTACACACACCGAAAGACAGATACAGCCACGACAAAAACACAACTATGAAAAAATTACTTAACTTCGAAAGCGTGAGCGCATGGACAGCCTCGAAAGAAACGTGACCTCCAATCTTGCTCCAATCTTGCGCATGTGTCCATGGCTCTTCAGCCTCGCTCTTCCCCCTCCTCAAAAGCCCGAAACAAGTGTGTGTCTACCTGATCCTGATCAAGGTATGCGGCACTGAACCATATGCATTCTCCAAATCCAGCCATACCACCGCAACATCCTTCCTTTGCCTCTTTGCCTCCTGTAACACTTGCCAGACCATTTCAGAGTGTTCAATGCATCCTGGTGATCCTGGTATCCCTGCCTTCTGCACAGAACCATCCACAAAACCATTCCCTCTGATAAAGCCTGAGAGCCGTGCCGCAAAGACACTCATCAATATCTTCCCATCTACATCGAGCAATGATATTGGTCTAAACTGCTCCAGTGTCACAGCCTCCTCCTGCTTTGGAATATAAACTCCTTCTGCCCTAGTCCATTGACTGGGCACCACTCCTTGCCTCCATACCACCTTCAGAGCCTTCAACAGATACTGCCGGATGCCTTCACATCTCCTAAACACCTTGTATGGCACTCCACTTGGTCCTGGAGCCGATGCCGCCCATGCCTTCCTCAAAACTGCCTCAACCTCAAACATCTTTGGCTCTGACAAATCAAATGAAACACCTGGCTCTGTCTGTTTCACCAAGCCTTCGATGACCTCCACCACTTCGTCCCTCCTTGTCTGCATGCATACGTGACATGCAGGTGACCTTCCAACTCTTCCTTCGGTATCTTCAGCACACCAGATCGAGACTGCTCCAACAGATCCTTCATAAACTGAAAAGGCTTCTCAAAGAACCTCTTTCTCTTCCTCTGCCTCTCCTTTCTTCGCCTCTTCATCCATTCCACTCTCTTCAACTTCACCAACCTCACCCTCACCTGCTTCCTCAACATCTCAAGTCCATTCCTCTCCGTTTCCACTGCCCTCTTCCATCTTCCATTCAAGCTCCTCAACTCCATTCTCAACTCATGGATCTCCCTCTGCCTCCTGCTCAAACGTGGCTCCTTCTCACCCCTGTGGGAGCTGTGCTCGTATGATAAAGCCAGACAAAATGGACGACACAGGAACGAAGTTTCACCGAGCTATTTATTTAGCTCAAAACCAAAGAACTCAAAAGCACACTAAATCCGCCCCTTGAACGGGCGGCAATTTATATCGCAAACTGAACACACAAAAGCCACGCCTTTCAGGCGGGGAGTGGTATGCAAAAGAGGTAAGTCACGCCTCCCGACGGGGCATGGTATGCAAGGCAAGTGTTCACCCGAGAAGGGCAAGTCTGGACACGCCCGGGCGAGTCCGGACACGTGACCGCTCGCTGGTTGCGTCATCGGCCGGTGCACGGTAATTGTGTCATGCTTCCGGTAACCGCTACACCCTTCTCTACACACTCCTTCACTCCAAACATGACACACGCATACTCAAACACAATCTCATTCATCTTTCTCAATCTATCTTCCACCCTTCCTTTCAACCTCTGAAGTGCCCCACACACCACTCCATCCATTCTCTCCATACCGCCCTTTCTCCCATAACTGGCCATTTCACTCTACTCCTCACATCCTTTCCCTGATGAAGAACAACCCCAGGACATACAATACTGTGACTGGCTGCCTTGCTGTAGATAAATATATATATATATTGTTGCGGATCTCTACGTCGGCCTTTTTCCCCTTAAGAAGGGGGGATTAATCCCCTTGTGTATGACTGACCGACGTGAGTCCTGAAGTTGCCCAAGCTCCCTCCGGAGAGGCAGGTGAGCAACCCCGTTCGCGACCGCGGACAAGATGTTAATTGCCGAGCGGATTAGCAGCCACGGCATGAACCATTAGCAAGTAACTGACCCGATTCTGAAACGTTGGCCAAAATCACGCCACAGGTGTTCAATGTGGAAACCTCAAAGACGAACGGATGTGAAGAAGAAGAAGGCAAAAGTAGGAAGAACAAATATAATTTATTACTAACTATTATGTACAAGACCAAAAGAACCAAGGAGAAGGAAAGATACGAAAATAATTTACAGAAGGATGGAAGGACCAGAAGACACAGTGCAATACTAACTTACCTATACAAACTTACTTATACCCCAGGACAAGACAGAAGACGGACGACAATCAGACTTACACGAATGGGGAATGAAGGCAGGAACGAATGGCTGGAAGGAGAGGAAGGTTCAGGTGGAGCAGGGGAATGGTCGGGCTGGGAGTGAGCAGCCACCGCCCCTCCGCACTCGGGTCCACACGGCCGGGATGCTCGCAGCAACACGTCAGAGGTTGTCGTGGCAATGCTGGTTGGAAAAGCGTCTCCTTTCCCAGAGCTCTCTATTCGGGCTCCTTCACTCTCTGGCTCCCTCAATGACTTTGTTCTTCACCTCTTTCACCAAGCAGTCCCTCACTGAACTCTTGCGCGCATCTCTCTCCCTCAATCATCTCTGGTGGGGGCGTCGCGTGACGGGTTATATAGGCCACACCCTCGAACCTTCGCGAACCTCCCCGGTCGTTCTTTCTCCGCCCTCTCAAGCCAAACCCCTCGTACCTGATTGGTCGGCAAGGGCTGGCTCACTCCTCCTTCCGATGACGAGGGCGGAGACACACCTTTCTTCTCCGAACCGACCGCGTGTTTAATGGAGGGCGAATGCAGTTGGCAATTGAGGCTTTGCACTAGACAGGGGATTCTACCTTATTTCAATTTGATGCAATGCAGAGTCAACTAATGGGAAACACAGCCTTAAACTAATACACATAATAAGGAAATAACTATTTAGAAGGGTATATGGTGGCCTGCGTGTATGTATATGGATTAACTAGGAGGACGACCTTTGACCTTTACACACCAAACGGAGATATTTACAAGAATTCATTACACTTACAGAGGATGATATTTACAACAATTACACATGATTCTCAAATCCACAACAATATATATATATATATATATATATATATATATATATATATATATATATACTGTATATATATATATATATATATATATATATATATATATATATATATATATATATATATATATATATATATATATATATATATATATATACCGGTTTGTATCCAAAGCATGCAAAATAAATCACAAAACGACATTCAGTGTGTGAAAATGCACCATTAAAGTATTTTAATGAAAAATGAAATAATTAATTATCTGTGTTTACACATTGAAAATAAAAAACCTTGTTTGTATGATCTTTTGAATGCACACCATAAGTAACACACACACACGCCCACACACACTAGGTGACCACTAACAAGGCTTTGCCTGCACCCGCCAGCTGAGGATAAAGTTTTAACGCTCCGCTGCTTTCTATCGTACTGGGAAGCTGCAGCGAAGGTTAACCGTTACTTTCGGGTTCCCGGCAAATAGCGCGGACACAACATTGCCACGCCGGCGACCTATAATGCTGTCACCGTATTTCCTCACTCAGAGGCGAATTCTCCGGGAAAAGCATGGGCTTGGGGCGGGAGAGGAGACGCGTAAGGGAGTCACGAAGAGATACGGCAGATATGGGTGACGGGTGTCAGCGCTCGGAGGAACGAGAGACACGGCCACGAGATAGAGGCGACCGAGATGAGACCCTCCGCACACCTGCGTCAAGAATGATGTGTAGCAGACATCACTCTCTCTCCCTGCCCACACCGATTTACGCGACAGCACTTCGGGTGTCCGCGCAGGACACGCGACTCCAATCCCCCCCCCCCCCCCCCATCCCACCACGAGGAATGCACGAAGGGCACGAGCTCGGAACATGGACCCAACGTCCATCGGCTGCACCCGAGTGGTGAACGGTCGCCGTTCGACACTCGCGTGCCGACATTATTTACGATGTACTTGTGTATCCGTTAATTCACCACTTGCACTATTCATTGGAAAATCTTTAGCCAGAGTGGGTCAATTCGGTGGAAGCTGAGCGTTTATTCTGTGCTGACCGGGAATCCTGCCGATCAATCCCACCTGTCCCTCGCTCAGAGCTGCATCAAAATGTTCCGCGTGCTCTGGTTCTCATCGTTGCAGCCTCTTCCTTCTCAAAGTAATGAAACATTAACAATTTTCTTATTCATTAGACGGACAAATAAAAACATTCTTTTGGATTTAAATGATTTGGAAAAGTGATGTTGCCGTGACTTTGATGGTGGGAATTTTTTATTTATTTGATCAATCTTTAAAAATGTATATAATGTTATTCAGAATTCAGCACAATCTTGTAATTTCATTGTGAACATGAAAAATCCATGTACCAATAATACAACTGTACATGTTCCAATAATTCAACTGTGCATGTTCCAATAATACAACTGTACATGTTCCAATAATACAACTGTACATGTTCCAATAATACAACTGTACATGTTCCAATAATACAACTGTACATGTTCCAATAATACAACTGTACATGTTCCAATAATAAAACTGTACATGTTCCAATAATACAACTGTACATGTTCCAATAATACCACTGTACATGTTTCAATTATACAACTGAACATCTTCAAATAATACAACTGAACATGTTCCAATAATACAACTGAATATGTTCCAATAATACAACTGTCCATGTTTCAATAATAAAACTGAACAATAGTGTACATGTTCCAATAATACAACTGTACATGTTCCAATAATACAACTGTCCATGTTTCAATAATACAACTGCATATGTTCCAATAATACAACTGTACATGTTCCAATAATACAACTGTACATTCTCCAATAATACAACTGCGCATGTTCCAAAAATACAACTGTCCATGTTTCAATAATACAACTGTATATGTTCCAATAATACAACTGTACATGTTCCAATAATACAACTGTACATTCTCCAATAATACAACTGCGCATGTTTCAATTATACAACTGTACATGTTTCAATAATACAACTGTACATGTTTCAATTACAACTGCACATGTTCCAAGAATACACCTGTCCCTGTTTCAATAATACAACTGTACATGTTTCAACAATACAACTGTACATGCTCCAATAATACAACTGTACATGTTGCAATAATACAACTGTCCATGTACAAATAATACAACTGTACATGTTTCAATAATACAACTGTACATGTTTCAATAATACAACTGTACATGTACAAATAATACAACTGTACATGTTTCAATAATACAACTGTACATGTTTCAATAATACAACTGCACATGTTCCAAAAATACAACTGTCCATGTTCCAATAATACAACTGTACATGTTTCAAAAATACAACTGTACATGTTTCAACAATACAACTGTCCATGTACCAATAATACAACTGTGTTTTGTTTCAATAATACAACTGTACATGTTTCAATAACACAACTGTACATGTTCCAATAATACAACTGTTCATGTTTCAATAATACAACTGAACATGTTCCAATAATACAAATGTACATATTTCAATAATACAACTGTCCATGTTTCAATAATACAACTGTACATGTTTCAATTATACAACTGTACATGTTTCAATAATACAACTGTACATGTTTCAATAATACAACTGTACATGTTCCAATAATACAACTGTACATGTTTCAAAAATACAACTGTACATGTTTCAATAATACAACTGTCCATGTACCAATAATACAACTGTACATGTTTCAATAATACAACTGTACATGTTTCAATAACACAACTGTACATGTTCCAATAATACAACTGTTCATGTTTCAATAATACAACTGTACATGTTCCAATAATACAACTGTACATGTTCCAATAATACACCTGTCCCTGTTTCAATAAAACAACTGTACATGTTTCAATAATACAACTGTACATGTTCCAATAATACAACTGTACATGTTCCAATAATACACCTGTCCCTGTTTCAATAAAACAACTGTACATGTTTCAATAATAAAACTGAATATGTTCCAATAATACAACTGAATATGTTCCAATAATACAACTGTCCATGTTTCAATAATAAAACTGAACAATAGTGTACATGTTCCAATAATACAACTGTACATGTTCCAATAATACAACGGTACATGTTCCAAAAATACAACTGTCCATGTTTCAATAATACAACTGTATATGTTCCAATAATACAACTGTACATGTTCCAATAATACAACTGTACATTCTCCAATAATACAACTGCGCATGTTTCAATTATACAACTGTACATGTTTCAATAATACAACTGTACATGTTTCAATAATACAACTGCACATGTTCCAATAATACACCTGTCCCTGTTTCAATAATACAACTGTACATGTTTCAACAATACAACTGTACATGTTCCAATAATACAACTGTACATTTTCCAATAATACAACTCTACATGTTCCAATAATACA
Source organism: Myxine glutinosa (assembly GCF_964187855.1). Classification (NCBI taxonomy): domain Eukaryota; kingdom Metazoa; phylum Chordata; class Myxini; order Myxiniformes; family Myxinidae; genus Myxine; species Myxine glutinosa. Next base: position 56,033,727 of record NC_136273.1, on the reverse strand, counting down.
ACTGTACATGCTCCAATAATACAACTGTACATGTTGCAATAATACAACTGTCCATGTACAAATAATACAACTGCACATGTTTCAATAATACAACTGTACATGTTTCAATAATACAACTGTACATGTTTCAATAATACAACTGTACATGTACAAATAATACAACTGTACATGTTTCAATAATACAACTGTACATATTTCAATAATACAACTGTACATGTTTCAATAATACAACTGTACATGTTTCAATAATACAACTGTACATGTTTCAATAATACAACTGTACATGTTTCAATAATACAACTGTACATGTTTCAATAATACAACTGAACATGTTTCAATAATACAACTGTACATGTTTCAATAATACAACTGTACATGTTTCAATAATACAACTGTACATGTTTCAATAATACAACTGTACATGTTACCAATAATACAACTGTACATGTACAAATAATACAACTGTACATGTTTCAATAATACAACTGTACATGTTTCAATAATACAACTGTACATGTTTCAATAATACAACTGCACATGTTCCAATAATACAACTGTCCATGTTCCAATAATACAACTGAACATGTTCCAATAATACAACTGTACATGTTTCAATTATACAACTGTACATGTTTCAATAATACAACTGTACATGTTTCAATAATACAACTGTACATGTTCCAATAATACAACTGTACATGTTTCAAAAATACAACTGTACATGTTTCAATAATACAACTGTCCATGTACCAATAATACAACTGTACATGTTCCAATAATACAACTGTACATGTTCCAATAATACACCTGTCCCTGTTTCAATAAAACAACTGTACATGTTTCAATAATACAACTGTACATGTTCCAATAATACAACTGTGCATGTTGCAACAATACAACTGTACATGTTCCAATAATACAACTGTGCATGTTCCAATAATATAACTGTACATGTTTCAATTATACAACTGTACATGTTCCAATAATACACCTGTCCCTGTTTCAATAAAACAACTGTACATGTTTCAATAATACAACTGTACATGTTGCAATAATACACCTGTCCCTGTTTCAATAATACAACTGTACATGTTTCAATAATACAACTATACATGTTTCAATAATACTACTGTACATGTTCCAATAATACAACTGCACATTTTCCAATAATACAACCGTACATGTTCCAATAACACAACTGTATATGTTCCAATAATACAACTGTACATGTTTCAATAATACAACTGTCCATGTACCAATAATACAACTGTACATATTTCAATAATACAACTGTCCATGTTTCAATAATACAACTGTACATATTCCAATAATACTACTGCACATGTTCCAATAATACAACTGTCCATGTTTCAATAATACAACTGTACATATTCCAATAATACTACTGCACATGTTCCAATAATACAACTGCACATGTTCCAATAATACAACTGTACATTTTCCAATAACACAACTGTGCATGTTCCAATAATACAACTGTACATGTTTCCAATAATACAACTGTACATGTTCCAATAATACAACTGTACATGTTTCAATAATACAACTGTACATGTTTCAATAATACAACTGTACATGTTTCAATAATACAACTGTACATGTTCCAATAATACACCTGTCCCTGTTTCAATAATACAACTGTCCATGTTTCAATAATACAACTGTACATGTTCCAATAATACAACTGTTCATGTTCCAATCATACAAGTGTACATGTTTCAATAATACCACTGTACATGTTCCAATAATACAACAGTCACTTTGGGGCAGGGGCCTCACAGCCTGCTTAACGCCCAATGATTAAGCTCGTAGCTTGGCTTGTCAGTTTTGATCCTTCGAGGTGGAGTCTAGCCATCCTGAGGGATTATTTGGCAGGGCGGGGTCTACTTGCCAGTTGCAATGTTCGGTTACTGTCGGCGATTATTGTTGTTGTAATGGCGGCCCTTTATAGTTGTAATAAAACATAAGGGAAAATCACAGGAGGGCAATTACACTGGGGATTATCCTTAATCCCTACCTAATTAGCATAGCTCCACCCCTCAAATGGAGACACATATACGATTTTATCGTTTATCGTATCGCGATATACTACGGTATTTCATCCCTACCCCCACAATCGTAACAATATATATATATATATATATATATATATATATATATATATATATATATATATATATATATATATATATATATATATATATATATATATATACAGACATGGCATTTAATATGGAATATTTTTTTTGTGGGGGTGAACTTACTTTTCAAGATGACTTAGAACCAAAAGTTCATTGGAATTATGTTGAAATTATTCTAGATTTTGTTAATGTGACCTTTAAAAGAAACAAAAACCACATTTTGACATTTCGAAGCAAATAAATTGATCCTTGAAAGTGATGTAAACTGATATTGAACTCAATTCGCGGACAGTACTGTGTTAAACTTCTGTGCGTTTTCCAGAAGTATCTCTTTATTTTGCACATTAGCCAAAATTTTTTTTAACAAAAACAAAAGTTAAATTACGACTGGGATTACGGACAGTAAAATTACAGTTCAGTACTTCGTGTAACCCCCACGAGCATTCAGGAGAGCACCTACACGTTGAGGCATGCTGTTCACGAGATTTGCCAAGGTTTGGACAGGAATCGCTTGCCATGCAGTGACAATAGCCTGCTGCAATTCACACACAGAGGCAGGCTGCTGGTCCAAGTTGTCGATTTGACGAGTTAATTCTGCCCACAAGTTCTCCTTCGGATTCATATCCGGGGACATGGCAGGCCACTCCATATACTCTACACCACGGTCAGCAGGAAAATGTTGGATCATGCGAGCACAATGAGGCCGTGCGTTGTCAACTTGGAAGACAAAGTTTCCTCGAAAGGCTGCACGAACAAATGGAAGCAATGTTTCTTCCAGAATGGCCCTGTGCTTGAACTGGTTCAGGTTTCCATTCAGAACAACCAGGTCAGTTTTGCCCCCTGCATGAAAAGCAGCCCAAACGGTCACCCCACCACCTCCAGCTTGGACTCTTGGCACTATACAATCTTCGTTGTAGGCTTCATGCACTTGTCTGCGCACTCGGACACGGCCATCTTGACGTTAGACCAGAAATCTAGACTCGTCACTGAAGATCACGTGATTCCAGTGTCCTGGCTGCCATTGACGGTGCTCTCTGGCCCACTGCAATCGGCGCTGGTGGAGTTGTCTGGTCAGACGTGGTTTTCGCAGGGGACGCCTGGCACGATAGCCTGCTTGAACCAGTCGTTGGTCGACTAGCCTTCTGGATACAGGCATATTTGTCAGTTGCTGCCACTCAGCCCGAAGCCGATTAGCTGACTTGGTACGGCCATTGCGGACTAACTGGTGCAGCTGGCGATCATCCCTCCTTGTGGTTCTGCGGGGACGTCCTGGCCTCGGTATTGGAGTAGGGACACCCCTCTGAGCATTTCGTTTCAGGATCTTTGACACCTGACCTTGAGTGCTGCCATACTGCCAAGCAATAGCACGCTGTTTCATGCCGGAATTTCGTAAAGCCACCACTAAATGACAAACAGCATTGTCGAGTTGACGGACCATCTCCAGGGGAAGCGGCAATAACTTTTGTAGACGTGCAGCAGTTGTTTTCCACTAATACAGAACGCAACAACCCTTATATACCCGATTGTGAAGCCAATCATCAAATGTACCTGTCCGCAAATTTTGTCATGCCACCTGTGATATAATCCTGTTATTGAATTCTTGCTGCGACAGACAATCAGTGACATGGTTCTTTTAACAAAGAAATCACCGAAGCGTAAAAGAAACTCACCAGATTGATATACCGAGTTCAGAAATGAAAACTAAGTCAAGAGAAAAAAAAAATTCCATATTAAATGCGAAGTTTGTATATATATAGAGTTTTGGGAACGACAAGCCGCCGTTTGGTTCGCGCAAGCTGAGGCCCAGTTCGCCATTCGGAGCATTTCTGCCAACGACACAAAATATTATCATGTCGTGTCTGCGCTCAGCGGCTCCACAGTGACCAGGGTGGTGAGCCTTCTCCAGAATCCTCTGGAGGGCGGCAAGTACGAGACGCTAAAAGTGCTTCTGCTCGAAACCTTCGAGCTCACTGAGGCCGAGCGCGCCCGCCAGCTTCTTTCTCTACCCGGGCTGGGCGACTCAAAGCCGTCGGAGCTGATGGACCACATGTTGTCTCTCCTGGGCAGCCACCGGCCATGTTTCCTCTTCAGGGAGGTGTTCCTGCAGCAGCTGCCAGGACAGATACGGTCAGCCTGGGCCAACTCGCCCATTACGGATTTCCGCGCCCTGGCCAGGGAGGCAGACAAGTTTTTCTCCGCCAGGTAGCAATGTAGTGCGGATGCATGGGACCCTGGCCCCGTCGAGCAGGCGGACACCGTGGCGGCCGCCATTGCGGCCCAGCGGCGGAACGCCCCAGGCTTGTGCTATTACCACATAAGGTTTGGGCCCAAGGCCAAGTCATGCCGACCTCCCTGCAGCTTCAGCGAGTCGGGAAACGGGGTGGCCGGCGCTCGTTAACTGCCATGAGCATCGGCCGTTCGGGCAGTTTGCTGTTCATTTCGGACACCGACTCCGGACGTCGTTTCCTCTGCGACACAGGCGCCCAGGTGAGCATTCTACCCGCGTCGGCACCGGACCGGGCGGCCGGGAGGCACGGTCCTGCCCTGGAAGCCGCCAACAGCAGTGCTATTCAGACTTTTGGCAAACAGACCGTGGCACTGTGCTTTGGCGGGCAGCAGTTTACATGGGATTTTGTCACACCGAGGGTGTCCACCCCCTTGCTGGGCGCTGATTTCCTCTGCGCCAATGGCCTACTGGTGGATGTGAAAAATCGGTGGCTCATTAATGCGGAGACATTCAGTTCTCTTCCATGCTCGCTGAGCGGGTCCGCCTCGACGAGGCTTGCATGCAGGCTCCTGACCTCTGATGTGTTCGCCCGCCTCCTCACCGAGTTCCCGGCCCTTACACGGCCCACCTTTTCGGCCGTTGCCGTCAAGCACAGAGTGAAGCATCACATTCCGACCACCGGCCCGCCTGTCTATGCCCGGGCTCGACGCCTCGACCCAGGGAAACTCGCTATTACAAAGACGGAGTTCGACACGTTGGAGCGTCTTGGCATCATGCGATGGTCCGACAGCCTGTGGGCCTCGCCTCTCCACATTGCACCGAAGCCGGGTGGTGGTTGGCGCCCGTGCGGGGATTATTGCCGCCTTAACGACGCCACTACCCCCGACCACTATCCAATCCCGCACATCCAGGATTTTTCTGCCCGCTTGGCCGGTAAAGTTTTTTTTTCTAAAGTGGACCTCGTTCGTGGTTACCACCAGGTCCCTGTCCGGCCGCAGGATGTTCCTATGACCGTGGTGATTACACCGTTCGGGCTTTTCGAATTCCTCCGTATGCCTTTTGGGCTCAAGAACACGGCCCAGGCTTTCCAGCGCCTGATGGACAGCGTGTTGCGGGATTTGCCATTACTGTTCGTCTACATGGACGATATCCTCATCGCCAGCGCTTCCAGGACGGAGCACATGCTTCACCTCCGAGCGCGCTTTGAACGCCTCAGTCAGCATGGCCTGATCATTAACCTGGCCAAGTGCTTGTTTGGGGTGGCCTCAATTGACTTTCTCGGCCACCGCATCACGAGGGAGGGGGCCGTCCCACTGCTGTCTAAAGTGGAGGCTGTGAAGGGTTTTCCGCACCCCCTCAGCGTCAAGGCCTTGCAGGAGTTTTTGGGCATGGTGAACTTTTACCATCATTTCGTGCCCCGGGCGGCCCAGCTGATGCGGCCCCTTTATGAGGCCCTCAAAGGCAAGCCTACCAAACGCGCCATTGACAGGACCGAGGAGATGGCCAAGGCCTTCACGGACGCTAAACTGGCCCTTGCCAGCACAACCATGCTGGCACATCCTTCGCCCGATTGCTCTCACCACGGACGCTTCGGACTACGTGGTTGGTGCCGTGCACGAGCAGTGGGTCAATGGGGCGTGGCAGCCGCTTGCCTTTTTTAGCCGGCAGCTCCGCCCTAACGAACGAAAGTACAGTACCTTCGATGGTGAACTCCTAGGCCTCTACCTAGCCGTCCGACACTTTTGTTACCTGTTGGAAGCCTGCCCGTTCACGGCGTTTGTGGACCACAAGCCCCTGGTTTTTGCCATGGCCAAGGTCTCGGAGCCGTGGTCTGCCCGTCAACAACGCCAGCTCTCCTTCGTTTGCGAGTTCACGATGGACATCCAAGATGTTGCTGGGAAGGACAATACGGTCGCCGATTGTCTCTCCCGATCCATAGCTGGCGCGGTTCACCTTGGCATTGTGGAAGTATAGATAAATATATAAGTCATATTTGTTAGGGTGGTTGGATTGTACTGCAATGTAAAGGATCCTCAAGTCATGCAAGGAGGGGGTGCCAGGAGCTTGGATCAAGCGGTCGGCCATCTGGGGAATAACCTTGTGACCTCGGACAATGCAAGTAGAGGTAGAATGTTGACTTGGCTCAGATTGTGGATAAGAGTTAATTGTTCCAGATGTCCGAATGGTGCCGGGAAGGCTGGCGTTAAAGTGGCCTTTGCATTCCACTGGAGCGAGATCAAAGGACAGGGTTCTATTTAACCACGGAAATCGAGGGAGAGAACTGGACTGATCATCGGAAGAAGCAGGAGAGAGAGAGCAGAACGTCGCGGCATGTGTATTTTAAAGTATAACTATATTTTCGTGTAACTATTCGTTGCAAGAGTTTAATAAATCTATATTTAAACTGAGTGAGTTTTCCATGAGTCTCATTGAGTTTTGGCTGAGATGTGTCCAAAAAGAGGTCACGGCAAAGTTCTTTGACAAGTGGTGGCCGTACGTGGTTGCCACGCTGGGGGAGATCGGCAGCGGTTCGGAGAAGCCAAGGTATTAAAATTTTGCTTGTGTGTCCGATGGGTTTTATATATTCTGCCAGTCTTCAGACAGTGTCTGCAAAAACTGAACCTGGTGTGACTAAAAGTTGGATGCAAGAAATACATATTTGGAGTGATCATTTGCGATGTCTTGTAGCGAAATGTTATCTTGCAGTGATTTGCGTAAATAATTTGTGAACGATTGTTTTGGGAGCCGGGAGCGCGGACGTGCAGGCAGATTATGACGAGGCACGAGCCGCTGACAGAGACCAGGTTGTATGAGCAACGTGAGATAGCACGCACTGACTGTCTCCCACCCACCCTCCCCCGTTGCATTGCTTGAGCTGTGCTTTTGGGATCGTTAATCCCAAAAGCACGAGTTAAGCATATCACCCCATTTCCCTCCCACCTTCCTGTGTCTCTCATTCGCCTCTCTCCCCTCACTCCCCTTCGTCATTCACTCTCTGGACAGTCATGTGAGACTCGCCCCCCCCCCGCATCCCCCCGCACCCCCCACCTCCCGCACCCCCCCCACCCCCCGCAGCCCCGCTCCCCCGCGTGGGGACTGGGGTGAGGATCATTCGATAGAGGGCAGTTTTGTGGATGACGAGGGTTTGCTCGCATGGGACTGAGGTGTCAACCTCATGGGTCGCATGAGTCAACCCACTGGGTGTTAATTCAACGGCAGATGCAACTTGCACACCGCGCATGTATACGCACGCACATACACGGGCGAGCGGGGACATGACATGTACACTTCATGCACGCACTCAATATATATGTACCTTACTGGTACATAGCACGCACGGCAACGTGTAAACATGTTCCGCCGCTTCGCTGGTCGAAGTGTGCGGGAGTGCTGTGTATTTTAATTCACAATTAATGGCAAATGATTTCATTTTTTTCTTGTCGACAAATTATGTAAGTGATCGGGAATTTTTTTTTTTTGATGTACACTCTGTCTTTCTCTGTCCCTTTCCCCCATTTTTCTCTCCCTCCCTTCCATCTATCTGTCTCTCCCCTTTTCTCCCCCTCCCCCTCTCTTTCTTTTACCTATCTCCTCCTTGTTACCTGTTGTACCTGTTCCATTCATCCCTCCATTCCTCTGCCTTCTTCGCACCCCCCCCCCCCTCATTCCTCTGTGCCCCCTCACTACTCTGTGCTCCCGCCCTCCCCCCTCCCTCCTTCCATTTCCTGCCCCCCTCCACCCTAACCCTAATCCTAACCCTAACCCCATCCCACCATCATCCAACCCCCTCCCATCTCACTCCCCCCCTTCCCATCTCACTCCCCCCCTTCCCATCTCACTCCCCCCCTTCCCTCCTGCCAGCTCTTCCCTTTACTCCTCACTACCACACACTCCTGCAGTTGTGTCAATCGAGCAGGTGCGGCAAATAATGGAAACGTCTGTACACCGTCTGTACAAAGAACATTACTGTACACCTACCTACTCCCAACTACCTAACCTACTGATGCCACAGTGATGGGTAAAATAGTGGCAAGAGGCTTTGGCTTCGCCGGCTCATTGCGGCTTTGCAGTCGGGTATTCGTAACAGCATCATAAAATGCTGTGATTCATATTGGTTGCATGAAATTTGTAAAATGTGCTTTCAAAGAAGCGACACATTATCTACTGCTCTCCGTATATAATTCCGTGCGGGGTACGTACGGGGCAGGTGGGGATTGGCGAATGCCGACTGATTACGAACACGCTGTGATAGAACTCGTTTTTGCGGCGTATACTTCCTGATGCGGCACCCTGTCACCTGTCACCTGCGGCACCTACTTAAAATGATATTTTATGGAGGTTGCTGGTCCGTGTAAGGTATATCAATATCAATAGACTGCGATCAATTGCAGTACACGGTTATTTACTTTCCCGATACAGATAAAAGGGCGGTGTATAAGTTAGAAAAATAAACCCGGAAGTGGCGATCGCATTTTTTAGCCACAAATTATATTATGGACGCTTAAATTAATGTTGGAATTGTGATTGATGTCGGAATAATTGAAGAAGATATGAATTGCCTTCATCCAGTAGTATTATGATGGGTTAAAATGGAATAAAAAAGTATGCGTTTTTAAAAATAGAAGTCACAAGTGCGCATGCGTGTAGGTGGAAATGGCCATCACATGTGTGTGACGTCATCATTTTCTTGCGATGAATTCGATTTTCGTAAAAATTGATGTTGTGCCTTGGCCATGGGGTCAAGGTGCATGCCCCGCCCCCCCCAAAACGTGCCTTGATAAGGCGTGCTCCTGGAAAGAGAAGTTGCCTATTATTTACTGCACTAAGCAGCAATGGCTTCCCGGGATGCAAATGATTCCCGGGATGCAAATGATTCCCGGGATTGAATGCAAATGCTTTGTAGATCCTGTCGATGTTATTCTCTCCTTTCTTCATCTCCTTTTCTCTTCTTCTTCTTCACTACGTGTCTCTGTCTGTCCCCGCCTATTACTCCATTAATTCATTTTTCATTCTCTCTCTTTTTCCTTCTTTTTCTCTGTCTCATTCTCATTAATCTTTCTCCCTTCTATCCACACCCCACCTTTCATCTCCCCTCCTACCCATCTTGAACTCCTCATACTCCCCCTTTTATCAGGCTTTCACCCCTCCACTGCTTACAGACTCCCTTGCTTGAAGGGAAAGGCCTTTGTAATCAGTGTGTATCAGTAAACAAATATGTCAATATTGTCAATATATGTCAATATATGTCAATATGTCAATACGAATATGTCAGTGGATGATTCTGCAGGCAGATTTACGGTACTTTAATATAGACCATTCATTTTCATATTCGTTCATTCATTCATTCATCGGGCATGGCATGGGGTGTAAATATGTCCTGCAGGTAAACGTTATTGTTTTCCCTGAACCACTTGCCATGAGATGTTATTTCTTCATTTTATTGTTTATTATAAATCCATATTGATCTGTTATGTAGGTAATATCATTGACACAGAAATCAGGATTGTGGATTTTTGCCAGGATTTTTTCTCAGTGATTTTAAGATTGCTGTGTTAAAACAATTATTATGCCTACACCATGTCATTAATGACATGATTATGATTTTACACACTTGCACAGGTGATGTTGCACCTGCGATGGAAGTTTTCTGTCATTCATATCAACAAATGTAGAGAAAATCAAAATTGTTCTGTGCAGACAGACAACCATACGGGTTTAAATGTAATATCCTCTTTTTTGATGGAGGTAATAGGATGAGTAGGAAGCATTTTTTCGCTCCTTGGAGGGCCCCCAGGAAGCGGCATTGTGTTTCCTGCTTGTGAAATCAGGCTGTATTGAGCTAAATGGTGTTCTATTGAATTTTATTAGGATTTTTTTTGGGCTGATGTTTTTTTTTGTTATTGTGGGTTTGGAACAACATATTATTGTTCCTTTGATAGAGCTTGTGATTTTTCCATTCTCTTCCAGGCTCCTGGACAAATACTTTTTCATCGGTTAGACCTTTTGGCCGAACTTTTGAGTTAGTTTTCAAAATTGAAGTTGGACCAAATTGGAAAAGGGACTATGCATGTTGTCTTTTAATTGGTTTAAAAGTGAATTCTTAAAAAGGGAGCATTGACATACTTATATTGAAATCAGAAGATTGTGATAATACACTTGACTTTTTTAGAGGGAGATGATTTGTGATTTTAATTTCATTTTTTTGATTTTTCATTTTTGTTTTCTTTTTTTTTTCTTTTTTTTTTTTTTCCCATTTTTTTATTTATTTCATTTTTGTTTTCATTTTTTTCATTTTTGTTTTCATTTTTTTCATTTTTTTTTTCTTTTTTTTTTTCATTTTTTAGTTCATTTTTTATTTGACTTATGGGTTTTGCTTTATGATTTGAATGGAAGAAATATTTATGAGATTAATTAAATGTGGTCAGTGGGCAAAATCCACAAAGCATGTATAGATGCACAAAGCCCTGTATTCATTAAATGTGGTAGGTGGGCAACACCACAAGGTATACCTCTTCAAGGTGTGCGGAAAGCCCCAGAATATTTCATAAATGGTGCCACGAGTCCAAAGAACCACTAATAGACCGTGTTAGTCGTTAGAGAAAGGGTGCTGTGCTCGTCCCTGCCATGTATTTTTTCCAAAAAAATTTCAATTTTTTTTCAGGTAAATTCCACGAGTCCAAAGAACCACTAATAGACCGCGTTGGTCATTAGAGAAAGGGTGCTGTGCTCGTCCCTGTCATGTAAACTGAAATGGTGTAATATTGTGTAATATGGTCGACCTTGTGTATTTTTTTTGTTTATTTTTTTTGTGTATTTTTTTGTGTATTTTGTATATATCTCACGATTGATTCCAGTTAACGTCCTGCGAAATTTGCTCGTTTTTCTGGCCGAGTCGCAATTGCGTTGAGTTCCTATGGCATGCGCCATTAAATGCGCTGTGTTATGGTTGAGCTCCCTTTATTTCGGTTTGGTCACGGTGGAGGAGCGGATGGAATGACGAATGCTGCGGCACCAGTAATAGAAGCGATTTTCTTTCTCTTTTTCTAATTTTAAACGATTATTCGATATTGTTACGACTTCTTGTAAATAGGTATACTAACTGGTCAGGAGGTAGCCTTTTGCTATGTACAGTTCTCATTTTTTTTCATTGTTGATAATACCACGTGGATGTGGTGATACAGGAAATGTTTGTCTTTTCAAATGGATGATTATGGTATGACTATGATTATGATAATAATGATAATCATTATGATAATGATTTTAAAATCATGATGTTATGATTGACAGGAATGAGATCATGAGGTTTTCAGTGTAAAATGATTGCACGGGCTTAAAGGACAACTTTTGAGCCCTGTAGGATTAATGATGCATTACAAGTAATAAAGTTAAATAAAGTGTCAACATTTGAGCATGATTGGATTAAAATTGGCTAATATTATGAATTAATTGTCATCCGTTGGTAAAACATTTCAGGAGTTTTACGATATTTTAATTGTCAAGAGGTTTGGGTACCATTCAAATTGAGATATGAACTGTTCCATATCTGTCTGATCAATTTTGGCTGACTGTCTCACGAATGAAGGATGAGTTGCCTTTAGTGGTTGCAAAAGTCGAAATTGTGATATAATGGCCAGACAAGATTGGAAAAATATGTCAGATATGATCCCTAGGACAGAACAGTGATTCGTTAATTGACATGAGGTGTGGGTCAGAGGTGATGACCAATGATCATAGATCTCAGTCAACAGCTAAAGCTATTCTGACACCATTGGGGAAAGGGCTTATGTAGGGAGTCATCGAAAATGATTAATTTGATTTATTGATGAATATTGATAAATTGATTGAAATTGAATAATTGAATTGATTTAATTGAATAAATTGATTGATTGATTGATGAAAGTGTGGTCTCAAGAAAGAAGCCTTGATATATTTGTGAGATATTATCAATGTGAAGACAACCTTGGAAATTGAGCAAGGTGGTAAGTCTATATATTGTTGCGAATATGGAATTTGGCCTCCATATCCGCTTGTAAATATTCCCCTATTTCCCCAATACTCCCCAACTATCCCCAATCCCCCATTCCCTAGTCCCATTGCCTGTAAATAACACTCTGTAGAACCGACCTTCCCCTTTTTCCCCCATTAAATGTCGTGCCCAGGTCCACCGCATCTCACGTAGACAACTTTCGGACATCTTGCTAGTTATTCTTAGTCTATGTCAGTTAAGGACTCGTTTCCATTAATTCTGACTCTTCGTTGCACCAGAATGTGATTATATGGCACCAGTAGTGAGTTTAGGACCATCCCATACCTCCTCCCATCTTCCCCATGAAACAACAACAACAACTACAACAACAACTACAACAACGGCGCGCGGGGGGAGTGTGCGTCCTCACACCGGCTCGGTTAGCCGCCATGACCATGCGCTCCGACGGGGTTACCACGAAGGGGCTCCTTGTCAGCCCCTCGTCAAGGGCGGAGCCGGTAACCCCCCCGCACGCACCCAATGAGAAGCAACGTGCCGATTCCATCTGGGGCGGAGCTAACGAGCCGAGGGCGTGTCACTCCCCGCCGGATATACGCGGCGACTTACCGGATGTGAGGTGAGATGCGCCTGAACTACGGAGAGCAGAGGAAGCCACCACCACCCCCAGCGCGACGATACCTCCCCGCATCTTTGGACCGGACCGAACCGGGTCGATTCTGCCCTGAGCCCAGGTGCACCTGGAGCCATCGATCCTGCCTTTCCTTGCCATCAATCCCCGTGTGAGTCAGCCTTTTGTCCCGTTTATCTGTCGTCTGTTGGGGTTAATATAAGAGTGTGTCTAAGTGCCTGTCTTTCTATGATGTCCCTCTTGTAGTTGTAATCTAACCTTCCGCCATAATATAACCTCCTCCGGAGGTCTTGAGAACTGAACCCTTGGTGTCGTGTCATTTTAATCCAGCCGTTGTGTCCTTTTCCTTCATTGATCTAGCGTAGCGCGACTAGTCAACGTTCGAGCATAATCGGGTAACTTGTGCAGACGTGGTCATACCAAACCGCTCGGTAAACTAACATCCACAACCGCGTCTGTAACAATTGGTGTCAGGAGTGGGATTCGGACCCGGGACTAAATTTGTTAGGCCCAAACTTTGGGAGGTAGAATCGACCCGGAGCGCGTTTCCCGCGCTCGACGAAATTATAACGGCGAAATTTGATTTTGTTATACGGAAATAAAAACCCGAATTTTGAAAGTCGCGCTATGGCAGACCAAGTCGGCTGGGGTCCGGTAGTGGAGAGTGAGGCAGGGTCGGTCCAGGACCAAATTGAGGGACGTGAGGAGAGCGAAGCAGCGAGGGTAGCAGACGCACAAAATGGCGCCTCGCTGGTCACCGCGCCCGCGACCGTGGCAGCGCCCCTGGTGGATTCGAACCTTTTCCTCCTGCAAATGAGGGCCCTTATGGAACAAATGGTGGGAATGAGGGCTGATAGTGAGCGGTTGGGAAACCAAATGGGGGTAATGGGGAACCGGATGGATGCTCAGAGTGAGCAAATGAGGGTTGATAGTGAGCGATTAGAGGGCCAAATGGGGGTAATGAGGGACGAAGCGAGGGGTACTGGTGAGCAGGTAGACAAAAATTTTGAGGGGTTAGACAATGGGATAAAAGAGGTGAGAAATGGGTTAATGGGGGTAGAAAATAGAATGGCTGCCCAGGAGAATCAGATAGAGGGAGTGAAAAATGGGTTAGAGGGGTTAGAAAACAGGATGGAAGGTAAATTGAGGGACATGAGGGACCAAGCGGAAAGGGAAGTTAACCAAATGGGGCAGCAGATAGAGGGGGTCAGAATGGGGGTAGAAACTAAACTGGATGCTCACAGGGAGGAAATGGAGCAGATGAGGGTGGCATCTGGGCAGGAGATGCAAGTGATGGGAGAGGAGATCAGAAGAGGAGTGAGTGAGGAGGTCGGAGGAGTGCGCGAGGAGGTGAGGCACTGTAAGGAGCACATGGAGAAGGAGGTGAGAAAGGGGACTGTAAAATTGCAAGGGGGCATAGAGGTCCTGACGCAGGAGGTGGAGCAGCTGACGGTGGGACAGACGGAGTTAGTGGAGCAGGTTCAAAAGAACACAGCGGTAATAGGAGGTTTAAAAGCGACACAGAAAGAACTAAAAGACGACTTAATAGCGACGAAGAGGGAATGTCAGATGGTACGTGAGGGACTGACAGCGAGGTTGGACGAGGTGGTAGAGGTAATGGAGACGAAGGACCGGCAAGTGAGGACGCACATGGAAACGGTCAAGGTAGCCTTGGAGGACGAGCTTGAGGAGACGTACCGGGGAATAAAAGAGGTGAAGCAGAAACTAGAAGAAGTGGAAGAAGGGATGAGCGAAATTAAGAAGCGACGGAGAGGGGATAACAAAGAGATAAAAGAGGAGATAAAAGAATTGGTCCAAAGTCTGTGTTTGGATCGTGATGATGTGCTCATTAACCGGATGAGGGATTCGCAGGTGATGGAGGAGAAGCGCAGAGGAAGAGGACCCGGTGTAAGTGGTGACCAATATGGTCGTGCGTATGATGCGCCAGGGGATTTAAGGAGCTTGAGGGTCGAGATAGACCCGGGTGTTCGTGAGAGGCCGTTGGTGAAGTGTGCGACAGGTCTGGTGTGCGAAAAAGGAGGTGTGCAAGAAAGTCCGACTCTGGGGTGTGTGAGGAAAAAGTGCGTGCCAAGGAGTGAGGGTGCTGGCGAGAGTGAGTCGGTCGTAGCGCGTGTGCGAGGGGGCACATGGAAGCGCGGTGTGGTAAGTGTTACAGAGGGTGTGACGGGAGAGTGTGCGCGAGAAAGGTGTGTGACGGACAGGTGCATGAGGAAAGAGTGCGCTGTCAAGAGTAAGGGTGAGTGCGCTGTCAAGAATGGAGGTGAGAGTAGTGAGAGTGACAAGGAGAGTGAGTTGGTTGTGACAGGTGAGCGAGGATGTACACCTGGGATGGAAGGATGCACACCTGGAATGGTAGAGCGTGAGTGGGAATGCACGCTGGAGTTGGTGGTGAGGCACGTGGTTGAGTGTGCGAATGAGAGCACACCTGTGATTGTCACAGAGGAGGTGACAGAGGAGGGGGCGCAAAGAGGTGTGTTGGTGAGGTGTGCTACCAATGAATGTGTGCCAAAGTGTTCGGTGGTCAGGTGTGTGACCAAGGCTGTGAGTGGAATGGGTGTACCTGGGTGTGTAACGAAAGGTAGCATGGGAACGGCTGGATGTGTGAGCAAGGAACGGGCTGCGGGGTGTAAGCGTCCAGGTGAAGCATCGACGTTAGACGGGGTAGAGTTTAGAACGACTTATAGCCGAATCGGGCCCTCGGTGTGTGCCGGGCCTCGCTTTGAACGGCCGCGTCCGTGCTCCACTAGGCGGAGCGGGCAGCCCGATAGAAAGGGTCGTCATGGCGACCACTTTTTGTTGAGGCAGTCCGGCAGGTCGAGATCGGGACATTGGATGGCTCCACGCCGAGATGGTGCGTGGGATCTCGGCCCGGGTAAGCCCCCGTCCCTGCACCGAGTGCCGGACGCATCCAGCCGCTGGCACAGAACAACCCGCATTCATGGCTTGGCTTTACGAAGCCGGGCTTTAGAAGTGAATTGGCGCACCGAGAGGCATTAGTGAGTAGACTGGGTGATGAGGTTAGTGTTTTGGACCCAAAATTAGAGAAAAACAAAATTTGATGATTGGCAAGGGATTGGCAGTAGTGATTGGCAGATGATGGGCGGTGATTGGCAAATTTTTGAATTGTTGAAATTTGATGTGCAAAATTGGTAGTGAGCGATGGGCCCAGTGGGTAAGGGTGGCATCCCTGCCACCCTTCCCAAGTGGGGCAAATGCGCAATAGCTTATGGGGTGTATGGCAGTGAAAACTAGCCCGGGTGGGTTAGGTTATATTGATAGGGCCCTAGAAGATGACATTAGGTAACGTTAAGTTTAGTTAGTGACTGATACCTGTAGTGGGGACGCAGGTAGATTAGTGTGGATGATAATGACGAGGGAGCGCAATAGTTTAAAGGGACGACTGGGAAGCGCAAGTTTCAGAAGGGAGTAGTTAGCTGAGATGATGCCGTGTGTGTGTGAGAATTGAACAGGTGTGATTGCACAGGTGTGCAACTGGACAGGTGTGTGGAGCAGTGTGTGAGTAGTGAGTGTTGTGGATCAGCGCGAATGCGCTTGGGGAGAGAAGGGTGCAGGTGGCACCAGGTGTGAGAGCACAGGTGTGCAGGTACAGGTGTGTGGAGAGAGTTGGAGTAAGTGGTACGGAGTGGTGTGCATGGTGCGAAGGTGTGGATGGGGGAAGAGTGGACCCCTTTCACGAGTACCCGGGGCGGGTAGTGTAAGTGTTAGGTAGAGGGTACAGGTAAATTGTGGTTGGATATTGGCATCTGTGGTGCGGGTGACAGAATGGTATTGTGGATGGGTGCATTAGTGTTGTGGAAATGGCTGGGCGTGTAGCCTGTTAGTGTGTGTAGTTGGTTGGGCACTCCACCACTGTGAGGATGTCGGCCAGGTGAGGCCGCAGGTGGGCTCTGGGAGCCGTTAGTTGTGGATGGGGCCCGAGGATCCGGAGGACGGACCCGGGTAGCCCAGTGCCAGAGAGGGCACCGAGTGGGGGAGAGCGCCAGAGGGCCTTCCCCAGGTATTTAGGTTAGGGTAAGGAGCAGGTAAGCTCGGAGGCAACTGCAGTGGTGGAGGTGTGCAGGTGGGTAGACCGGCTAGGAGAGCTTCACTTCGCAGCCCAGAAATTGTGCGAGGGGCACCGAGAGATGAATCGGGGGAGTGAGACCCCAAATTGAAAAGCACAACAGTTTGGCCAATGGGAATTGGTTTTTAGAACCCATAGTGTAAGAGGGCCAATGGTTTGGCCGGAGAAAGACCCCGGGTAGTGTAAAGTTGTTAAAGTCATTTAGGAAATAGTTAGGATTGATGAACCTGTCGCACCCATAACGCAGCCACTTACCTGAGGTGATGATGATGACTCCACACCTGTGTTTTCTTTGATTTGTGCAGGAAGGAGGATTGCTGTTGGATTGGTGAGACGCATCACGACGTGGATGAGACATTGGGGTGATTCCATCTCTCCCTCCCGAGGAGGGACTGATGATGAATTGGTGATGGCAAATTATGATGTTGAGTTGGAGATGGCAAATTTTGATGAGAGTTGAAAATGGCAAATTTGATTGGTTAGGAGGGAGAGAAGACGAATTTGGTATATGGGAGGAAACGGGGAAGACAGTAGGGATGTTTGTTGATTTGTAAAGTAGATGTTTATGGGTAGTGTTGTGTTTTGTGGATACAGTAAGGGGTAAGGGAGGGGCCATGTAGGTTACCTGGTGGGGGGGGGGGGGGGGGGCGTACGATAGGAACGTACCTGTCTCACCTGGTTCCCATGTGCCCCCAGTGTGCATCATCTTGTATTGCGTGCACTTTTGCGCCCTTACCACCTTACTCACTTGTCTGCTTCTTTTGTCTCCCACCTCCGAGGATCTGGCTTTGGGGCAGAGAGAGAGGAGAGAGAGGTGCTGGCTCCGCAGTTGTGGGCCTGCACTTTCGCTGCTTGCTGCTTGGATCGATACACTATATGGACCGCAATGTTTGTGGCCACCCACAATGGACCGCAGCTCTTTTGCGGCCAAGCACCACCCGTGGATGGACCTATGGGTCAACGTGGCACCTATGCCATACAGGTGAACCACTTTTAGTTGACACCACTGAAGGCCACAATATAGAAATGGACGCGGTGGCGCCTTTCTTTATTTTTTGAAAGAGGCAAGAACACCAAGTGCACCACAACGAAGGCAAGACCAGCGGCAGAACATCGGCCGGCTGTGACACCACCGGTGATTCATAAACACTTTATTGGTGCACCGGATGGTGCTGACTGTGTGATGGGGTGGTGCTTTTGATGCTTGGAAGGGGTGCTCTGCACATTATTAAAGGCCGTAGGCCACAGAGCACTCGTGGGTTGGTGTATCGATGCTGGCATGCGTGCTCTCTCTATGCATAACATCTGCATGTGTTCCTCCAGAAACAGGTCCTGGATCGTAGTGTAAATAGCAGCGTAGTCGTGTAAATAATGCCCCCTACCGGCTGTATGTTTAGTTTGCGAATTCTTTCCGGATTCGGTTATCCTGTGGGTGTGTTTCTGTGAGGAGAAGGGTGCAACGTCGCAGGGGGACATATTTACTCATTTGTGAACATCTGTAAAACTGTCGCACTCAGGGTAGAGTTAATAGTAGAGGGAACTACATCTGAGTGCCACACTAAAATAGGTAAAAATTTATCGGGTCGGGACGCCCCGAGGGTAGAGAAGGGGGCAATGTTGCGAATATGGAATTTGGCCTCCATATCCGCTTGTAAATATTCCCCTATTTCCCCAATACTCCCCAACTATCCCCAATCCCCCATTCCCTAGTCCCATTGCCTGTAAATAACACTCTGTAGAACCGACCTTCCCCTTTTTCCCCCATTAAATGTCGTGCCCAGGTCCACCGCATCTCACGTAGACAACTTTCGGACATCTTGCTAGTTATTCTTAGTCTATGTCAGTTAAGGACCTCGTTTCCATTAATTCTGACTCTTCGTTGCACCAGAATGTGATTATATGGCACCAGTAGTGAGTTTAGGACCATCCCATACCTCCTCCCATCTTCCCCATGAAACAACAACAACAACTACAACAACAACTACAACAACGGCGCGCGGGGGGAGTGTGCGTCCTCACACCGGCTCGGTTAGCCGCCATGACCATGCGCTCCGACGGGGTTACCACGAAGGGGCTCCTTGTCAGCCCCCTCATCAAGGGCGGAGCCGGTAACCCCCCCCGCACGCACCCAATGAGAAGCAACGTGCCGATTCCATCTGGGGCGGAGCTAACGAGCCGAGGGCGTGTCACTCCCCGCCGGATATACGCGGCGACTTACAGATGTGAGGTGAGATGCGCCTGAACTACGGAGAGCAGAGGAAGCCACCGCCACCCCCAGCGCGACGATACCTCCCCGCATCTTTGGACCGGACCGAACCGGGTCGATTCTGCCCTGAGCCCAGGTGCACCTGGAGCCATCGATCCTGCCTTTCCTTGCCATCAATCCCCGTGTGAGTCAGCCTTTTGTCCCGTTTATCTGTCGTCTGTTGGGGTTAATATAAGAGTGTGTCTAAGTGCCTGTCTTTCTATGATGTCCCTCTTGTAGTTGTAATCTAACCTTCCGCCATAATATAACCTCCTCCGGAGGTCTTGAGAACTGAACCCTTGTGTCGTGTCATTTTAATCCAGCCGTTGTGTCCTTTTCCTTCATTGATCTAGCGTAGCGCGACTAGTCAACGTTCGAGCATAATCGGGTAACTTGTGCAGACGTGGTCATACCAAACCGCTCGGTAAACTAACATCCACACAACCGCGTCTGTAACAATATATATATATATGTATATATATATATATATATATATATATATATATATATATATATATATATATATATATATATATATATGACGAGAATAGAACCATGTTCTACACCTTGAGTTCAAGAGATAACAAGATTTAATGATGAACCAATATCACAGCGCTGTGGAGGGTGTAAGAGTCATACCATTCACAATTGAACAGCATGGCCACATACACTCCTAGAAAATTGGCAACCAAGAGTTTCTTTATATACACAAAATTATACAAAAAATCTCCGCTGAAAAATGAGCACGGACAAAGGAAAAACTGGCTCGACATCTCCCCCCCCGAGAACCTATCTTCTTTGGCATGAGCAAAGGGCAAGATGTGGGAGGGAGAAAGAGCACCGTGACATTCTCAAAACTTATCTTCCATGTTGGCTTTTTGGTCAAGGACAGACAGACGCGTTTTCACTAGGGGGTCTAACGGAGCAAGCGGTTTCACTATCTTTCTACATTTTTTGGCACAGTTGGAAAATATAGCATAGTTAAGAAGCAAGAGGGAACATAGTAAGCTTAATCCTTTTCACAAAGCAACCATTATTAAATGCAAACCACAATTACATAAGGCACAATAAAAGGCATGATCTCGACATTCCCCCATTTGGTCTCTACGAGACTACGTATCACAGAGACCAGGCCACATCGGCTTTATTTGCAAAGCAAAAGAGTATAGTATTATATGTGGCCACATCGGGCTTTATTGAGTGTTGTATGTGTGTCCTCCAAGGGCATGCCACGCACATAAAGTACCCCCGCATGCACGTTTGAAAGGTGTGTCATGTTGTGCGTGTTTGGAACATGAAGGCTCAGAACATGAAAGTCCATTAACGTTTCGGATCCACAACGAAGGCGTCTGGTCCAGATGAGGTTCTGCCCCGCCAGGGGGCCTGCCACCTCCCCTGCGGAACTTGCTCCCCCCACCCTTTGCAGATGCGGTCCTTGCAGATCTTCGAAGTTAATCAACGATCATGCCCATGAGATCTCTCACGTGCTGCTGTTCTGGGGAATACATAATGTTGTCAGTATCTTGTGTCTCATGTTCCTGGTCAGGGTACAGAGCGTTAAAATCCGAATCACTTGAAGCAAAGAGATCCGAAACATTTGAAGCAAAGAGAGGGACTTCCTTTATGTCAAAGTCTCCCATGGACGCCTGGTCGGCTTGCGGGTCTAGGATATCCATGTCGGGTCCCTCGACTGCCAGACCCAGCGTCGCAATCAGATCCATAGTTGGGTCGGAAGGGGGTGTACAGCTGTGAGCTTGTAATACATAAGAGGCGTTAGCCAGTACACGCAAGGGGTTTACCACACAAGTATCACAGCCATCACAAACATCAATACAGGCATCAGCCAGTTTCCACAAGGGATTTTCAACACAAGTATCACAGTCATCACAAAAATCAATACAATCTTCTGAAGCGCCGGTCACATCTGCCTTGTTGAAGGACCCATTCAGGTCGACGGCCTCTGTGGTCAAGATCATGGTCTTCCGACGGCGGTTTCTTCATCGTCCATCCTGAAAAATACTTTCTTACACACACCATGATCAAATTCCTAGCCCCCCATCCCACCAATTGGCATTTAGTTACCTTATCTCTCAGATGGTTGGCTTATTCATAGCCGCATTTCCTGTGTCGTGTCTGGAAATTCAAATGCCATATTTACTTTCACCAATTTCCGAAAATACCTTCCTTTTAATCATCTTCCCTACATCTAATAATACATGATTTACCAACCATTTCCCCCCCCAACCATAATCGGTCAATGGAAATAATCGGTATTCTCCCCTTCAAAATTTCACTGTTATCCTATCAATACCTGGACATTTTTTCCCTTCTTTCCTAGATACGCGAATTTCACACCAGTATAAACCCACTGGAAAAAATTATCTGAAAAATAACGAAATCGTCTCCAAGTTCTCTAGCTAATCTCCATCCGCAATCACCAACTTTACCCTCCTGTGCATTTTGCCTTAGGTTTTAGAACCTAGAGTCTACCAAAACAACAACAACTAGCCTCCCAAGGCCATTTCCCTGCAAGAGCGGGGGTTAGCCTTGCGGGTCCCCATGACAATCTTCTTCATTTTGCTCTATCACCTCCCTTTGAGCAATAATTCAATTGATGTGATTCCCACATACCTGGTGGAGTTCTGTTCACCTGGTCTGCAGAGCCGTGATCCAATCTTCACCAGCCCCCAATCACCTCCTCGATTGGGGTCATTCTGCATGTAGCAATCTAACACAACGTTTTTAAACGAATTCACAACTTTACATTCATTGGTCCCCCCCAGTGCAAGCCAACCCCTTGTATCACCTTCTTATCTCAAAAACAACAGTCCATAACTAACCACTTTCCTTTATTTCCTGTCTTTTCCATTAACTTTTTACAACCTTTTCCTCTACTTCCTCAACAATTCCTGCAGTCACCTGTCATTGACAAATAATCCATCTGAGTCGACTTTCCAATCCAATCATCTTTGCACTTTCCACGACCTTCTTCACACTTCCTCCCAAACCTTTCCTTCAGACACAACCCACATGGGTTATGAATACAATTTCCCCTTTCAGGCGCGTGTCTAGCCACTCACAAAGTGTCCACAAGACAAAATCATCATATTTCACACCTCAGCTCTCGAGACCACCCAGGGGTCCCTTGAGAGATGCATCCTAATGTTAATCAGCTCTCGAGAGCTCAATTTTGAACAGGGGTAAAACCAGCAATACTCAATTCTGCCAAGCAAGAGGCCAGAGCAGTATCACTCCCTCTTCCCTCTGCCCACCATAACTGGCAGACAGACAATGGCGAGCCACAAGCCCCAACCCTACAAGGCTCCAGCTCCCATCCAAAGGACACAAACTCCCTCAGACTGGCATAATCTCTATGCCAGCTTATGTACGAACCAAGATTGCAAACAAATAGTTTTCCAAACAAAACTCAGTTGTCACCCTATTGCACCATATTGGCAGAATTCACTTCAGCTCTCTACCACTCTTGTGTCGAGTGGTGCCCCAAAATGACATTGCACGAACCCTTTCAATACCTGTCTAAACCTACTGCCATTTAACGACGCTTCCCAGATGACGGTTCCCCATACACTATTCTGGCACAAAATTGTTGCATCCCACAGATGCCACGATTATTTGAACAAACTCATTTTCCTAATCCACCTTTTCAATTTTCATTTCAATTTAAAGTTAATCCAATGTCCTCTAATACCTCTCTTAGCATCCCATGCACCTGTTGCAGACACCTGTTTTAGCCTTTGGCCCAATAGCTGCCCAATAAACAAATAATAAAAAGAAAATAACCTGATCTATTTATTGAAATAGACCTAATTCTCATGTTGGTCAATTTTTTCACCCACTGTGACTCTCGCGTCAATCCTGCCATTCCCAACCACATTTCCAGCGAGGATGACGTCACTATTTCACACCTTTCCTTCCTTGAACAGCGGGAGTCCTCCATGAGATGCATTCCGATGTAAATCACTTCAAAGTACCCGAATAGCCCTCCCTGGAATCGCACCTTTAACATTACCGGCACCGCCCTTTCTTGGTTCAAATCTTACCTCTGACAGACACAAATCCACTGCTCAACTCTATCCTGACGGACTGCATCACTGAAATAAAATCCTGGCTTCAAATCAACTTCCTCAAACTTAACTATGATAAATTTGAAATAATCGCATCATCTTCCTTCGAACTCAGAGCACACCGACCAGTATACATCAAACATTGGATTCATATTTCCACAGAACTCCACCACTCTGTTAAATCCTAAACATGCCCAATGGGCAATCCCCTCTGCTCAGGGCTGCAAAATGCTGGATTCTAACCTTCCCAAACACAGCTCTTGTCCGCCAGGCTGCAAATTCAAAGCATTTTCAGTCCCCCTTTTTCCCATACACTAGCCAGTGTAAGTCAGCCAAACATAAACAAAGAGGTTCCAGCGAGCTGTGACCTCCATAACTCTAAACAACTCCACTGGCACTTTCTAAAACAAACTTTCCCAGTCACTTACTAAAATAAAGTGCAGCTCTTGTCCGTAGATATACGTTAACCAAGGTTACATGAGACTTGACAACAATAGTACTGCCCCGTGGAGCAAGGCATCAGAGACAACTCCCCTCCACCTTGACTTACCCCAGGTATAATTTGGCTACCTACAGAGAAAGTACCTGCACAACACATTTACAAACCAATTCGTCCCCTCGTATTAGGGGACATCACAAATGTTCCACCACAATTCACAGCAGGTGACCACCCACCTGCCTTCTGTCGAAGTCCAGTTCAATTTTCTGAGTTTCCATTCACAGACAGACAGACAGACGAACCCCCAACGTACTAACAGGATGGTCTCACAGAGGCCATTCCATTCAAATCTGTAGGCTGCCACGATTCTTCCCACCAGGACACACCAGCATAGTCACCATAGTCACACGACATGTCAGCAGACACAGTGAATGACATTCGACACCATAACAGACACCGCAGACACTGCTCCTCCTTGATCCATATCTGCAGACGCAGTCAGACACACCCAGTCGGACAGACAGACTGGCTCCACATTACAACTGCAAACATCCGAAATGACAACAGCTAACACCAAATATTTATTGTCCCCCTTTCAGGGAAGTCAAATCAACCACCATTAAAGCACAAAACAGAAAACGACCATATACTCAGAGTATATACCATATACTCAGAGTGAGACCCGAAAATCAAGCAGACAGACCGACAATCGAACCTGTCTTTCGACACTGCCGAACGACAAGTCTGCAGACACTGAGGGAGTGACATTCGACCCCCAGTAGACACCGCGGACACCGCTTTGGTCTGCACCTGCAACTCCATGGCACACCCGCAACTCCCTCAAAATCAGTGTTCAAAGACATGACTCCATGGACAGCCAGAAAGCCAGACAAATACGGACACACACACAGAGATAGACACAGGTGGGTTATCGCCTGCATTCTGTACAAATTCCATGTTCCTGTCCATAAGTTGGCCCATCAAGTGTAACCCCTTTCACGAAACCTTTTCTGAGGGTCAAATGTAACAGACAGCCAAGACGGACCGGCAAATAGGCAAGGGCAAACCCCGAGGCCCCAGACACCATCACCACACACATACCCCGCATCACATAGGAGTATCGATGAGCCGGACAGCAAATGCCATATGTCTTCGTCCCAAATCGAGGGCAAAATTTTCACAATGGCAAACAATTAATATATTGTCCACATTCATCTTGGTCACCCCAACCCATCCTGGCTCTCCCCAAGAGCTCCGTGTCCGGACAGACAGACAGATAAACAGACCGGGTGAAACCATAACCATCCATCCTTCCGATTGGACTCACGCCAGCATCACATGTCATTCTTGCCTTCATTCAACGCATTCTGCCATCCCAAGTTGGCCAAATACAAGCCCCGGCCATGCCGTTGAATAAACACCCAGTCGGTTGACAGCCTATCATTTTTGACTTTTACTCCCATTCTCCCTTGCTACATCTGGAGAGCCGTTAATGTGGGGATGTAATTGAACACTTGTTTTAAAGCCCTGTCTACACATGCTCTCCATAACATACTCATTATTCCCTGCCAATTTTCCCCAGCAGACTGAGTCCCACATGGCATCTCAAAATCTAAACTGATACCTTTTATTTCTTCCCCAAATTTACTTAATCAATTTTCACCTTCACAACAGTCATATAAATAATATCATTCCAAAGTACTCATCCGGATTGCCCAACGCCTGCAGGCAATTTGGGGAACCCCTTGTCAATCAATGACACACATCAATGACACACACACAATAATCACAAATACACGCTGCAATGACAGATCATTCATTCCCTTATACACACATACCATGTGACTGACACTTCATTTTCCATACAATACAGTATAAATTCATGCACACTCCATATACTTCCTACCTGTGAACTTACCTGGCCCCTTGCTGTGAGCCTATCCATCCCTTGGTTTCTACCTGGATTTCTTTCTTCCTGTGCTTTATCTGCTTCTTCCTCTGCTCTTGAAGTCTCAGCACTTCTCCTGCCTTTCTCCTATCTGGTACCTGCGCTTTTCTGATTCCAGTTTAATTTATCCTTCTCCAAAAATCACATAAACATTTCCTATTTCCACATATAAGAAATAACCAATATCTCCCTTGAGATACAAAACAAAAACGCTTCCAACTCTAGCATCCCAAAGTCTTCCTTGGAAGCATGCTCGACAATGCAGCACCGCTTCCACTCAGCACACAACATACATGTGCTCACTCCAACACATCACTTCAAGCCACCTCATCACTCGCATTGTTCACACACACGAATGCGTCCCCTGCTTGTGCACAGCATGGTCCGCATTCCTGTCTCGATTCCGTCCCACCTCGCTGTTCCCCGCGAGGCAGCTACTCCGTTGCCCCGGTAACCTGCCTGCATGTCTCGGCTCGCGTGTTCACAGCTGGATTCCACACACCTCGTACATTATAATCCTCTCTGTTTTATTTCTCCAGATCTAACCTCATCTCTTGTCCAGAAAGAGCTAATACTTGACCTGCCTATAGCATATTGTCAGAACTCCTTCCTTTGGGTAAAAACTGCACCGGATGTGCATGCCTTAAATCCTGAGACAGGACAAAGAAGGCCTTGAGGGGGGGGGGGGGGGGTTTATCAGATACACACATCCAGTGCGTAGCTTAACTTAAAATACTCATCGTCCTACCTTCCTTGGGCTAGTCCCTCCAGCGGGTCGAAGATCGGGCCGCCCCCCGATCTGTAATACCCTTCTCTTAACACAGTACTCACGCCGGAGTATTCTTAACACCAATATCTATTACCCATTCTTATCCTTATTCTTCCATATCCTTATAAAGGTGCAACCAGCCGCATCTTACCTGGCTCATTTTAATCCTTTATTCGCCTGACTCGGCCACCCGAATGCATCGAATACACGCACTCCGTCTCCAGAACTCAAATCATTCTAGTTTACTTCAGATTGAGTATTACTCCGACATACCTTAATCTCCCTTAAGATATTTAATTAACGTGCACGGAACATTTTCCCGTCCATGCGCCCAGGCGGTCGCTCCCAGCGCACGGCAGCATGACCCCCATTTGCAAGAAACAGCTCGTGATGCGTACAAGGCGCAAGGAAACGCCCCGAGGCCATCCACCGAAAAATCCTGCCTTTTAGTTTACCGCGCCGATATTTCCCTAATCCGGTCCTCCCGCGGCGCTAACTCGCGGTCAATGCTTGTATAGCGCTTCTAACTTGTCTAACTTATCACCCATGCCAGGGCTTTCCTAAAGGGGTTCTCCCTTTTTAACTTAGCTTAACACTTATCCTGGCCATCCTCCTTGGGTCTTCGTTAGCCCGCAGCCAATACTTTCTCTGGTTACTATCAACCCCATCAACTCCATCTTGTCTCCAGACTGCCCTGCCTGGGAAGTTCTTGGCTTTACCAAGAAGTCCCCCCTTTTTGCTAACTGACCCCCATTTCTTGGTTCATCAATAGACAACTTGTTACCCGAGCCAAATAGGCCCGTACTTACACACCAGATTCCAATTTGTTCGTGATCCAAGCACGGAACGACGAAATGGAAGACAGACAGCCTGAGTGAGTAAACGGAGCTCAATTTGGAAAGACCCCTCAGTATGAAAACTCACGTTAATCGAATCAGTGCTGGCCAGCCTCTCCGCTGTGTCCCCACAGGGTCTGCCTCCCAAATATCGCTCAGAGTCGGATCCCACTTCTGACACCAAAACTGACGAGAATAGAACCATGTTCCACACCTTGAGTTCAAGAGATAACAAGATTTAATGATGAACCAATATCACAGCGCTGTGGAGGGTGTAAGAGTCATACCATTCACAATTGAACAGCATGGCCACATACACTCCTAGAAAATTGGCAACCAAGAGTTTCTTTATATACACAAAATTATACAAAAAATCTCCGCTGAAAAATGAGCACGGACAAAGGAAAAACTGGCTCGACATCTCCCCCCCCCGAGAACCTATCTTCTTTGGCATGAGCAAAGGGCAAGATGCGGGAGGGAGAAAGAGCACCGTGACATTCTCAAAACTTATCTTCCATGTTGGCTTTTTGGTCAAGGACAGACAGACGCGTTTTCACTAGGGGGTCTAACGGAGCAAGCGGTTTCACTATCTTTCTACATTTTTTGGCACAGTTGGAAAATATAGCATAGTTAAGAAGCAAGAGGGAACATAGTAAGCTTAATCCTTTTCACAAAGCAACCATTATTAAATGCAAACCACAATTACATAAGGCACAATAAAAGGCATGATCTCGACATATATATATATATATATATATATATATATATATATATATATATATATATATATATATATATATATATATATATGCGGTTACCATTGTGTGATTCCCCCTTCAACAGAACGGGATATCTGCGGATTCACCCATTTCATACTGACCCATTTGGCTCATCTGCAATACCGATCTGTGAGATTGGGTTGTGCAAAAGCCACAGGTGAGAGAGATTCTCTGGAAATCACCATTTGCACAGGTGGAGACATCCTTCCTGGAAGTACGAGTGGAGCTTTATAGGAACAAGCTAGGCAACAACACATCCAACGCTACTTTGATAAAAGGTGGAACAAACCCTAGTAGATTTTATTTACAGTACATATAGTACAGGTGTCTACAGGTGTATTCCAAAGCGCAGATCCTAGTAATTTACCTGGTACATTGAGTGAATACTGAGTGTTATTCACATACAGGCGGAATGGGGAATGGAGCCTGTAAGAATACACAAGGACAACCAGATATTCCACAAAAAGGTACTTGTGCATATTATATGTACGACCGTTATGGTGTAGAGGCTATTAGAGAGGTTGAGAATTGGTATTTGTGGACAAAGGGACATGCTAAGGAGTTTCCAAGAGATGGTACATTTGAGTGAAGTCGATTGGAGAGATTAGGACAAGAATTGAAAGCAGGGAAGAGACAGAATTTAACAGTAGACTGGCTAGCATTCTATTATTGGGATGTTGAATCCAGGAAATGGGAACAGCAAGAACGGATAACGGACCTAGAACTTAAAATAAAAAGAATACAGGATACATTGGAGGAGATAAATGCACAACTGCCCTTGAAAATAGGAATAAAAGTGACAGTTGTCCCATCTGATTCCCATTTGTCTCCCCAAAAAGAACAGTACAGAGAATTTTCTTATGTTTCAGGAGATAACCAAAGATCGCAGTGGCAACCCAGGGATCCAGAGATGCAGCCCATCAATACAAGTGAGCAGGTGGGCAGACTAGGCAATGACAGAAACCGATGTTTCAAGTGTGGAAATATGGGACACTGGAAACGTCGTTGTCCATATTCAAATAGGAAGACAAGTTCATAGGACAAACCAAGATCAAGGGTACCAGTGCTTACCGGTACCTCAGATAACGATTAGGCCTTCATTGCTGCAGATCCCAAATGACGACTGGCCTCAACAGATTAAATCATTAGACCAACATGAATAACTGTCGATGCTTCCTGTGTCTGAAAAGTTTTCGGAGCAAGAATGATTTTTACTTTTTTGCTTGTTAGCGAATTAATAATTAATTGATCAAATGCCAAAATTGGATATTTTTGGAACATGAATTAAAAGATCCAGAATTAGAGTTCATTCTGGAAGCCTCATATTTTCCAATTATAAATGTGGCTTTAGGGAGCATTTTTGGAAAAACTATTTTTTAAATTTACAAAGTTTGGAACAATTGCTTTGCAATTATTTTTTTGGAAACCAAGTGACAAGCGTCACATGATCATCAGGTGGGAATTTTGGACTATTGTTTTGCATGATTGATCGGTCAGTGGGAACTGTAAATGGGTGTATTGTCAAATTTGGATAAATTATTGTGGGAACCGAAAGGGTAATTTCAATGTGACATTATAGGGGTTTTCTAAGAATAAACTTTTTTCTATTTGTGCATTAGCGTTTCTACAATTAAAGGACAAATTTTATGAAATTGAAATAAAATTGACACCCATCTTGATCTGTAAATAATGGTGCCAACGCAAACAAATATACATAATAAATGGAAATAGATAGTTTCATGGGGATGGGATCGAATATCCAGAGAATCCGTAAAATAAAATAACAACATAATTTGATTATTAAAATGATCTCTTTTGTCAAGGGAGATGGAATATAAAGATTTGATGTGCTGGGTTATGAGCAGCCATTAATTGGTAGTAAATTGTGAGTAATCTTGGGAATCCATTTTTGATAGAATTTAGATGAGAATAAAAGCTATTTATGGATATGAGCTTCATAAAAAATGTGGGAGTACAAAATTAGCCAAATTTGGAAGAGGTCTTATACTGACTTCCCAGACTACTCTGCTCACGGATTTTTTGATAAAGATATTGTTGCGGATATGAGGATTGTGTTTTTTTTTTTTGTTGTATTGTATAGTAAATTGTTGTAAATATCACCCTCTGTAAAATGTAATGATTCCTTGTAAATACCTCCGTAGTGGAAAGGTCAAAGGGCGTCTCGGTAGTTATTCCATAAACACCACATTGCAGGACCCGATAAAACCCTTGTTCAGTAGCTTATATCTTATTATGTGTCTTAGGGTAAGGCTGTGTCTCCAATTAATTTAAATACTCCATTGCACCAAGTGAAATAAGAGTAGATCCCCTTTCATTTCATTTCAATGGCCAACTGCATTTTGGGTGGTTTTCTTCAACCACCATTGGCCACGAGGCAGGGTTGGGGAAGAAAGGCGTGTCTCCACCTCGTCATAGAGGGGAGGAGTGAGCCAGCCCCACTTGACCAACCATGAACAAGAGGTTTGGTTTGAGAGGGCGGAGGAAGAGCGATGGGAGAGGTTCGAAAAGGTTGAGGGGCGGGGCCTATATAACCCGCTGCGGGGCGTTCCCAAAAGGAGTCCAAGGGAGGAGACGAGAGATGAGCTTTTACAGAGGAGAGACGAGTACAAAGGAAAGAGCTGGGTCATCAGAGCAAGAGCGCGTAGAGAGGTCCATGACAAGAGCTGAGTTGGTCGTCAGGGGTGGTCAGTGGTTGCGTTGAGTGGTTGCGTTGGTTGCGTTGAGTTGTCGGTGGAGAAAGAGTGGTTGGACCAAGAAAGAGAGAGGAGAGAACCTGTCACGCCAGACCCCCCACCAGCGCGTCGGCTCCGACCGTGATCCGACCCGTGATCCGACCCGTGATCCCGTGCACACGACAGGATCGGTGGCATCAGCGGCCGTCGAGGTCCAGCCCGACGTCCCGTGCGGGATCAAGCTCCAGCCAGCTCCGTGCCGTCCTCCCCCTCCAGCCACACACCTCCTTCCAGCCAATCCACTCTGCAATTCCCCATGTGAGTCAGTGTCTTTGTTTGTTCTGTCCTGGGTAGGTAATTAAGCTTGTATAAGGAATTCACTGTGTCACCTGCGTCTCATGTCCCTGTACATAATCGTGACTGCTCCTTTTTGCTTGTGTGTGTAAATAGTAATAAATCCGGTTACTCTTCTGTACGTCTTCTTCCTCTTTGCATTCGGTCGCTTTAGAGTTTTCCAGATTGAGTAGCTGTGGCGCGATACGACCAACGTTCAGGGTGAATCGGGTTTTAGTCGGGGAATAACTGTTCGGCCGCGGTTACACCACCGCTCGGTAAAAATAACATCTAATCCGCGGACCGTAACAAATTGGTAGTCAGAAGTTGGGATTCGAACCTGGGACTAAATTTATTTAGCCCAAATTTTGGACACCAATTGTGTTATTACCGTAACAAATTGGTGTCGGGGTGTGAGATACGAGGCCCGAAGCATGCTTAACGCGCTCAAAATTACGAGCTGCTGGAAATTTGTGTTGTAAAGCAAAACCCGAATTTTGAAATCGCGCCATGGCTGGTCAAGGCGACGGGATGCCGGTGGGAGAGATAGACAGGGTGGAATCGACCCAGGACCTCGGGGAAATGTATGTGGAGGAAAGGGAGGAGGAGAAAAATGGCAATGTGGTTGCGGAGGTTTCAGACGCACAAAATGGCGCTCTCGCGCACGTGGTTGAGGGGGTCACGGCCGCGGAACCAATGAGCGCCGCCCAAATGCAAGCCTTCATGACCCAATTCATGGTGGAAATGCAGAAAAAAAACGATAGTGAGAAAATGGAAAGCAGAATGATGGGGGCCCTTATGGGACAAATAGGAGACCAAATTGGAGGTTTAAAAAACAGTATGGGAGTAATGAGGGATGAAGCGAGGGCTGATAGTGAGCGAATGAGGAACGAAAGGAGGGCTAACAATGAGCGAATAATAAACGGAATGAGGGCCGATAGGGAGGAAAGGGAGCAGAGGGACAGAGACCGCAAGTTGGGCGAAAGGGTCCCAAGGGTGCACGAGGAGGTAACGCGGGTCGAGAAGCGCCGGTTGAACGAAGTTGAGAAAAGCACGGGTACAATGACAGGGGTAGAAATCGCGACCCGGGGTTTGGAAAAGCCGGCGACCGCTGAGGTAGAGGAGGGTATTTTATTAAAGCCAGCGGTCGTCGAGGTGAATAAAGAAAAAGCAGTGCTGGGAATTAAAATTGAAGAGATGACGGAGGTAGCCCGGGAATTGCAGGGAGAAATGGAATATGTACAAAGTCCCTGCTCAAATCATGATGATGTACGCACTGACCAAATAAAGAGTGTGCAGGTGCGCGTGGAGAAGGGAATCCCCCAGGTGAGTCGTGCTGTATATTGTGCGGGTAGATTTTGCAGGAGGATGTTTAGCGACAAAAGAATTGTCGCGCGCTTGGGATCGAGGAAGCATCCGGGCGTTGGTGAAGGGTCCCGTGTGAGTGGAAATGGCACGCGTGTGGAAAAAAAGTGTGCGTCAAGGGGTGAGCGTGTTACGAAGCGTGAGTGTGAAACCGAGTGCGAGCGAGAATGCACGTCAGGGTGTACGGAGTGTGACACGGAGAGCGAGTTGGTGATGGCGCAGGTGCGAGAGGGCACATCGGAGCGCGAGTGTGAAACCGAGTGCGAGCGAGAATGCACGTCGGGGTGTACGGAGTGTGACACGGAGAGTAAGGTGGTGGTGGAACGTGTGCGAGGAAGCACACCTGAGTTGGTGGTAGCGCGAGTGTGGGAGAGCCCATGTGAGCGCGTTAGTGGGTGGATGCCAGAGTGCACGCCCATGGTGAGTGTTACGGAGCACGTAACGGAGGAGAGGGGTGGACCGAGGTATGCGCAAGAGTGTGCGCGAGAGGTGTGGTGTGTAACAGGGAGAGCGTTGGTGGAATGTACGGACGGCGTTGGAACGCCGGGTTTTGTGAGGGTGAAAGGGGTAGCGTATGCGTGTGAGCATGCCGGTGAAGCATCAACGATAACCGGGTTAGCGGTTAGAGCGACGGATAGCCGATGCAAGCACTCGGTGCGAGGAGCCCTTTGTTGGATGCGAGGCCTGGCGCAGATCGAAGCTGCGTCGTTTCTCTTCGAAGCGTCATTGCCGATTCGGGCTTGGCCCCGCCCCGCACGGTCGAGTCCGGGCCTTGTCGGGCCAGGCGACCGGTCCGGTTCAAGGGCGAGTGGGAGGAAGCGGAACGGTGCCCCCTCGTGGGGACGGGGTTCCGACCGAAGGAGATTGAGCCATCGGGCCCGGGACCGCAAGGTGCCGCGCCGAGATGGTGCGTGGAATCTCGGCCCGACCAAACCACCTCCCTTGAACCGAAAGCCGGACGGATTCAACCTGCAGGCGACCAAACCACCCGAATTCATTGCTCGGCTTTACGAAGCCGAGTTTAATGATGTCATGACGCACCGAGGCTAAGATATAGCGGACTGTGATGATGGTGATAGTGATAGTGATAGTGATTTGATACGAAATTTAGAAAAGTGAATAGAATTGGCAGTAATTGGAAAATTTTTGATTGGTTGAAATTTGGTGAGCAAAATTGGTAGTGGAACGTCCCCGATGTGGTGGGATGGCAACTCTGTCATCCCTCACAAGGGGGGCAAAGGAGCACTAGTTTATGGGGTTGATGGCAGTGAAAACTAGCCCGGGAGGGTTAGGATATATCGTGTGTAGGGATCTAGCGAAGATGACATTAGGTAACGTTAAGGTTTAGGTAGTGACAATGATACCTGTAGTGGGGACGCAGGTAGATTAGTGTGGATGATAATGACGAGGGAGCACAATAGTTTAAAGGGACGACTGGGAAGCGCAAGTTTCAGAGGGGAGTAGTTAGATGAGATGATGCCGTGTGAGTGTTGGAGGTGTATAGAAGTGTATTGTGAAAGGTGTGTGAAGAACAGGTGTATGGAGCAGTGTATGAGTGAGAGTGATAGTGATGGTGATGTGTATTGTGATGACCAAATGGTCCAGGAAGGAAGGAGGGTGCAGGTGGCACCAGGTGTGAGTGCACAGGTGTGCACCGACAGGTGTGTGGAATACATGGAGTGTGGAATATATGGGGTATTGGAATGGATGGTCGTGGAGTGAGTATGGTGGAAACTGTGGAGTGGAGTGGATGGTGCGAAGGTGTGAATGGGGGAAGAGTGGACCCCCATCACGGATACCCGGGGCGGGTAGTGTAAGTGTTAGGGAGAGGGTATAGGTAAATTGTGGTTGGATATTGGCATCTGTGGTTCGGGTGGAAGAATGGTGTTTGGATGGGTGCATTAGTGTTGTGGAAATGGCTGGGCGTGTAGCCTGTTAGTGTGTGTAGTTGGTTTGGGCACTCCACCACTGTGAGGATGTCGGCCAGGTGAGGCCGC
This sequence comes from Myxine glutinosa, assembly GCF_964187855.1. Classification (NCBI taxonomy): domain Eukaryota; kingdom Metazoa; phylum Chordata; class Myxini; order Myxiniformes; family Myxinidae; genus Myxine; species Myxine glutinosa. Next base: position 55,999,129 of record NC_136273.1, on the reverse strand, counting down.
AGGTGGGCTCTGGGAGCCGGTAGAGTAGTTGTGGATGGGGCCCGAGGATCCGGAGGACGGACCCGGGTAGCCCAGTGCCAGAGGGCACCAAGGGGTGACAGAGCCAGGAGGGGCCTTCCCCAGTTAGTTAGGTTAGGGTGAGGAGCTAGGTAAGCTCGGGTGGCAACTACAGTGGTGGAGGTGTGCAGGTGGGTAGACCTGCTGGGAGAGCTACACGTCACAGCCCAGAAATTGTGCAAGGGCACCGGGAGATGAATCGGGGGAGTGAGACCCCAAATTGAGCAGCACCACAGTTTGGTCAATGGGAATTGGGAACCCATAGTGTAAGTGGCCAATGGATTGGCAGGGAAAGACCCCGGGTAGTGTAACGCATGTTAATGTCATTTAGAGGATAGTTAGGATTGAAGTCTCCTCGCACCATCTACATCCACTCACCTGAGGTGACAGGTACCTCCACACCATGCCATGTTTGATTATTTTTTATGTGCAAATATTTTGGATTGTGAGACGCATCATGACGTGGGTGTGACATTGTGCTTGATGTTCCATCTCTCCCTCCTTATGAGGATTGATGATGAATTGGGTGATGGCAAATTTTGAAGTAGAGGGATTGTGAAGACGAATTTGGTATAGGGGAAATATGGGGAAGACGTGACGGTAGCGACGGATTGGTAAATGTGTAGATTTTGTACATATGGGGTAAGGGCAAGGGTAGTGTAGGTGACAGGGGGGTGACGTACGGTAGGGACGAGCTTTCTCACTTCGCCCTCCGTACGCATTTCACCTTGCATTGCCTTATTGATGTGTACCCTTGTGACCTTACCCCTCGCTCATTTGTCTTCCCCCTTTTGTCTCCCACATGACTTGTGCGCCATTGGGCGCCGAGGGGAGCGTGCGTGAGTCGGCCATTGTGCGCCCGGAACTCTCAGAACCAGCTGTCTGCATCGATGCACCACATGATGGACCACATGTCTGTGGCCGAGCACCACTTATGGACCCCATGGGTTGGGGCATGGCCCCTCTGCTGGAACCGGCCATGAGGGCCCGAAATCTTGCTGGCGGACCTGGGCCACAGGGCACCGATGCCCCACAGGTGAACCACACGTAGTCGGCCCTGTGGGCCATAAATAAAGAAAAATAAAATGGACACGTTAGGTGCATTTTATTATCACAAATAGGCCGCCAGCAAAGAAAAGACAACATCTGGAAGAACAAATAATAATAGCCAGCAGAGGGAGCTGAAGAGCAAGAGATCACCTGCAGGGTTAGGGGTTGTTGTTTTTATTTTCATTGAACAATGGTGACTGCACCGATTGGTGCTTGGGGGTGTATTGGTGCATTTTTGGGTGCTTTCATGGTGCGTCGATGCAGAGCAGACTGTCTCCCCCCCCCAAAAAGAACAATTACAGGTCCTGGGTTAGTCTTGTAAATAAAAGTAGCGTCAATTGTAAATAATGCTCCCCACCGTCAGTGTGTAGTTTGAAGACCATTCCGCAATTCGGTTAACTGTGGGCGTAAGTCTGTTAGGCAGGGTGCAATGGAGCAGCGGGACACATTTATTTATGTTTTAAAACTGTCGCACTCAGGGTCAGGTTAAAAGTAGAGGGAACTACACCTACGTGTCACACTAAATTAAAGTTGTAGGCCCGGGATGTGCCTAAGAGGAGGAGGGTGCAGTGTTGCGGATATGAGGATTGTGTTTTTTTTTTATTGTGTTGTATTGTATAGTAAATTGTTGTAAATATCACCCTCTGTAAAATGTAATGATTCCTTGTAAATACCTCGGTAGTGTAAAGGTCAAAGGGCGTCTCGGTAGTTATTCCATAAACACCACATTGCAGGACCCGATAAAACCCTTGTTCGGTAGCTTATATCTTATTATGTGTCTTAGGGTAAGGCTGTATCTCCCATTAATTTAAATACTCCATTGCACCAAGTGAAATAAGAGTAGATCCCCTTTCATTTCATTTCAATGAACAACTGCATTTTGGGTGGTTTTCTTCAACCACCATTGGCCACGAGGCAGGGTTGGGGAAGAAAGGCGTGTCTCCACCTCGTCATAGAGGGGAGGAGTGAGCCAGCCCCACTCGACCAACCATGAACAAGGGGTTTGGTTTGAGAGGGCGGAGGAAGAGCGATGGGGGAGGTTCGAAAAGGTTGAGGGGCGGGGCCTATATAACCCGCTGTGGGGCGTTCCCAAAAGGAGTCCAAGGGAGGAGACGAGAGATGAGCTTTTACAGAGGAGAGACGAGTACAAAGGAAAGAGCTGGGTCGTCAGAGCAAGAGCGCGTAGAGAGGTCCATGACAAGAGCTGAGTTGGTCGTCAGGGGTGGTCAGTGGTTGCGTTGAGTGGTTGTGTTGGTTGCGTTGAGTTGTCGGTGGAGAAAGAGTGGTTGGACCAAGAAAGAGAGAGGAGAGAACCCATCACGCCAGACCCCCCACCAGCGCGTCGGCACCGACCGTGATCCGACCCGTGATCCGACCCATGATCCCGCGCACACGACAGGATCGGTGGCATCAGCGGCCGTCGAGGTCCAGCCCAACGTCCCGTGCGGGATCAAGCTCCAGCCAGCTCCGTGCCGTCCTCCCCCTCCAGCCACACACCTCCTTCCAGCCAATCCACTCTGCAATTCCCCGTGTGAGTCAGTGTCTTTGTTTGTTCTGTCCTGGGTAGGTAATTAAGCTTGTATAAGGAATTCACTGTGTCACCTGCGTCTCATGTCCCTGTACATAATCGTGACTGCTCCTTTTTGCTTGTGTGTGTAAATAGTAATAAATCCGGTTACCCTTCTGTACGTCTTCTTCCTCTTTGCATTCGGTCGCTTTAGAGTTTTCCAGATTGAGTAGCTGTGGCGCGATACGGCCAACGTTCAGGGTGAATCGGGTTTTAGTCGGGGAATAACTGTTCGGCCGCGGTTACACCACCGCTCGGTCAAAATAACATCTAAGCCGCGGACCGTAACAATATATATATAAACTTGAATTTTATCAGCATATAAATTGTGCTGTATGTATGGATGTGTCTTAGGCATAGATGATATGGGAATATAGTAAAGGAAATCTTGCTGAATTGAACTATTGTGAGTTTTAAAACGGAATGCATTGTGAATCTTAAACCAAGGGGCAGACATGAACGCGCTGTTACGTTATTTAACCTCAGAACGCGATGTTACGTGTACCTGCAACATATTTGTTAATCTGGCACACCTATATTGGCATACTGGTGTCAGTAGTACTCACTAGTTGCATAGAAATGGATGAGCAACAGTTAAGGGGGCGTAAAAACACTTACTTGGATATTTTCTACAAAAGTAGGGGTTTCAATAAGTGGTAGCTGTACACATGGGATGCATCAAATTAAGTTTTGGACTTCAAACAAAGTCACTGGTTAACAGATGGGAATGGATAGTAAATAAATTCTTCGATGCTGGGTAAATTAAGTGAGATATTACAAAGATTTATAAGAGCTATTGTTCTTCCTTACAGCAGTGGGAGAAAAATTAGATCCAACATAATGAATCTATAAATGAATGTGATAGGGATAATATCCTCAATTTGTATTAATTATTTGATTGTGGGTAAAGGAATTAATTTATCGTAGTGGATTGTTAACAGCAGCCTGAAATATCCTGAGAGTGTGCATCCATATAATCAGAAATCCAAGATTTGTTTTTAAAACAAAATTTTGGTAGAGGTCTTATGTGGACGAGTACTGGCTTGGTAGATTTTTTAAAAGGTACTGCATGTTGGCAGCCACTTCGGCGGCCATTTAGGCCAAACAAATTGAGAGAAAATTGTAATTAAATACGTAGTTTACAGGTGAGTATTTGGGAAGTAAAAGGGAATTTATTGAGATGGAAAACATTTTTCGAAGGTTTATTAAAGTGTTGCAATATGACATTTAGCAAGGGAATTTATTGGATGGGAAAAATTAGATCTGTTTATAAAATGAATTTGTTGACCCCTTGAAGTTAATTCTTCGAATCATTGTTTCACTAGCATTTTTTTTTATTTTTTTTTTTTGTATACAAGATCGAGGCTCGTGAAAGAGCGAACATTAATCACACAGAAAGACAAACAGACACATAAAACAAATAACATCGGGAGCGGTAGACAAGATGGGGAGAGAGGGGGAAGGACACAAACACAACATTTGAGAGCAGGGACCGAGAGACATGGAGACATCGAGAGATCTGTGGGGGGGAGAGGGCTTTGGGGGGGAGGCATGTGAAGGGGGGGGGGGGGGGTTGGGAGAGGTATAAACATATGGACACTGCCAGGACTTCCAGGAAAGAAGTTGGAATTTCAAACAAGGTGGATCTGGGGTGAGTTAGTGGGGGTAGAAAAGATCAAGGTTTTGGATGGGGGAAGATAAGAGATGGTGGTGAACAGCTGTTTTAAAGACCTGGAGGGAGGAGTGGGATTGAAGGGAGTGTGGGAGTTTGTTCCAGAGGCGGGAGAAAAGAGGAATGAAAGTGTGAAGGTGAGCAGAGAGCCGAGATTTCGGCAGTTTAACCATCAGAGGGTTGCTGGCAGATCTTGTGCGACCTGTAGGAATATTTGGGGGACAGAGCACAGAGAGAGCTGGGGGAGCAAGGCCGGAGAGGAGTCGGTAGAAGACAGAAAGACCACCTACCTGCCTGCGGTGAGTGAGTGAAAGGCCCTCAGAGATAGCTTCATCGCGGGAGATTCCAATGATTTTGAAAGCTTTGGATTAAACAGCGTGAAGCTGAGCCATGTGTGAGGCAGGAGCACCAGCCCATAGGGGAGAACAGTATTCCATTGAGCTGCGGATGAAAGCCTTGTATGTGGTGAGGAGCTCAGGTGTGCCGAGGAAGGACTTCGCACGATGGAGGATGCCCAGTCGGCGACTGGCTTTGGAGGCCAGCTTGGAAATGTGGTTTTCCCAAGAAAGATCATGGCAGATAGTGAGACCCAAAAGCTTGAGCGACAGAACTTCTTGGAGAGGATTGTTGAGAAAGTAGATGGGAGGGCTGTCCAGTCGATCTTTTCGGAGAGACATAGTAAGAGAGTGAGATTTGTCAGGATTGAAAGACATGTTCCACTTGTTTGACCAGTCTGTGATTTTGTCCAGGTCTTCAGAGAGTGAGGAGGCTGCAGACTGCCGATCTGAGGGAAGAGGAATGGAGCGGCAGAGAGTAGAGTCATCAGCAAAGAGATAGAGAGGATTTTCCAGAGAGTCGGAGAGATCATTGATAAAGACCAGAAAAAGCACAGGGCCCAGCACACTGCCTTGGGGAACTCCAGCCTGAACAGGAAGGGGAGATGAGAGAAATCCATTCAGGGCCACACGTTGACTACGACCATTTTGAGTTCAAATTGGAAATAGTTTGGTAGAGCTTTGGTTAAAACCTTTGATTGCGGTATTATGGAACGAATTGATAAAGCATAGGAGATTGATAAGAATAGAAACAAATATGGACCCAAAATAGAAAGATTTTATGATGATATGAATAATACCAAGATTAAAAGATTGAATCAAGTAATGTTGCAAATGAGTACAGTCGAGTTAAGATAATGGCATAATGAAAATGTTATGAATTGCATCAGTTTTATCAGATCAGTGAACTCATATCACCACAAGTTACACTGTTAAATGGAGAAAAAAAAAGTTCTTTGACAGCATCGACTATGCCCGCATGGCGGCTGATCAGATCTCCGACCCGGATGTCTAGGCCTGCAGGATGGCGGTCACGGAGCTTCTACTGTCTGATGTGCTGTTCGAGGACATGGGCACCACGCTACTGTGTGACGTCTCTTTGGGACGGCCTCGCCCTGTCGTACCCACCAGCTGGAGACAGCCGGTGTTCGAGGCCGTCCACGGTCTTTCTCACCCGGGCAGGAAGGCGTCGCAAAAGTTGGTGGTGGCGAAGTTCGTTTGGCACGGGCTCAAGAAGGACGTGCGTGACTGGGCCAACACCTGCGTCGAGTGCCAACGCTCGAAGGTGCATCGCCATACCCAGGCCCCATTGGCGCCATTCCCAATGCCAGAGCGACGCTTTCACCATGTTCACGTGGAACTGGTAGGACCCCTACCCCCCCTCGCGGGGATTCACCCACCTCCTCACGATGATCAATAGGACCACCAGGTGGCCAGAGTCCATCCCACTCACATCTACAACCTCCGCTGATGTGGCCCGGGCGTTCATCGGCACTTGGGTTGCCCATTTTGGCGCTCCCTCGGACATCTCTTCAGACAGGGGCCCCCAGTTCACTTCAGAGCTCTGGGTTGCTGTGGCCCAGGGTCTTGGGGTAAAGCTCCATCGCACCACTGCATATCATCCCCAGGCTAATGGTTTGTGTGAGAGGTTCCATCGCTCTATGAAAGCTGCTCTCAGGGCCAGCCTCCAGGATGACAGTTGGGCCGACAGACTCCCGTGCGTCATGTTGGGCCTCAGGACAGCCCCTAAGGAAGACCTCCAGTCCTCATCCGCTGAGTTCGTCTATGGCCAGCTGCTGTGGGTTCCCGGGGAGTTCATGCCTGACGCCACAAGCCCATGGTCCGCTGCCCGTCAGTGGTCGGTTCTCCGGGAGAATGCCAAGATGTTTGCACCAGTGCCCACATCTCAACATGGTTTGCCTCGGGCCCACGTCCCGCCGGATCTACGTGCAGTGGGGTACGTCTTCGTTCGCCAGGACGCACACCGGGGGCCGCTTCGGCTGCCTTACGATGGGCCTTTCCGCGTTCTGGAGGCCGGGGACAAGTCCTTCGTGGTCGACATCGGCGGCAAACCGGACCACCTTTTGGTGGACCGTCTCAAGCCAGCTCACTTGGACCTCGACCAGCCCCCTCGGTTGGCTCAACCCCCACGGCGGGTAAGCCCCCGGTTGGCCAGCCAACTGCCGAGCTGCTAACAGTTCCTGCTCGGGTCCTCAGTCGTTTCGGCCGGGTGGTTAAGGCCCCCCGAAAACTGACATTGCCCGTGCGTGTGAATTCTAGGGGGGCGCATGTGGGGGTTACCCCATTGGGACAGTGGGACACAATCCACGGGTATGGGACCAGTGGGGCTATTGATGGTATGGGTGTGGTGTGTGCTCGGTGGTTGGAGCCACGACCCCTTAAGAGGGTTGGGCTTGATATGAATGATGCATGAGTCCGGTGGGGTTTTCAGTCCGTCGGAATAAACGAGCTTTGAACCAGCTACGAGTGTCTCGCCTCCCTGTTACCCGCAACTCCTACAATATCACCTTTATCTATCAATATTGTTGAAATGAAGATCAAATAGCTGTATGTTGAAATATGTTGAAAAAGTCAAAACTTTACATGAGGTGTACTTACTTTTTCAGGTGACTGTATATACTGTATATGTCCTTGCTCCATAATCGGAAACATACTTTCTGTTTGAGCTAAGATTTAATATTTGCACATCATGTCATGGTGTAGTATTGAATTGTTGAAATAAAACTTCCAATATGTAATTCATATGATTAGAGTGGGGTGGATGAGTTTTTAATGAGGAGGCATACATTGAGTGGTTATGGGGAGAGGGGGTCTTCAATATTCCAACATATTTGCTGACTTAACAATCTACATTGCTTCAAGTGATGAGCAAAGTAAAAATAAAGATACAACGACGAAGCATATCTGAACACTTTAAGGAAAAGTAACAAGCAATGACAAGGAACTTTGATGCCGGAGGAGGCCATTCGGCCCTTCATGCTTGCGCTACATCAACACCAGACCAAACAAATCTATCTCACGCCACAGACTCAATTTCAATTGGGTATGGGGAAAATGCCATATATGAAAACAAAATAATATTTAAAGTAAAGTTATTGTATTATTCTGAACTCCACAACCGAAGGTGGACAGAAGGTAATGATTTCACCTCTGTTTGTCTGTGAGTAGGATATCTCAAAGAAGTTATGGATGGATTTCAGACAAAAGTTGGTCGACAGGTTAGGTGTGTGACAAGGTCAAATCGATTCGATTTTGGTGAAAATCCCCATATCCGGATTAGCACCGTTTCGGCCAATTGAGGGGGTTCGACAAACCTCCGATTCAGAACGACTGTATTAGCTGGGCATTTGACGTGACAATACGTATACTATCACCCATCCACACGCAAGCTACCTCCAAGTCCTGCCAATATCCCATGTATGGAGGAGTTCTAATTTTATTTACCATATATCACCGTGACATCGTGGGGAAGGGAGTGGGGGGAAACACCATCACAAAGTTATAAGCAATGGCAAAACGATCTCGTTGAGAAATCGTAAGGAAAAAATGAAATGAAATGAAAAAATAAATAAATAAAACTATCACTCAAACATCCTCTTTCCCTCTCTCCGATCTTGTGCGCCGAGGTCCTGTCCAAATCAATCCTTTAATCAATCTGCAGATCATTGTGTCTTTCTTGTCGGGAAAAATACAGCGGAGCGTTTCTGTGCGAGCTCATTGCTGTTTACGGCCCATTAATTTTCGCTTCGATCAACAAGCGAGCGGCGCCGTGCGGCCCGTTGCAGCACTAAGTCAGACCTGTCGATGCAGTTATCGATCTCTCAGAGGGATATCTGGCCGCACGGCGCGGACATGCTGCCGAAGCCTATGAGCGTGAGAGGGTGTACTTCAACATTGCCAATGGGATAGCACTCTTGATACATTTTGTTGTAACATCTGTGCTTTCGAGTTTTGAACTGAATATAACATTCGCTTTGCACAACTAAATTATAACAAGGAATCTTTCTGAAAGTGTTTATTTTATTGTGTGCTGGGTGACTTATTATGAACTTCTGACAAAACCCGTCCAAGCACATACGACGCGTGAAAACGCATTACAGCTACAACCAAACCGAGCAGCGTTATTGTATATTTACTCACAACTATAATGAATTATGCAACTATGCAGGGCATTCCTGGGAATGATTTCAGAAGAATAGAAAGTCATTCTAATTTACAATTTTTTTCGCCACCAATTATATATGTGTGTGTATATATATATATTATATGTATGTATGTATGTATGTATAAATAAATCTCAGTCAAATCTCTATACAAATATATATACATGTAATGCGTATGTGGCCGTTTTGCTTTGTCTGCATGACGGTGATGTATTTGCTCGCATACATGGTTGGAGTATTGTTTAGAGTTACACAAAGCCATTCATATTAAGCAGCCATTGTTTCTAAATGGTCTCTTATAACATACCATTGTTTGTTTCCTTTCTTGAACAAGAGGTAGCACTGGTTGAATTACATTTCCTTAAAAATATATAAAGCACGTAACTCTGATAAACAGGGGAATTTCTGCTGAAGATGCCTATTGTTAGACTTGGAAAAGAAGATGGCCATTTAATGAGCTCCATTTCACCAATGGGGGGATCAATCTTAAAACACCGACTTTTGAAAACAGCACCCAACATATTATAATGGGGAAAAGCAACATGCCATAAATTAATGGGATTATCAGGAAGTGTTGGTGGATGTAGTTACCTAAATTACAGGATGTGTGCCTGGCTGGGGTTCATTCACAATAGCTCTGTTCAAATTGAGAGGAGACCGGAGGAGAGGACAGATAACAGATTGGAGAGATGGGAGAGATGGGAGAGATGGGAGAGATGTCTGAAGAATTCATTCGGCTAACTGAATGCTGGCAGGATGGCCCAGACGTATGTGCATGGCCCTCTGAGCTGTATAGCCTGGGTCTGAATCACAACCCAGCTATAAACAGTCATCCTGGTGCTTCACAGGCAGGGTGATTCATCAATATGTGTGCCATCCTTCAGGTGTATATATATATATATGTGCCATCCTTCATACCAATTATATATATATATGTATATATATATACCAATTATATATATATATATATATATATATATATATATATATATATATATATATATATATATATATATATATACATATATATATATATGTACAGTCACGTGAAAAAGTAAGTACACCCCATGTAAAGTTTTGACTTTTTCAACATATTTCAACATACAGCTATTTGATCTTCATTTCAACAATATTGATAGATAAAGGTGAAATAATATAACAAATATCATGAAACATTGACATTTTGTAGTCCATTGTATAATTTAAATAAACATAAATGCAAATTTTTGCATGTGGAAAAAGTAAGTACACCCTTGACTCTTATAGGTGGTATTTCGCCCTTTGGCAGAAACAATCTCAAGTAGGCATTTCTTATAACTGTCTACCAGTCTCTGACATCGACTGGGAGAAATTTTTGCCCACTCCTCCATGCAGAATTATTTCAGCTGTGCGATGTTTGAGGGGTTTCTTGCATGCACAGCTCGTTTCAAATACCCCCACAACATCTCAATGGGATTTAGATCCGGGCTTTGACTTGGCCATTCCAGAACCCTCCATTTCTTTCTTTTCAGGCATTCCTTGGTGGATTTACTGGTATGTTTAGGGTCATTGTCATGTTGCAAGGTCCACCTTCGGTTGAGCTTCAACTTTCCGACAGATGGCCTCACATTATCCTCAAGCACCCTCTGGTACAATGAAGAATTCATAGTGGATTATATGATGGTGAGCTGCCCAGGCCTTGATGCAGTAAAGCTGCCCCAAACCATAATATTTCCACCACCATGCTTTACAGTTGGTATCAGGTTCTTGTGGTCAAATGCTGTCTTTGGTTTTCGCCAAACATGTCTTCTGGTACAGTGGCCAAAAGCTCTACCTTTGACTCATCTGTCCAGAGCACATTGTTCCAGAAGTGCTGGTCTTTGCCTAGGTGTTTATTGGCAAACTTTAGGCTTGCCCTGATGTTCTTTCTGGACAGCAAAGGTTTCCTCCTGGCACACCTCCCATGTGGATCAAATTTGTGCAGCCTCTTTCTAATGGTAGACTCGTGCACTTGGACATCAACAGTGGCAAGAGATACCTGTTGGTCCCGTGATGACATTCTGGGGTTCTTAGAGACTTCTTTCAGCATCTTGCGGTCTGCTCTCGGGCTGAACTTGCTGGGGCGGCCTGGCCTGACAAGTTGGCAGTTGTTTGGAATCTTCTGCACTTGTAGCTGATCTTCCGGACAGTCGAATGATTGATTTCAAATTGTTTGGAGATCTTTATAAATCTCTTCCCAGACTCGTCGGCATCTATAACCTTCTTTCTGAAGGCCTCAGAGAGCTCTTTTAATCGAGGCATGGTGACGCCGCACACTTCAACAACAAAGAGCAAACCAAGCTAAATGTCTGAGGTTTAAATAAGACAGGTTCCTCCAAGATCCTCTCTAATGATGTTCTAATCATTTGCACCTGAGCTGGTGCACCTGATTCTAATTTTAGGTATTTGAAGTAGTGATAAATGTAGGGGTGTACTTACTTTTTCCATATGCGAAATTTGCATTTATGTTTATTTAAATTATACAATGGACTACAAAATGTAAATGTTTCATGATATTTGTTATATTATATCACCTTTATCTGTCAATATTGTTGAAATGAAGATCAAATAGCTGTATGTTGAAATATGTTGAAAAAGTTAAAACTTTACATGGGTGTACTAGTGTAGCAGCATAGCAAACCTGTTGTGCATTTTGTGATACAAGCACCAAATTTGGCACAAATGTACATTAATATGTTGCGAACATTTTCAGATATTGGGCCACTTGAAATTCTCTCTTTATGTCCGCCATATTGGATTTCAAAATGGCCGCCACTTGAAATCTACATTTGCTATTATCTCTGGACGTAATGCAGCTATTGACTTGATTCTGGTATCTAAATGTATGTTTTTGGGGGCAAGGAATCCAATGGTACCAATTTCAACTTAATATTATCTATCACAGTCTGTTATATAATTTTATTTGGAAATTATCTAGGCAAATATTGGATTCAACACAATACTTTGAAAATAATGTCTTAGTTCTGTAAATGTCTTAGGTATAATACTGACATGCTACATGGTCTAGTATTTGAGGCTAGGTGTACTGGTATCTGAGGCTAGGTATATACCGGTACTGAAGATACGTGTACATAAAGAGTGTCATGTTAACAAGTTCAGCATTGCCACAAGTACATGTATGTTGTTGACTCATCGTCATGTGCAGTCCCCTTCACACACACAGAGGGCTGTGCACTGAAGGGCAGCCTTTTTGCACTTGCAGCGCCTCACACACCCTTTCTTGCACTTGCAAGAAACCAGCTCAATGCAGCTGTGAGCTGCCTCAGTTAGCCTGGTCCAGTAAGGTGTGTACTGTCCTTCTCCAGCCCTTGACCAACCCCAGTTGGTTGGTGGAGGGAGCTCTGGTGCTGGCAGCAGTATCTGACCCCACACATGTCCACCTTGATACACTGCCCTCTTGACATGTTCCTCCAGAGCTGCCTTCGTTGGAGGGATGAGCTGCACATTGTTCTTCCTTGCGAAGAGTTTCCTCCTGGCCTTGTCAATGTCTGTGCATTTGCTGGTTCGATCATACAACAGGATCACGAACCTCTCGATGATGTGCATTGCATCGTCTGGTATGTCACGAGGTGCAGAGGACAGCAGCAGCAGCGCCTCAGTGAGTTCTGGCAGTACCGTCCAGACTGCCCACGCAGTGTTCTTGCCATGTCTATGAAAACTAGACACAGTGTCGCATCCAGTTAGAGCGTGGAACATTGGCAGTGCACGAGCCTTCTCTCGTCCCAATCCAGCTGCTATTTCGTGTGCTGCTAGGTATTGGAAACTCTGGCCTGTTCCGAATGCCAGCCACAGTTTGTCTTCTGGTTGCAACTCCTGTGCCAGGGACACTGCCAGCACCACAACATCGGTGTCTACAGTCCGGATGAGTATTGCATGGTGTCCATGCTGGACTGCGTGAGATGCATGCAGCAACATCCGACTGTCAGCCTCTTCATGGTTACATGGGGCGAGTGAGGTCAGATCTGGCAGTAGTGGCTTGCTGAGCACTGCCTCTCCATCAGTAATGACGAGTTGCTTGTCCTCCTGGTCAAACCATTCCATGAGAGCTGCTGAAAGGAACCTGAACAGCTCGGTCTTGTTGCTGTCCACTCGTAGGAAGTTCTGCCAGTTTCCTGGTATGGCTGCGGCAGCCACCACACGTCTCCGCACACCTTGTCCCCGCTTTGCACGTGTACTACCTTTCAGTGAATCAGCAAGGTAAGTATCCCAGACCAGATCCAGGCGTGACACTGTTTGCAGCTTCGTGGACATATATGGGATGAAGATCTGTTGTGCATACTCTTCAAAGGTCTTTGATGCAGCCGGCTTCAGCATCTGGACGATGGCTGCTCCATCAAGCACAATACAGGTCGTGACAGGAGTCTCTGTCTTTGCGTCGGAGACTTCTTCCAAGCATGTGAGGAGATCACTCTTGGTACCAGTGCAGAGGCTTCCACCATCAGACAATGCAGGAGGACATGCCTGATTCTCGTGACAAAAGAACTCCTCAAGGTTTCCATCCCTCGTCTGGCAGCCAATGTACAGGCGTGCGAAGAGTTCACGGTCATTCTTGATGGAGGCGAGCTGTTGCTGACCTTTGCTCTGGCTTCTTGGAGTGGAAGTGCTGAACACCTTCAGCTTGTTACGAGGAATGGGTGCGTCCACTGCCTTTGTTCTGTCCAACAGACACTCTCTGGTGAAAGCCTCGAACTGCTCTTGGCCAATCCTCTTGGCATTCATCACGGTCTCCACAGCAGCAGGATCTGCGATCTCCTTTGTGTCCAGTTTGACTACATCCTGACTCTCCTCCTCGAATGGGTTGCCCATCTCCTCTATGACACCGACGAGAGAGCGAACATCTTTCACAAATGAGGCCTGTACACTTGGCGTCTGATCATGATGACGTGTGTCTGCTTTTGCCGTCTCCAGTGTTGGTTCCCATCCTGGAATTCTTCGATCACCCTGGCAACTTCTGGTCCCGCAACCATCCAGCGACGTAGGGCACTAGGGTTGTCAGTGAGCCCAACTGCTCCACCGTCTCCTTTGATGCAGGCATTATTCTGCTCATGTGCCTGGTCAATCGGGATTGAAGAGAACACCCTCTGTGTTTTCTGAACGGTGAAGTGGCTTTCCCTGAATTTCCTGGCTACATCTGGGTGTTTGATGGTGAGTTCGGCCATGTCCTTCAGGTGCACTGGTATCCACCTAGCATAGTGGGTGTGATCCAGTGCATGGAACCAGGGGACCAGCTCTGTCAGAGCATCGAGGTACATCATTAACGATCCCTGCCTGAGAGAACGCACATACACTAGAATCAACAGTTCTAGTTCCAGCACGGTTGCCCAGTAGTGAAACTGGGGGATGTCTTCTCCTCTCTGGCAACACCAGTCTTCAAACTCCGGAAGGTCCTCTGCATCCCTGGTTTCTCCCAGACAGTAGTGGTTGTAGGCACGGTGTTGCAGGATGTACAGTGCTGCTGCAGTCACTTGATGTGCTCTTCTTGTGCGCAAGACATGGGATGCTCGCAGGAATGAGTCTGCTGTCCCTGCTGTCGCAATCTCGGCTTGCACAAGTGCTTGCACCCAACCACTCCCTTTCAGCCAGTCCCCCAGTGTCCTCAGTGCCGCCATCTCTATGTGGAGGCCACCAAACATCACCACTATCTGGTCTTCACCATAGCTCTCTGGCCACTTCCACTGTATCTGCTTGGCCAAAGCAAACAGTGGCTGATCAACGGTGACCACTGGTGTCTGTCCAGGATTCAGGTGTTCCACAGCCACACAATGTTGTCTAGCTGAGCCCAGATTGTATGTAATTAACTCATTTATGTGGAGTCACAAGGTGATTTAAACACAGCCACACACAAAGAACACAGTTGATGTGGGTCAACACACATGCAGCCTCTCTACTCTTTTATTTGGGTCAGGGCTGTGATTAAAGACATGTAGTGGAGTCATGTTTGTAAACATTGTTAAAGACATGCTACAGTGCATTGTTAAGGAAACAAGACAGATGGAAGCCTATACAAGAAATTTCTGTACTCTAGAAACACAAAAGATGGCTTAAAGGGTCTAGGAAAAGGGGATTATGCATGTTTGGTATTTATTGACAATATGAATGTAATGTTACATAAAATATGCATATGAAAAACACAAATGAATGGGTCACTTTGTTTCCTAATGGGATATGAATTTATATTTTAGACTGCCAGTATATATGAGCTTGTCTGAGTTGTTACTAGTGATTTAGTATAGTTAAAAAAAAAAATTTTTTTTACAGAACTAAGACATTCTTTTCAAAGTATTGTGTTGAATCCAATATTTGCCTAGATAATTTCCAAATAAAATTATATAACAGACTGTGATAGATAATATTAAGTTGAAATTGGTACCATTGGATTCCTTGCCCCCAAAAACATACATTTAGATACCAGAATCAAGTCAATAGCTGCATTACGTCCAGAGATAATAGCAAATGTAGATTTCAAGTGGCGGCCATTTTGAAATCCAATATGGCGGACATAAAGAGAGAATTTCAAGTGGCCCAATATCTGAAAATGTTCGCAACATATTAATGTACATTTGTGCCAAATTTGGTGCTTGTATCACAAAATGCACAATTCTTTTGAATATTTGGGCTAAGCCGCCCCACTATACTTACATTTTCACCTGACTGTATATATATATATATATATATATATACCAATTATGTATATATATATATATATACCAATTATGTATATATATATATATATATATATATATATATATATATATATATATATACTGTATATATATATATATATATATATATATATATATATATATATATATATATATATACCAATTATATACAGGGTGATTGAAAAGTAACTCCCTATTTTAAAATACTTATAATTTATTTCTTAACTATAATTTTTACAAGAAATGGCGATAAGAAGAAAGCGTATAGCATGAAGTTTTATTTAAAATTCGATATGGGCACCAGAATTCGCCAGCAGCTTCTCAAGCTGCCCGGGAACCGCGTCAACTGATTTCACCAGGAACTCTTGTGGGATGGAAGACATAACTTCTCGTATTCGCCCTTCAAGTTCTTCCAAAGTCGTTGGTTTGGTACAGTAGACTTGCTCTTTTCCCCAACCCCAAAGAAAAAAGTCACATGGTGTTAAGTCAGGGCTCCTGGCTGGCCACTCATACGGACCACGACGACCCATCCATCTCCCAGGGAAGTGGGCATTCAGCCATTCACGAACAACAATAGCAAAATGTGGAGGAGTGCTATCTTGCATGAAAATCAAATCTTCAACATTCTCCGAAGCACTGATAATTGGCCAGATTTCGTCTTGCAGCATGGTGAGGTACCTTTTGGCATTGATGGTATCGTGAAGAATGAAGGGACCTACAATCCTTTCCGAAGTCATTCCACACCACACCGTTACCTTGGGCCGATATTGCGTTTTTTCAGAAATAACACGAGGATCTTCTCCTGCCCAGTAATAGCAGTTGTGACGGTTCACAAACCCACCGATGTGAAATACCGCTTCATCAGACCAGAGGATATTTTTAAAGAGATCAGACCAATCTTCATACCACTAGCTGGGCACGCTCCTGCAGGGTAAGACCCATGTTTGTAGGGCTTCCGAATTTCAAACAAAAAATAATCTGAAAAAAAACCAACACAGATTAAATTCTCATACATTAAGGAACAAACACTAAAAATTTGAGAAAAATATTACAATAAATAAATAATTTCTAAATATTTTAAAATAGGGAGTTACTTTTCAATCACCCTGTATATATATATATATATATATATATATATATATATATATATATATATATATATATATATATATATATATATATATATATATACATACCAATTATATATATGTATATATATATATATATATATATATATATATATATATATACCAATCAATTATATATACCAATAATTATATATTGATGTTTCCAGTCCGGTCGTGAGAGGACGCTGGCGTCACTTGCTCGCCGCTTCTCTGACTGGACCATTGTCCGTATCTTGCTTTCCTGGTGGTCGTGGCGGATTTTTGGCCATTGAGTCTGCCCTCTGCACGGTCCCGGCTCTGCTCTGCTGCTCCTGGCTTCACCTGCTCGGCTCCTTCGCTGTTTCCTCGGGCTCACTCTCGTGGGTTGTGCCCATTGTTTGCAGCGGCGGTGTTGGCGGTTTGCCGCCGTGATCTTGATTAGCGGCGGCGGTCGTTTGCCGCTGCATTTGCCGCTTTGCCTCCTCAACCTTGGCCTCGTGCTCGTCTCTTCGCTCCTGTCTGCCCTCTGCATGGTCCCGGCTCTGCTCCTGGCTTCACCTGCTCGGCTCCTTCGCTGTTTCCTCGGGCCCACTCCCGTGGGTTGTGACGATTGTTTCGCCTCCCTCACCCTTGGCCTCGTGCTCGTCCCTTCGCTCCTGCTGGCATGGCTCTGCGGTACTCCGCCGCAAGGCTTCTCCTGCTTAAAACCCGCTCCACCCCATCATGCATCTCTGCAATCAAATCGAATGGACTCCTGCGTCGACCCAGGTACATTCACCGTGGCTCGGTCGTAAGTTTGTTCATTTACAATCAGGTCACTCCATCCCCATCCTCTGGTCGGCTCAGCACACTCCCACTCATCGTCCCAACACACCTGGTCACAACAACGCACAAAATCGCACCTCCCTGTCTGCGAACCCTGGCCAAATCATCTGGATTCATACCCGCCGTACAAAACAACATCAAGCTCACCCTGTTCAATACCTGGTCCCTCAACAACAAATGCCTCATCCTGAACGACTACATCCTGGAAAATATACTGGACTTTCTCTGTCTCACTGAGACCTGGCAACAACCACTGGACTACTACACGTTCAACCTCACCACACCCAATGGATATTCTTACATCAATAAACCACGCTCGGAGGGCCGAGGTGGTGGAATTGCCGTTATTCACCGACAAGACATCAAGACCAACCTCATCTCCATCTCATCTGCTCCATCATTTGAACACCTGGCTTTTAAACTCTCTGGTCACACACAGTCAGTCATGGCTGTTGTCTACCGCCCTCCCAAACCACACCCATCATTCCTGTCTGACTTCTCCTACTTTCTGACCCAGCTATGTTCCCTCTCCCCCTCAATCCTCCTCCTTGGTGATTTCAATATCCACATGGACTCCACTGACTCCACGCAAACCACTGACTTCACTGATTTACTCACCTGCTTTAACCTCACTCAACATGTCAACTTTCCTACCCATAACCGTGGTCACATTTTGGACCTTTTCTGCTCTACTGGACTAATTTTGCACCATCTCTCTGGCTCCGACCTCACTCTCTCTGACCACCTAGCCATCACTCTGACCATCAACATCCCCACCCCAGCACCAAGGCATTATCGCACTATCAACTTCCGTAAGCTAAACGCTCTTTCACCTACCTCATTCTCATTGACCCTCTCTGAAAAAATGTCCACTTCTCCCTTCGTTGACCTCCACACCTCTTCTGACCTCACTGACTACTACAACCACACTCTCTCCTCCTGCCTTGACCAACTTGCGCCTATAAAAACCAAAACAGTTTCTTTCACCCATTCTGCTCCCTGGTTTACCCCTGAACTCCGCCTGATGAAAACTCGTGCTCGCCAACTTGAAAGACTCCGCAATAAAACAGGTCTCACAGTTCACTCCCAGGCCTACAAGGACCACATACAACACTATAAAGATGCCCTCTCCCGCGCCCGCTCCGCCTACTACTCTCAAATTATCCACTCTGGCTCCGGAAACCCAAAAGCACTCTTCTCTACAATAAACAAACTCCTCAGCCCCCTGAACACCACCACCCAGTCATTCACAATAGACAACTGCATCTCCTTCCTTTCATTCTTCCAACGCAAAATTGAAAACATCTACAACAGCTTGACCACCGCCGCACCCGCTCCCCCTCAAACCACCTGCCCCCCCTTATCCTGCCACCCCCTGTCTCAATTCTCCCCAGTCTCCCCTACTGACCTCTCTGAACTCCTCATCGGAATGAAAACTGCCACCTGCACTCTTGACCCCATCCCCTCCAGCTTTGTCAAGGCCTCCCTTCCTGCTCTCTCTCCACTTATCATTGCAACAATAAACTCCTCCCTGTCTACAGGCATCGTCCCACCATCCCTCAAAATTGCTGCTGTTACCCCCATTCTGAAATAACCTGGACTAAACCCTGACACCCTAAATAACTTCAGACCCATCTCCAACCTATTTCTGTCAAAGGTTTTGGAACGCGCTGTAGCCACTCAACTCAAACATCACCTCTCTGCCAATAACCTGTATGAAACATTCCAATCCGGATTCCGCTCCAACCACAGTACTGAAACTGCTCTCCTCAAAATCACCAACGACCTTCTCCTCTCCTCTGACGCTGGCAACCTCAACATTCTCATCCTCCTCGACCTCAGCGCCGCCTTTGACACCATCGATCACACCATCCTCCTCACCCGACTTGAAACCACCTTTAACATTACCGGCACTGCCCTCTCTTGGATTAAATCATACCTCTCTGACAGACGTCAGTTCATCTCCATCAATAACTGCAAATTCCCCACTGCTCCCCTCCCCCAAGGTGTCCCCCAAGGTTCAGTTCTTGGCCCCCTCTTCTTCATCCTTTACCTGTCCCCCCTCGGTCACTTAATCCGCCGTCATGGTCTCCAATTCCACTGCTTCGCCGATGACATCCAGCTTTTCATCTCCACCAAGTCCATCTCCACCGCCACCCACTCTATCCTGACAAACTGCATCACTGAAATAAAATCCTGGCTTCAAATCAACTTCCTCAAACTTAACTGTGATAAATCTGAAATAATCATCATTGGCCCAAAAACGCTCACCAAGTCCACCCATAACTTTGCCCTCAACATCGACGGTTTCCCAGTATCCACCTCCCCTCACATCCGGAATCTTGGCATCATCTTTGACCAAACCCTCTCCTTCGACAAATACACTAAACAGATCACAAAGACAGCCTTCTTTCACCTGAAAAACATCGCCCGTCTCCGTCCATCCCTCTCCTCCGTGGCTGCAGAAACCCTCATCCACGCCTTCATCACTTCCCGTCTGGACTATTGCAATAGCCTCCTTTATGGTTCACCCTCAACAATCACCAATAAACTCCAATACATTCAGAACTCCGCTGCCCGTCTACTCACCCATTCCCGGACCCGTGACCACATCACCCCCGTCCTTTACAAGCTTCACTGGCTCCCCATCTCCCAGAGAATCCAGTACAAAATCCTCCTCTTGACCTACAAAGCCCTCCATAACCTGGCCCCATCCTACCT
Organism: Myxine glutinosa; assembly: GCF_964187855.1. Classification (NCBI taxonomy): domain Eukaryota; kingdom Metazoa; phylum Chordata; class Myxini; order Myxiniformes; family Myxinidae; genus Myxine; species Myxine glutinosa. The sequence continues at coordinate 55,978,911 of NC_136273.1, read as the reverse complement.
GGCTGACCTCCTCTCCAGACACACTCCCACCCGCAACCTCCACTCTGCTGGTACCAACCTCCTGACCCCCCCCCCCATCCGGACCAAATTTAGATCCTGGGGGGACAGGGCCTTCTCCATCGCTGCTCCCACCCTCTGGAACTCGCTACCTCACACCATCAGAGACTCCTCCTCACTCACCACATTCAAAACATCACTCAAGACCCACCTGTTCAACACTGCATTCAACATTTAACCCACAGCATCTAACCCCTGACTATCTCCTCTCCTTCTCCCTCCTTTGTGCTTTGAATATTTCCCTATTGATTCTTCTTTTTTGCAATTGTTTTTATGTTTTGCTATGCATTATGTTTTGCACTCTGTCAAAGCGTCTTTGGGCTTCCTGAAAAGCACTATATAAAATAAATGCATTATTATTATTATTATTATAATATATATATATATATATATATATATATATATATATATATATATACATATATATATATATATACATACACAACTATGCAGGGTATTCCTGAGAATGATTTCAGAAGAATAGAAAGTCATTCTAATTTACAATTTTTTTCGCCACCAATTATATATGTGTATATATATATATA